>NC_087205.1:69943111-70183111 GCF_015104395.2 Macrobrachium nipponense
GCTCGTCGAAATATAGTAGAGAGGCACATGAAAGAAAAACATCATGGGAAGAAACTTTTTGATTTTATCATCCGTGAGCCCCAGGACCCAGATGCTTCAAAGAAAGTAGAAGATCAACCTGCAGAGGTATAAACAAGATAGCACCTTTATTGTATTTTTTTGTTGTAACTTTGTAGTTTGATTTGATTTTTTCTAGATTTGTTTAGATGGATAGCACACTGTGATAATAACTCTCTCTCATTTCTTTTAGCAACAAGACACCTCTGGTCTTACACCAGCACCCCCACCTCCACCTCCACCTCCACCTCCATTGCCTGCTGACCCACCTCAATGGCAGTGTGGACTTTGTAAATTCAGTTCAGTCACTCAGCAGGACATGGTTAACCACACTAGTTTCAAGCATTCCATTAAGAGTCAGTATAAATGTGGTTACTGCAGTGTTAGGTCATCTGTAAGGGCCAGCTTTGATGCGCATTTTGCAGCTAAACATCCCAGTCAGCCTTTCAGGGTCAGTAATTATTCTGAGAGTTGTTGTTGTGAAGTAGTTGTCCTAAAGCAGAATTACACTTTTTTTACATTGATAATATAATATACTCAAAATTTGAGTAATTCCCAGTCCTTAAAGCTGCTTTGGGAATTTTTGTATATTGAGTGTAGTGAAGCAGTGAGGCCACAGTGTTTGAAGGCATTCATGAGATAATTGTATTCACTGAGAGTAGAATTTAGATCATGTTATGCTGAATCTTGGATTTCAGGTACTGTGTATGTATTATCGCCTTGATTCAGAAGATATTGAACCACTTAAACATGGGGATGGACAAAATACTCATGAGCCTATTTGGAGGAGAAATGACCCCGAACGTATTCGTCACATTAGAGGCATTATGCTTGATGACCCTGAAGTCAAAAAGGTATGATTGCCTATTTTAGGTTAATTACATGGGTAGCAAGCAGTGTTCTCAGTGTTGTAGTATTTTTAAACTGTGTTTCTTTTTCTCTTATGTTTATAATTAAAAAGTATGAAATCTATTGAGGATTCTGTTATGAGGTTATAATTCAAGTCTAGTACAAATATGATAGATTATACTTTTAAATTTAATTTTTTTAAATATTTGAATTTATTTTAATGAAGTTTGGGCTTATATGTTAGAAACAAATTTTTTCCCCACTTTCAAGAGCACTATTTGTTAATATTCCACCTATTTTTCACCATACACACAGGCATTTATATTGCTTACCTTAGCAGAACTTTTGCAGCTCGTAACTTTTACAAACAAAGTTTCTGTAGTTTGCTGCTTCTAAGTAAATCCCATCACAATAAGTTTGATGTGCTCTTGTGATGCATTAATTTATTTTTTGCATGTTTTGAGTTAATGTCACAATTCATAGGTAGTGTATTCATTGGTCTGTTTTATAATAACCTTAGTTTTGTTATTACATTACGGTTCAGTATTTCTGGAATCAAGATTGAATTTGTTAAATGTCTGTGGGTCATTATTCCCAGGCTTGATCATTAATACACACTTGAATAGGAAAGCACTTATTGATGCTAAAAGTTGAAAGTAAGTTTGTAAACCTGATAAAAAGTTGATAGGTTAAAGCACACATGAGCTGTTGTGTTTGTTGTAGATTATTGAATCTAAAATAGTTCAGCTTTAGGTATAGTATTTAAAAAACTTAACAGTTAATATTGAAGTGCTTGAGTTCATCCTGAACAGATGTGAAAAAACAGGCTCTGTGGAATTATGATTCTAATGATAACAATTTCAAACAGATTACTCCTAATTTTGGATTATGATGTTCATTTAAAAAAGGGCCGTATAAATTGTTTACTCTCATGTTACCCAAGGTTATTTGTTGAAAAGCCTTTTAGTTAGATCCAATCCAGAACAGTACTCACAATTAAACATTTTGTATTGTACACTTTACAATCTACAACAAATGTTGAGCTATGGAAACAAATCCATTTAAGGACTTTTTTCAGTCAACATTTTTGTCTTGTATAATTGGGGAATTTTTAAGAATTTGAAATTATTTGATAAAATCTAATACCTGCTTATTTCTAAAGAACAAATCCTTCTGGCTGGTTTTATGAGTTTCAGAATTTATCAATGATAATAAGCATCACTTTTGGGGCTCAATATGTAACTCTGGACTTTTTTTCAAATTACTAATTGAAATTTTGGGTACTGTTTTAATTAGCAGCATATTTTGTATGATGAAATTTGTGGGACAGTTATCTTTCCATAAGCAATATTAATATTACCTATATTGACTTATTTTAGGAGCAGAGTCTTATTTTGTGTATATTAGTACTGACTTTTTCATAATAATATGATCCCAAAGCAGTTACGTTTAGAATTGTGCTTTAATCCACCTTGAATGTAATAACAGAATTTTGGCATAAAAAGCTGCACAACAGATTATGGCAATAAAATTGCATTACAGAGTTATATAAATCCTAGAGAAATGTTTTCAGATAAAAACAGAGGTAAGGAAAAATATTGAATTTGGGGCAAAGACTGTTAGTGTTCTTGTATTGTTATTATAATATTAAGTAAATGAAACCTATTCATATGGAACAACCCCACTGGGCCCATTGACTTGAAATTAAAGCTTCCAAAGAATATGGTGTTCATTAGGATGAAGCAAAAGGAATTAAAGGTAAATACAGAAAGAAGAGATCCCACTTATTACAAAAAATTAATAGATAAAAATGTGATAAAATGCATGAAAAATAGTATTAGGGTAGTAATGCCTTGCATTTTTACTTGAACCTGAAGTTCCAACTGCATAACATCCTCTGGGAGGCTGTTCCACAGTTCAGAGGTGTGAGAAATAAAGGACCTCTTAAACTGAGAAGTTTGACAGCAAGGCCCATTTTAGTCAATCTGGTTGCTCTCAGCGAATAAAATGGATCAGGGATCAGTTGTAAATGTGAAAGATCATTGTTGAAATACAGCTTATGAAAAAGTAACAAATGAGACCACCATCCATTGATGGTCCAAGTCACAACTGCTACTATTAGGAAATGGAAACCTGCCACCATGAACCGCTCTATCTAAAAGAGATAAATCTCTTGAAGAAGCAGACATCCTCCCTGGAGAACAGTATTCCAGTTAAGGAAGTACAAATGACCTAAAACAAATTGCATTGAACTCATATAAATATATGAAGCCATACAAATAATACCTAACTTTCAACTTTCAAGCAGCTTTTGCTGAAACTTTCATTGGATGTTTCTCAAAAGTTAGATGAGTCAAAGGTTACACCTCGAATAGTTAAAGCTTCAAGACTCAGTTAACAAAGTTCCATCCACTTGAAGGGGAGGATATGGTGGGAAACTGTACAACATCTGCTAATTATTAGTCTCAGTGGCGTGGTTGATATGGTGTTGGCGTCCCACCTCGGTGATCGTGAGTTCGATTCTTGGCCATTCCGTTTAGGAGTGAGAGATGTGTATTTCTGGTGATAGAAGTTCACTCTCGACGTGGTTCGGAAGTCACACAAAGCAGTTGGTCCCGTTGCTGAATAACCATTGGTTCCATGCAACGTAAAAAACCACTGTATAAACAAAACTAATTATTAAAGTTTTCGTTTTACTGGACTTAAGCCTCATACCCCACCAATTACATAATTCTGTGATCTGGTCCTTGTCCCGATTTAGGCTAAGGGCAGCTTAATTTCTTACAAGTGGAGATTTTACTACACACAAATTGTTGCATCATTGGCATACTGAACAATCTTGTTTTCCAGGCCAACAACCATATCACTTTTATACACTAAATATAAAAGTGGACCAAGAACACTGGCCTGTGGAACTGCAGACACAATAGGTCTTGGTTCACTAAACATCCTGTCCACAGCAACTCGTTGCAGCCTATCTGTAAGTAAATCCTGAAGTACGTAATCCTAAAATATATCCACCCACTACAAGATTCAGAAGATTATAAATAAGTAAGTGCCTTGTGATTTACTAAATCAAAAGCAACACTAAAATCTATTTGAATTACTCTACATGCAAAACCCGTATCAAGGTTCTCTTGCAAATGGCATGTGAAGTCTAATAGAGAATTGCAGGCACCCATCTGCTTCCTGTATGCATATTGACTATCAGCTAACAATCCTTTAGATTCCGCATACTTATATAGTGGCTTAAAGATAATTTTTTTAGCAACTTTGGAGAGCACAGGGAGAATAGAGATTGGCCTGTAGTTACTGCAGTCTGCAGATATGCCAATCTTTGGAACAGGTGGTATATTACTAAGCTTGCTCTCATCCACAAAGATCCGTTGACATAAAAATCTATATAATCTAGGAATCTTGGGCGACAACACACTTGAAATTTTTTAAAAAACAAAGGAAAGAAACCATCAGGATCCTGTGCACCCAAGCTATCAAGATTATCCAGAATTTCCTTAACCCCTTGAAGTGAAATGCAAAATTTGTAAGAATAGGTTCAGGATGACAAGTATCAGGGAGAGAGACATCCTCAGCTGATTACATAGCTTCAAAAGCTTCATGAAGCAGTTCAACCATTTCTTTATGGCCAGTAACCATTCTACCTTCATCTGTTAGTAGTGGTGGAATGGAAGGCAAGCCTGACCCAAAGATAGATGTATTTTCCTTACTTCGTGAAACGAGGTTACTCCCAGAATTTGTCTTTCCACTATCTCTTTCAATTACTGAACCTTTCCCTCACCTCAAACAAAGGGAAAAGATGAGGTGCAGTCATCACTTAATACAGTGATCTTGAACTGGATGAACAGATCACATCACAATTTATGTTAGACAATAATAGTACTCGTTTATATACATTGTACATAAGTTTTGACTCTTGTCTAACTTTTGAGAAACATCTAGTGAAAGTTTCAGCAAATGCTGCACAAAAGTTAGGCATTGTTCGTACGCCCTGTTTTAGGTCATTTGTACTTTCTTTACTGGAATATTGTTGTCCAGTGCGGATGTCTGCTTCCCAGAGATTTATCTCTTTATATACACTGTACATAACTTTTGACTCTCTTCTAACTTTTGAAAAATATCTAATGAAAGTTTCAGCAAATGTTGGATAAAAGTTAGGTATTGTTGTATGGCCTCATATATTTATGAGAGTGATAGAATCAATGCAACCTGGTTTAGGTCGTTTGTACTGGAATACTTATCTCCAGTTTGGATGTATGCTTCTCCCAGAGATTTATCTCTTTTAGATAGAGCTGTTCATGGTGGTAAGTTTCTGTTTCCTAATGGTAGCAGTTATGACTTGGACTGTCGACGGATGGTCTCTTGTTTGTCACTTTTTCATAAGTTGTATATTAACAAAGATCTTTCAAATTGGTTCTATTTTCGAGAGCTGTTTCTTCAACGTGTTTTATAGTAATTTTAGGGTGCTGTACTTCAACATACTTTATAGCCCCTAACATGGTGGTTTTAAGTATTGTAGCTAATTCTTGTAGTATTGGAATCTGGGTTTTGCCAGTGCATGGGTACTGCATCCATAATCCTATGAAATTCAAGGTGTGACTCGTCTTTCAGGATGGATTGGTTTACAGTATTATTGGGAAAAATTGCCATCACCAAATGTCAATATTTTTTTTTATTTTATTAATGTATTAAGTTGTTAAAATTTCATTATATTAATGCAGTGTTTCTCAACTTTTACTTCAGGCCACACTTGTAGAGTAATTAAAACTGGGGTGCACTTTGAATTTCAGTAAAATAAAATTAGTCATAAAAATGCAAAACAGGCTAATAATATAGTTCTTGAAATAAGCATTTATTTTTTTAAGACATTACAATATATTTTACATTAAAGTATGCTTGTGTTAAACCTGTGCTTGATGTACTTGGGCATTTTTATTAATAGGCCTTATATGTGATAAGCTGCACCTAATACTTTAATTTTGATTTAATGTTGGTAAGTGTACAGAAAATCCTAATTCACAGAGGTATAATATGGAAAACTGCAGTAAAATATTCAGTGCTTTACGATCTATTGAAGGATATTTTTCTATGATGGAAACCCAAAATCAGTGGCTTACAAATCATTTATGTTTGATTTGTAAGCCATGATCAGCAGATATGTTAGCCAGCTCCTCTTCTGTTAACAGTGGAAAATAATAACTCAGATTACTTTCCATAGTTGTTAAATGAACCACTATTATAGTGATTATATAATTTACACATACTTCTCTAATCAAAGGAAACATTTCCAAAGAGTATGAACTTATTTTTCTTTAGCTTTTTGCATTTCCTATTTACATAGATACCTTTAGAGTATTGAAGTTTTGGAACATTTCCGTCAAGTTATTCTAACTTTGAGATCCAAAATTAACATTCAAGTAGTTCTCAAAAGTTACTTTTAATTTTATTTCTCAAACAATGCAAGTACTTGTTGAAGTTCAGGTACATAACAGAGTACCTTACCTCTTGATAACCACCTCACTTCTATATGGAAAAGTAAGGACTTGTGTAGTGTAGCAAATCCATATTTTCACAGAGTAGTTTGAATATACTTCATTCAGTTTAGTGCCAAGCATTTTTCCCATTATAACTTATCTGTGCAAAAAGCAGTGAGTTGTTAAAATGTTTGGATTTTGTCGTTTTACAATGATAAGGGACCTATGATGGAGAGCCATCATTACAAATCCTGACGTGAGTTCCAGGATCAATTCCGTTTCTCTAAATAGTTATAGTTAACCAGCCCAAGAAGAGCTGTTGTTATGCTTAGAGGTCTGGATAAACTAATCCTTTATAATAATAATAATAATAATAATAATAATAGAGGCAGACCCTCTCTCAAGCATACTTTATTAAAGTAATGGCTACTTCAGCAGCGTTACACTTGTAGATTCTTCAAAATAGAGAAGAATCTCTACAAGTGTAACGCTGCTGAAGTAGCCATTACTTTTAATAAAATAATAATAATAATAAATAGTTATTCAAAATATGAAAACTATCTTTAGCTTTAGTAGTGGTGGTGGTGAGTTCTTTGCAACAAAGAAATTGATTTACAATTTCATCTCCATCTATAAAATGAATAAATACCAATACAGTTGACCCCCGGGATTTTCGGGGGATAGGCAATAGCTAAAATCCGTAAATACTTGACACCCCTCCAGAAACACTTATAACTGCCTATTTTGATAGTTTCAACACCAAAAAACCCTGTTATAAAATGCTCATAAGTACCTGCCTGTTTTAATAGTTTTATCAAGAAAAATGTTGTCACAATTATGATATTACTGTAATTAGTGAATATGTATGGAAAAATCTGCAAATAGGCAAATTTTCTGCAAATAATGTGGATAGTAAACATTCCACAGAAAAATTCGTAAATAGGTGAAGCCGAGAATCCAGAACCACGAATAGGCAGGGGTCAACTGTAGTTACAGTTTTTTGGTCATGTCCGTTGATTCATCAGCTTGAATTGCAAAGAATTAATTTTGGAGCTTATTACTGCACAGGTTTTCCTCAATATTGTTAGACATTTCCAAATACATCTGTGAACAACAGTATTATTTGATAGTGGAATTTTACTTAATTCTTTCCTCTCATCGTCTCCTAACTTAGTCTTAACCATCTATTTGCATGCGGGTAAAATAATGGATTCAGAAATGGTTTGAGATTTTTCAGATGCTTTACTTTTGATCTGTATACTTTGTTTCCTGTTCAAGTAATCTTTTAAAATAACTTCTGTCTTTTCCTTAGAGACTGATATGACGTTAGGAAATGTTTACTTAACTTACTAGAAAGATTCAACTGTTTGTCATTCTGCATCCAAAAACTAAACACAGTGGAAGAAGCTGATTTTCATCCCCAGTCCAAGTGAAACCATAACTTGAATAACTTTTGTTGTATTTTTGATTAGGCTTAATCTTATTTTTCTTGGCTGGACACTTGCACTTGAACTGAACTACTTTTAGGCTTAATCTTCTTTTTCTTGGCTGGACACTTGCACTTGAACTGAACTACTTTCACTGTCAGAATAAAGTTCATCACTTATGAACTTCTTACTTAAAAATCTATCCATTTTATGGTTAGTCAATTTTTGTTTCATGAACAAGAGCTTTGGAAAATAATGTAGCAGCATCTGGGTGTCCAGTGACTGACCACAATTTCAGATATCTTTGTATTAAAATATGATAAAGAGAGCAGGTCACCACTAATCATAAACCCATTTTGTCTTGTCCACATAAAAAAATATTACCTCTCTAGGTTGTTCTGTTTAGCTTAATTTAGCATTAGTAAAGGAGATTTAATCTCAGTGTTAATTCTACCATTGAAGTAAAATCCACAAGGGGGTCGCTGATTTAAATCCTTTGGGGATGGAAAAAAGGATTATCCATTCCTTAAAGAAATCGGCATCCATTTTAAAGTCTCAAAAGAGAAAGGCTTGACTCAGACTAGAGCCACGTCCCTGGTGTCGGTATCCTTTTGAAAATACAATTTGTTTAATAAGCATAATTCATAAATTAATCTCATTTCAAAAAAAAAGTAAATAAAAACAGAATTAGGGTGCAATGAGGAATGTTTTAGGACACACTAGTGCACCTTGGTGCACCCATTGAAAAACGCTGTATTAGGGATTGGTGTTTTGCTGCTTGAGCTTGATGAAAAATACTTTTCAGACATGGTTGAAAAATACAGCAACGGGTTCACCTAGTAAGGGAGAATATGTTTGTCCTGTGTGTGGATCTTTCAAGACAGCCTGTGTTTCAACTTTCCGTTCACATCTTTGTAGAGAAGCTGATTATGATAGGTATGTACACGGTTGTTTTGATTTTATCCCTTCCTTTTATTTTTTCTCTAAGAATTTGTGCCTAAGGATTTTAAGTACACTTGATTTAGTTGGAAATAAGTGAAGATTTATATAGTTACCATTCTGATAAGAGTCTTGATCTTTTATGCTTTACGTATTTTTCTTTCAAATTGGGTTAGTGTTTATCAAGCTTTGGATTATTGTTAAGATTCTTGTCGTTTACCTTATAATGTGTTGTTTTAGCACAACAGGATACATGTTACTTCTCATCAACTTGCAAGCAAAACTTGCTACAAAATATTTTCAGATGTAAATGTGAATTATGTCTGTAGAGACATAATGGTGATCTTTTTACATTAACTGCTGTATTAGTGCAAGATGATGTTCACAAAATAAAGGTAATTCATGTTGAATGGTGCAGGATGATTATAAAAGAGAAGGTAATCCATCTTGTATCAGTTTACTCACTACACTCGTAAAGATAAGAAGAGAATCAAGAATTTTGTTAAGGGTTATCAGATGCTGTAAAGGGGGCCTGCCTCAGTGGCCACACAAGAATTGAGAGACTTGGATTTGAGGATATGTACTGCAAAGAATATTGTGTGGGAGAGAAATTGGCAAGAAGCAGCACTGGAATTCTGCCCAAAACTATGGATTGAAGTGGCTGAGCGCAGTGTTCGGGAAGCGCAATTAGAAGTTGATTGCATACAGAAGTGGACAAGCTGAAATACAAATTGATTTGATTATGATAAGAATAGATATAAAAGAAAAGATTCTACTATTGTTCCAGGTAAGACATGGTTAACACACCACGAATTGCTGCCAGCTGGTTTGATAGTGAGGGACAAAAATGAAAAAAAGAATAAAAATATGGAAACTGGGAGTTGAATTATAAATGGAGGATCAAAGATGTGTTAGAAAATATATAAAAATGTGGTCAGTGGAAATTGCCCGAAAAAAGCATGCAAAAGAAAGCCATAGTTGTCTGTGGTGTTACACTGGGAAAGAGATACAGAGAAAGAGAGACTTCATGTTGGAATAAAGATTTCCAAGGACAGTTGAAGGGAAAAGAGCCTACAAGATAAATGAAGTGAAAATATGACATTTTTGAAAGTAAAATGTATTTTTCCCCAACCACACAAACCTGGAGTCCTTTACTTAAGATAGATTGCAGCTCGGCTGAAACTACCGGCGAATACATTCTTTTATATACCGAGGTAGTAACTACTGGGCCAGTAGTTACCTGCGCGGCGGTGTTGAACACCACCTCCCCACCAGCTCACTGAGTCGTCACTTTGATTACAGCCAGGACTTGATGATGATCCCTGAATCAAGGGGGTGGGTGTTTGGCAGGACCATACAAGTAAAGGACTCAAGGTTTGTATGGTTAGGGAAAAATACAATTTACTTTCAAAAGTGTCATTTGTTCCTACACCGTATACAAACCTCCCGTCCTTTACTTAGGAAACACATCTTAAGGCAGGGATGGAAGTCCTGTCTTGCTGGCTGAGAATGGAACCCAGGATGCCAGGACCCGGGCTTATAGCTCGGGGTCGTGGATCCTTCACTCTGCGAGCCATGGTAAATGCAACCTGATGGCTGATGGCCTGGGTATCAAAGGCGTGAGCGTAGAACTCTCTCTGGCAACCAAAACCAGGCTATATAATCATAACAGGTTTGTTGGGTTGCAGCACACTCCCCCTCAGAAAGGAGTGTGGAGACTTGACTTCTGTCTCTACAGAAAAACCACTAGTCGGACATGGAATGGTTACCAGTATCTAAATTGGTGCCAGAGAACGGGTTTCGATGTTGTGGCCCCAAGTAAGGGGAAAAGGTAAAAAGAAAATAGGCCAGTCATAGTCTCACATTCACCCCCAGCCTGATACGGAACCTCGATCCTTGATTCGATACTCCGACCTCTGAGGGCACGGAGGCAGCTAGACTACTTGCTGAGCGGCACCACAGGACCAAGGTCAGTTGTGTCGAGGTAGCTGTGGGTACAGTCTCTAAGGTAGAACCTGGTGAAGGTGGAACGGCGAGACCATGTGCCAGCTTCCATCACCTGGGTAACAGAGAGGTTCTTCTTGAAGGCAAGAGATATGCTCATTCCACGCACATCATGAGCCTTCACTCGACTGGTACCAGCAAGTGGAGAAGAGGGAGGGGAGTGGGTAAGGCAAATCGCCTCTCGAATCCAATGTGAAATGGTATTCCTCGTAACCCTCTTCTTTGACGGGCCCGTACTTACAAAGAGATATTGTAAGGTCGAGGAGAGGTGGTCCTTTGGAGATAGTGCTTCAATGTTCTCAAAGGACAGAGAAGTAGCTCATCTGGGTCTACGGTTACTGTGCTCAGGCTCATAACCTGGAGCGAAGAAAACTGAGAATCAACCTGGGTTTTCGCAACAAACTCAGGGACAAAGTGATGCAGGTATTGGTCCAGCGCTGAGTATGAGCGGCAGTATAAGCTAGGCCATGAAGCTCACTGACTCGCTTGGAGGAAGCAAGGGCGAGAAGAAAACCGTTTTCAGGGTGAGATCCCTATCAGATGCCAGGGATAACGGTTCATACGGAGCTCTCTTCCGAGGACAGCAACGATGTCCCATGGAGGAGGCTTTGCCAATACCGGAGTGCAACCCTGTTCAAAGCTTCGTATGAGCATAGAGAGTTCCTCTGAGGAAGAGAGATCGATTCCCTTCAGTCTGAGGACTTGGGTCAAGGCCGAGCGATAGCATTTTACCGCTGAGACCAAAAGGAGCTTCTCTCTTCGGAGGTAGAGTAAGAAGTCGGCAATCAAGGGGATAGAGGCTCCGAGAGGAGAACAGCCTCTCTGACGACACCAACCACAGAAGATGGCCCACTTGGTCTGGACGATCCTCACATTTGGTTGGCATAGGAGGTCGGGGAGTGGCGGAAGCACTCTCAGAGTTTCTACCAGCAGAAGAAGAAGGTCCTGGTACCATTCTACCCGAGGCCTCTCTGACGACACCAACCACAGAAGATGGCCCACTTGGTCTGGACGATCCTCACATTTGGTTGGCATAGGAGGTCGGGGAGTGGCGGAAAGGCAACTCCTCGAGTTTTCTACCGGCAGAAGAAGAAGGTCCTGGTACCATTTCTAAACCCGAGCCTTCTCTGGACGCACCAAACCCAGAAAGATGGCCCACTTGGTCTGGACGATCCTCATTTGGTTGGCAATAGGGGTCGGGGGAGTGGCGGAAGCACTCTCAGAGTTTCTACCAGCAGAAGAAGAAGGTCCTGGTACCATTCTACCCGAGGCCATTTCGGTGCTACTAGCCTCATGGACAAGGAAGATGTGGATTGCACTCGATTCAACACCTGCCTGATCAGGCAAAATGGCAGGAAAGCATAGACGTCTAGGCCATCCCAGGGGTGCTGGAACGTGTCCTCGAATGCCGCTGCCGGATCTGGAACTGGAGAGCAGCAGTAAATCGGTAACTTCCGATTTAGAGCAGTAGCTAACAGGTCTATCATTATGGAACCCCACAGTTGAAGACTTTGTTTTCTACCTGAGGAGCCAGACCATTTGGAGCCAACGATCTGTGTCCTCCTGCTCAGATTGTCCGCCATGATGTTCCGTTTGCCTGGAATGAACCGAGCTGTCAACCCTACCGAGTTGGGAGCTGCCCATTCGTGAATCTGCACTGCTAGTTGGCATAGCTGCAGAGACAGTACTGCCTTGACGGTTCACGTATGCCACTATGGTGGTGTTGTCGCTCATCAGTGCCACAGAGTGACCTGTTAGGCGAGAGCTGAAGTGCTGGAGTGCCAGGAAGGCAGCTCGAAGTTCCAGCACGTTGATATGATCTCGATGTTCCTGGTCAGACCATAGGCCCGAAGCCAGGTGTTGCAGTTGGTGTGCGCCCCATCGTTCCTTGGATGCGTCTGTAAACAGGAGCAGATTGGGTGGACGAGAATGGAGAGGGGAGCTCCTCAACAGGTTTGCGTAGTCCAGCCACCACTTGAGATTGGAGTGCATGTTCTCCTCCACTGGGACTAGTTTGTGAAGAGAATCATCTCTGCGACCAATGATTCTTCAGACCCCACTGAAAGGATCGAAGGTGCATCCGACTGTTTGGCACAAGGCGTTCCACCGAGGCCAGATGTCCCAGCAACTGTTGCCACTGATGTGCTGGCAGCTGGGACTGTCAAAGGAAGGGCAGAGCGACACTTCGGAAGCATTCCAGTCTTTCTGGTGTCGGAAAGGCTTTCCCTGCAATGGTGTTTAGGATCATACCGAGATACACCAGTTGTTGAGAGGGCTCTAGAGAGGATTTCTTGCCGTTCACCATGATCCCCAGATTGTGACAAAACACCAGAATCCTGTCTCGGTGGAGACGAAGCAGTTCCATCGAGGTGCCAGTATCAGCCAATCATCTAGGTAACGCAATAGACAAATGCCCTGGCGATGAGCCCATGTTAACACTAGGGTGAACACCCAAATGAAGTCTTGCGGAGCTGTAGAGAGACCAAAACATAGGGCCTCGAATTGGAACACTGTCTGATACAACAAGACGAAGATACTTCCTGGACAATGGATGGATTGGGATCTGGAAGTACAGTGGTCCCCCCGTATTTGCGGGGGATGCGTAGCAGACCCCCCCGCGAATAGTTAGAATCCGCGAATGTTTGGAACCCCTATAAAAACGCTAAAAACAGCCTGTTTTGTTCGTTAAAACTTAAGAAAAACCACTAAAAATATTCATACTTGGTTTTTTTAATAGTTTTATCACAAAAATTGCATTTTATGATGAAATTGATAACAAAAACCAGGAATTTGTGGATATTTCTCATAGAAAAATACCATGAATGCACGAATTTTCCGCGAATAATGCAGGGAAACGTTCCCGAGAGAAATCCGCGAATGTGTGAGTCCGCGAATCCAGAGAACGCGAATACGGGGGTCCACTGTATGCGTCTTTTAGGTTGATCGTCACCATGTAATCCAGAGGACGAATGGCCTGTCTGAATGTGTTGGGGGTCTCCATCCTGAACGGGGTTTGCTGAACAAACTCGTTTAGGGCTGAGAGGTCGATGACCGGTCTCCAGCCTCCAGATGCCTTCTTTACAAGAAAGAGTTGACTGAAGAAGCCTAGAGACTCATTGAGGACCTCCACAAGAGCATCCTTCCCCAGCAAGTCCTGGACTTCCGCCTGAAGGGCGAGATCCTTCGTTGATCCCTGATGATAGGATAACGTCTTTGGGGGTCAAATCAGAGGAGGGGGAGAGTTGATGAACAGGACGCGAAACCCGTTTTGGAGAATTGTCAGTGTCCAATCCTCCGCCTTGTGGTACTGCCACCTTGTCCATGTGGCTTGCAGGCATCCCCCCACAGGTGGCAGAGTGGGGGGAGTGCCCTCCTCACTGGTCGCGGTGGACTCTCTTCCTCTTACTGCGTTTGCCTCGCCCTCGACCACCCCTGGTCCAAAAGGGCTGCAGACCTCTCGGCCGCCGAGTGGTGGAGGCAGCGGGAAAGGGATCAGCCCTGGCAGGAGGGTGAGAAACCCTCCTAGATGGAGAGTCAGGGCGATGTCGAGCAGAAACAGCAGGAGGTTGGGGCCAATGGAAGGATGCTGCACAGTGCAGCAAATAATCCTGGCTCATTCTCCTGAAGTTTCCGATTACCTCGGTTACATCCGAAGATGGAAAGAGGGTGGGTCCCTGAAGCAAGGCATTCCTCAGGTCGGTCACATCCTGAGGGTCCACAGCTTGATCAAGCCTTGATGAGACCGTGTCCCTGAGCTTCAGCACCAGGTTGGCCCAGAGGTTGGCAAGCTGGTGTACAAAGAAATCTATAGCCTTACCTCCTGACAAAGCAAGGTCATGGAGCTTACGGGCCATGTCCTCTTGCTTGTCAGGCTACTGTGGAGTCTCAGAGGTGGCAAGAAAGCCCACTGGGCGGCCCCAAAAGTCCAACCATGAAGCTGCTTGCAACGCCACCATCGTGGTTTGTTCGAGGCTGCGACATCTCCCGGGAAGGGAGCGTCGAGGTTCTGTGTTGCAGTGTCTGGAGTGAAACTCCAGGTGCCAATGATGTTATCGGGTTTATGGGCAAGGGTGAAGGCTCAGCTTCTTGGGCCACATAGTACTTCCTCTGCTTCTGGAAAGCAGGGGGGAGTAGCTTAGAGGACCGAGATGCCCTCAGCAAGTCCTTCCTTGCTGAAACTTGTCTATTGACCCTGGTCAGAACCTCCCTTGTCAGGGATGACAAGGGCAGCTCAAACTGGGACTGAGTACCCTGAGGGGCGTGACAAAGAAGGTTGACTGCTGACATACAGCCTTTCGAAGAAGTAGTTGGAGCTTCTCCTGGGCCATTTATCTTCTGGATGAGACCGATGATCTCACGGAAGGTGGTTTCAGCTGCTGCATCTTCTGGAACAGGGGGAGCAGCTGGTTCTGGAAGGTAGCCAGCTGAATTGTTGGTTACCTCGTGAAAATCATCCTCCCTCTGCTTGACGCACCCGGTAGTGAATGAGAGGGGTCCAGTCTTGAAGAAGAAGGCGGAGTCTCTAGTTGTTCATGAAGGGCGGCAGAAGGTCTTGGAGCCGAGGCCCCCAGAGCCACGGGAGCCCTTGGAGGCTTGGAATCGCGAGAGCGATTCTTCGTTGCCTTCCATAGGTCCTCATGCCTCCATCAGACAGCCCCTTGCGAGAAGTGGGAAGGTGGAGTTGGAGGATGCCTATCTGCTTCTGGCGAAGCTGGATGAGAGAGGGGAGATGGAGCCTTCTCCACAAGCACTGTTGGAGCCCTGTCAGGAGAATCTCGGCTGGGTTCGAACTCGATGGGCGAGATATATTTCTCTACAAGGGAACGAGCCCTTGGAGATCAAGAACCTCGAGAGGTTGGAGGTCTGGACTCGTAAGGAGGAGTCATGGGATGCCTTTGCTTCCAGAGCGCCTCTCGCCTGACATTAAGCACTCGTGGCAGCTTAGGGATAGTAAATCCCCTTAACTGCTCCCCCAACTTCCAAGGAGGAATCGAAAGGAGATAGAGCCCGCTTGTGGCCTTGTTCTCGAGGGAGAGTTGGGGAATGACGACCTTGGATCAAAGGTGAAAGCCTATCAGGCTGCCTTTTGGAAGGCTGGGTTGCAGCTTTACGAGGATCTGGAGGTGGAGAAGGGACCTCTGGAGGAGGAGCAGATGATGGAAGTTCTTAGGAGTACCAGCATGCAGGCGAATGGCGTGCAAATTTGTGCATGGGAGAGGGCCTAGAGCAATGCACGTTATAAAGCGCTGGAGAGCGTTGATGCTCTACAGGTGAAATTTCGCGTCTTGTTGCATGTGTAGACAAAGAAGAGTGTTCCGAAGAAGGGGCGTGATACTGGAGACTGAGAGTGACTGCTGGAGTTTTTAGAAAAATGCTCTGGTGATGTGCGTTGGCGTGCATGGGCAGTAGCGCGTCTCGGTGAGCGCTTACTCTGTTGCTGAGGCAGCAGTGAAGCAGCGCATTGGGTAATGCGCATTACAGGTGAGCGCTGTCTAAAGGATGCATGCGCAATCATGTGTGCTGTCGGAGCGCGCTGTCCAGGAGTAACACGGCGAGCAAATGAATGATGCACATCAGGAAGTAGTTCTCGCTGTGGTGCAGAAGGTGGGGGCGCGTTGACTCGTTATCCCCGAAAGGGACAGTTTCTCTGCGACTTCTCTCTAATGGAAGGCTACTGTGCGCGTGCCGAAACATCATGCATTGCAGGGGAGCATTAAATTAGCGATGCCTCCCGTGCGCGTACCATAGCATCGCGCATTGTGGAGAAGAGTAAATCCAATGAATGCTCCTTTGGGCGTGCCGTAGCATCACGCATTGAGGAGGAGAGTAAATCCAACGAATGCTCCTTTGTGCGTGCCGTAGCATCACACAAAGCCAAGGAGCTTACGTGTGAAGGCCTGGTAGTTCTCGAAGGAGAGCGCACGTCAGCACGTCTCTGAGAAGAGTCTTTACTACTTCTCTGAGAGTCACTGTTGGCTCTCGAAGAAGACGTGTCAGGAGGAGTCCGAGGACCTCGTCCAGTGACAAGGCAAAGCTGCAGGGCCCGCATTGCTGAGGATGGGCAGACAGGAGGATGGACCTGGTCTGCGTCGAAAAGAACCTCCGCAGGGGAGGGCTCTGGGAGCTGCGCCGCAGACGGAAGGGCATCTTCCTTAATAGCTTGGGAGGATGAAGCTGACTCCTCCGAGGAGACTAAGGAGGAAGACGCAGCCCCAGAGGAGAGTGCCAACAAAAGTGTCTCCTTCGACGGCAGGCCAGGAAGTCCCAATAAAGGCCTTAAAATATGAAGGATGCCGTCAACATGTACTGAAAAACAAGGCTCATCCTTAGAAGGGTCAGGACTTCCCGTTTCACCAGGGGAAACAAGCAGGTCTTGCTCTTTCAAAGGCTGGCCAGGAGTTAAATTGTTGCTCTTATGTGCTTCACTCCTGGAGGAGTGAGATGCTGAAGGTCCCGAAGGATGAGTCCCCAACAAGGAAGCAGAAGGTCTTGGTTGTTTAGTCTTCGAGGAAGAACTCGAAGGCGAAGAATCCCTTTTCTTCTTCTTACTTCGCCGCTGGTGATACTCAACCCACTGGGCAGGCGACCAGGTATGACACTCCTCAAAGGGGGATTTCGATGTACAGGAATGCCCCCTGTAAGAAGGACAAAGGGAGTGAGGGTCTCTATCAATCCTGCTCATGAAAGTCCCACACATATGGCATGGGACACCATGGCAGGAACGCATAACCACATTGTCAGACATACTCGCATTCAGCTAGAAAAAGAAAAAGAATGTTATGAAAAATTTCAGCAAGCCAGCAAGAGCGAAAGAAAGAGGTCTTTCCTCGCTTCCGGCCCAGTAGTTACTACCTTGGTATCTAAAAGAATATATTAGCCGGTAGTTTCAGCTGAGCTGCAATCTATCCTAAGTAAAGGACGGAAAGTTTGTATATGGTGTAGGAACAAATCAGTATAGCTGAGTGGGTAAAAAATATTCATGATTGTAAAGCAGGGAAAAAAATATAGAATTGATGTAAAAGGGGCAAAGATAAAAAAGATACTGGAACACTTGAGGTGCTATTTTTAAAATCTTCTGATTGGAGAACGGAATATGAATTTGATGATGATAGCAGGATAGAGCCCTCAGGTAGATGAAAGTCTGGGGAATATTCTGAACAGCAAGCAACTTGATAAAATCATCAGGAAGGTTAGTTATTGATAAGATCAAAACTTTGTGAAAACTTAACATATGAAATGATTGGACCAGAAATCAGAAAGTTATAGAATTTATAGAATAAGATTCCTAGGAGGAAAGTAGTATGGCCATATAATGATCATCAGGCATCTGCAGAAGTGCCATAAAAAATGAAGATATAATAACATGGATTGGTTGATCATGCGAAGCCATTTGCAGGAGTACCAAGGCAAACAATAGATTGGCATTTTGAAGGCAGAGGATAACATATAGGAGTATCAGAAGAATTTGAAATAAATGCTGGCAGCCATCAAGGCCTGAGCTCTTTACTGTTTATCATAGTGGGAAGCTATGGAATAGTGCAGAAAAGGAGCCCCTTTGGAGCTGTTTTATTCAAATGTCTTGGTTTTAACAGAATTGGATGAAGAAGTGTTGAAAATGGATACTGTGTACCAGATATAACAGTGGTGTCACAAGATGCAAGGGATTGCAAACTGACTGTGGAGTAAGACATTCTGTTGAGACTGTGAAGCAGGGTATTAAGGAGAATATATTGGCCATCTTTGCAAGATCTAAGTAAGTTAGCAAAGAGGACTTTTTACTACAGTACTTAATGAATGAATGGAGATTTAGGGAAAGAGTTGTAAAATAATAGAATCATGGCTAAATTGCAGTGAGTAGATCATATTACCAATGAGGAAGTAGTCGAAAGAGCAGTATCCAGCAGCTAGAGAATAGAGTGAGCTCTTGAGATGATTTAGGCATGTGAAAAAGGATAGGGGACTGCTTATCAAGAAAGCATCAGATGTGTCAGTAGCAGAACAGACCTGTAGGTAAGTGCAGTAAATCATAGAAATGCAGATAGATAAATATCTATGCATGATGGGATACCCGAGATAAATATCTATGTATGATGGGATACCCGGCATAGAGTGCACAGGACAAAGAAGAGTGGGCAGAAGTTTTTCCAAGTCTAACCCAAAATGAGAAAAGCTGACAGTAAGCCATTTTTGTTCATATACAAAACAAACCTTTGGTCTTAACATAGGATAAATCTTCTAGCACCATCTGGAAAACCAGTAAAACTAGTAAATAATTGCAAATGCAAGGAACTATTGGCATCTGTGCTTGATCACGAGGTCTGTGGGATCTCCCACAATGCCTTTGGCATCTCGTGATCACATCAGTTACTTTCTCACCACCTTTAAGAGAGGACACGTTTGCTCTGTCCTCTTAAAGCTGGTTTAGTTTGCCCGCTTTTTCTTTTTTTTCTGTTTCAGTGTGTGTGAGTCCTGTGGGTTTGTACGGGTATCTGGATATCATGGATCATTTTACCTCCCCAAATAGTGCATGTTTTATACACTTTGTTAATAAAGTTTTGTCAAAAGTTGGGAGTGCTCTCCATATTCTTTTATATTTTTCTGTGACATGTTATGATAGTATAGTGTAATCTATTTTTACCAGAAATGATTTGTTTATCAGTTGTTAGAAATTTTTTTGTAATTTAGAGTAAATGGTATAAGTTACAAGCTGAAAATATGCAGCATTTACGTAACCCTGATTTTAATATGGTATGTATTTACTTTTGTATTTATAGGTATCAATGTGTTGAGTGTGGCGTTAGCAATGCTCTGCTTCCAAATCTCCAGCGGCATTATACGAAGACTCATCATTCTTCCTTTACAAGTGACTCTTATCTTAATCTACCAATTGAAGATGATAAGGAGGCTTGGGTATGAATTTGTATATTGCATATCTTTTATTTTTATGTAGAATTCTTTGTCATGTGTGCCAAAATCTTTTCCTTGCAACCTTATTCATTCTAACCTACTACGTACCTGGTCTTCAGTTCAGGCATAGAGGTGTTTATGAATGCCTGGGGGCAGTGCAAGGGGAAAGAAACTAAATGTTCATTAAACAAAGAGAAACACGATGGGATTCATTTTGAGATCAAAATCAGGAGGAAAAGGCTTTACAGTGGAAGTATTCGCGGACTCACACATTCGTGGATTTCTCTCGGGAACGTTTCCCCGAATTATTCCCGGGAAATTCGCATATTCGCGATATTTTTCTATGAGAAATATCCACAAATTCCTGGTTTTTTTCATCAACTTCATCATAAAATGCACTTTTTTGTGATAAAACTATTAAAAAACCAAGTATACAAATTTTTAGTGTTTTTTTCTTGAGTTTTAACTAACAAAATAGGCTGTTTTCACCGTTTTTATAGGGGTTCCAACTATTAGCGAGTTTTAACTATTCATGGGGGGGGGGGGGGGGGTGGGGGGGGGGTTCTGGTTCGCATCCCCTGCGAATATGGGGGGACCACTGTACTTAACTGCTTTAATTTTGTTTGTGTCAGTTTTGTGGATTGTTTAGTTATATTGTTTTTCTTTCTACTTCATGTGAATTTTTTACTTAACATTGTAATATGGATTCATTGTAATATGTATTAATTAATGCCATAGTCATTGATAGTAAACTACTGCTTAGGTATTTGTGTCTTGGACGTACCATCATCTTAAGACATTTGATGGCTGACATCCAGTATAAAATATGGAAAGTAGTTTGTAGTTTTTATGAAGTTAATATATTTCTTGTATATTGATGCTGTGTTGTTGGGATATGCATGTACTGTGTATCAAAATTTTGTAAGTAATTAAATTTGGAGTTCTATTTATTTTTATTACAATACAACATTTTGGGTATTGAACTGATACAGTGCTAGGACATTCATTTCCTTATGAGGTGAACAGGAAATATTCTTGAGGCATTTGGTGAATGTATTTATAAGTTTATAGACATTTTCAGGAGAGGATGAGGAAAAAGAGTAGTGGTAGGATAATATTAGGTTTATTTTATTGCTTTTTGCAGGTTGAAGGTGTTATAAGTCACCAGGAAAAATTGATAAAACTTTGGCAAGATAAAGGTGGCAGCGATCAAGATAGTCATCAGACACCAACCAAGTCACCTGTCGCTACCCGTCTTTCATCAGCTCAAGAATTATCCAGTCACACAGGTAGAGATGGATTGTGAATTGACTTTTCCTTATTTGATGTTGTGTTAAGGGTGTTGTGCATTGCTGTGCTTAATAACTTCACATTTTATATGTATATCTGCTTTACTGCAGCACTTTATAAGCAGATGTAAACACATTAAATTTCAGTTTATTTTTACAGTAATGAGCACTTTATCATTTTGTGCTGACTATGGTTGTTTTTCTTAAGTTTCGAGTTAGAAGTGTGTTACTCTGAGCTCTTTACATATTGGCTGCCTTATTTATTGAAATAAAAGATGATAAATAGTATGCTTAAGTGTTGTAAACCATTTTTTACAATGTTTATGCTACAAGAAAGAAAGTTAGTTATTGAAATATTTGCCTAGTTAAGTATATTTTAGTTAACCAGACCACTGAGCTGATAACAGCTCTCCTAGGGCTGGCCCAAAGGATTAGATTTTTATTTACGTGGCTAGGACCCAATTGGTTACTTAGCATTAGGACCTACAGCTCACTGTGGGATCCGAACCACATTATATCGAGAGATGAATTTCTAATCATCAGAGATAAATTCCTCTGGTTCCTCACTGGCAGCAGCGGGAAGCGAACTCGTGCTACCAGATAGATAGGCGAGTACACAACCCACTTGTCCATTGACTAGGACATGATACTGAAAACGCAGCAATAATTGAATTGGAAGTGTTAGAATTAAGCTTTTTTTCAGTTAGAGAGACTAACACCAGTTCCTTTGAAATAATTAAGCATATGTAGTTTGTAGGAAAATAGGATAATATTTAAAGGAATGGAAGGCAGGATGGAATGTTGTAAGAATTCAACAATATTACATTGTTTAGACCAATGAAGTTCATCACAGTAGTTATGTAATTACTTCGGAAGCAGCAAAGACTTTAAAAAAATATGAATGAATGAAGAATAATGGAATTGATCATAATGTGCTATGGATAATGAAAATGAAACTTCACAGTTTTTGTTGATTACTATTCTGTACTATGTCTTATGTAACATTACACTTCCCTAGGCTTTCAGGATATACTCCTCTCATTCTTAAAGGTTGTGCTGAACTGTCTCTTGAGACACCTGGTTTACCTATGTACAAACTGATACAGATGCGCTAATGTAACAAGGATGTGCTCACTTATCATTTGATTTTTTTTCTTCAATTTTGCTGATCGTAGCACAAAGACTAGCTAGCCTACAGCTTCATCTATCAATTGCTAAATAACATGTGAATGAATCAGCCTACATAGGCTAAGATAGCATGCAATCCAAGGTCACTGATCGGCACAAAATAGTCAGCCTATGATAATGATAGTGAGAAATATGAATGCACAAAACAAATTTGAAATTAAGTATCTTACCAAGTAATTACATAGCTGACAGTTTCTAGTATTGACAGCTAAAATTTTAAATTCATTGTTGCGATTCTTTTGTTTTAGCTGTAGGTAACTAGTCCCGCCCACTTTTGGCAATTAGAGGAACAACTGAACCAGGTATTTCAATTTCTTTCTGCTGGCTTACAATGAGGTTGTGAGTCAGCAGCTGGTTCAAAATTTAAATGCTTTGCTTTTTTCCCAGAAAATTGTCAAAGTACTCTCCCCCCCCCCCCCCCCCCCCCTTTTTTTTTTTTTTTTTAAATCAGCCATTTGGCATTTATACTTAGTTACGGATTGTGATAATCCTTAGAAATTCAAACAGAATTGACAAATACGAGCGGTTCCTGGTTTTGGGTGGTGGTTCCATTCTCAGTGGGGTGCTAATAAGCGAAAACTGAAGCTGCAATTATAAGCAATTATTAATGGCACCAATAACCGTCAAGCGCCATAAAACCCAGTCGCTATTAACTGAGACCGCTAGTAACCGGGACCTGTATAATGCAGATTACTTATTTTGACTATTACATACTCTAACCGACGATGTCCGACACTAGCATATCTAGCAGTTGTTATTGCAGCAGGGGCTGTTGAACTAGGTTAACATCTGCTAAATATGACACACTCAATTTGTGTTAATTGTAGAGGGTAAAATTGTTCTGTAGATGAGACTTGTATTGAATTTAAGGGATGGAATAACAAGCAGTGGAAGACCTTAATTTCTCATTTATCTAAATAAGCAAGGGATAGACAGAGGAAGGCTAGCATTAAGCAGGAGCAGATTGACTGCTAGTCAGGAATTATGTAGGTCAATTGAAGTACCGAATGTCTCTGTTTCGGCTATTTCACCCATTCCCAGTCCTTCTACTATTTCAGCTAATCCTGGTCCCAGCTCCCAGGTTCTTGACCCCAACACCATTGCCACTAGGGTGAGTAAATTCAACCATAAGTTTGAATTATTGTTTAATATGGTGTCACAGCTAGGTGAATCAGTGAAAGCGCTTATGGAACACAAAGTTGAAGTGAGTGAAGTGCAAGTGGAGGAGATAGCATCTGTCCTGTATTGCTAAATCCCTAGTGATGACAGCAGACAGCCATTGGACAGGCATCTTGCCAAAGTGCACCATCTTTCTGCTAGTTCCAAGGCTTCCAGCCTGGAAAGGAGGAGGTGCCAGTGGTGCTATAGTGACACTTCTAGGCCATTGAAAAGGTCTGCAGCTGACATATCTGCTGTGCTAGCGGTCCCGTGTATGAAGACTAAAGAAGCTATACCTTTATGTAGTTTTTGGGATATTCCAGATAGGTTCTCACCAGAGCACTCCGCCAGTTCATAGACGTAACCGCTCATTAATGCCTAGTAGTGCAACTGTCACGGAATTGCATTAGTTTGCTCCTGCGCGCCAATTAGCACCTAAGTGCCCAGTAGTGCTGGAGGACCAGACGATGCCAAAGTGCCCAGCTTCAGGTGCCTGGAAGTAGTTGAATATCCAGTGGAATGTCCAGCGACTGCTGGACGTGCAGTAGCAGCAGAACAGCCAGCTCCACAACATCAGACGGTGCAGGGTAATTGTAAGGATCTTGACTGCTCTTTTGATTCTACGGCTAGTTCAGCGCCAGAAGAAGAAAATACAGTGAATGTGGCAGCACAGCATGTACCTTCGGTAGCAGTGCAGACTAGTGATCCTGTCCAGCAGAAGTTAGATGATATTTTAGGGTTTTTAAAGTCAAAACCCACTAAGGATGTATCCCAGTCTTCGGTGTCGTCAGCAGAAGAACAAGAGGATAAAGCACCAGAAGAGGATTCTCCATCTACAGCTTATGCAGCTCCTGCTTCTCCAGCTTCAACACTTCAATTAAGAGTTCAGTCTGACTTAGCCAAACTACCTAAGATGGTGTTATCAACATCATCATCTGACTAGGAGATGTGTGTTATACGACCAGAGAAGCTCCTTCCTTGGGAGTTTCTGCCTCCTCTCAAGGGGACTTCTCTGGTCTCATCGATTTGGCCTGAAGGTTGGCATTCTTCAGCAGTTAGATAATTTTATGAAGAATACCTTCTAGATTTTGAAAGTAGTTAATTTTTTTAATGGGTCGGTAGGAGCACTGGCTAAGAAAATTCAGGATTATCCCAAATTTCCCTCTGGTGTAGGCTCAGACCCTTTGTGCAGACACAGGATTAAGGAATGCATCAAGAGAAATAGCTTCCCTTTATACTATGGGGGTGTTGAAAAAGAGGGAACTTGGTGTTCCTACACCACTAAGGGAGTGACTACGATTCAGAAGTTTGCACTTCTTTATTCACCCTAGTCAAGGACTCCCTTTTCCCTCTGTCAGTGGTTAGTGACATCGCGACAGGTCATCATCAGAAGTCCACACAAGACTTATTGGCACAATCCACAAGACACCTGAAAGAAGCTGCTCCTTCTACCTGAGCTAAAACATTGTCACCTTTGCAGCCCTTTCATTTTCCTGGCACCAAGCAGAGACCAAACCCAGAATGAGAGCCAACGTCTACTTCAGCTCTTGAGCAATTAAGAAGAAATTGACAAGACCTGCCGCCAGAAAGTGAGATCGACTTCCTCCCCCCCAGTAGATGCCAAGCTCCACCAATTTTGGTTAGTATGGAGCAAGAGAGGGGCAGAATCATGGGCAACAAAAGTGCTGAGATTCAGGTATTTGATCCTATTCCTAGAAAAACCTCCCTTAGTCAAAGAGGTTTCCAGCTCTTTCAAGAAGAGAGAAATAGAGGTAGTCACAGAGGAGAACTCTGAAGGGATTTACAATCGACTGTTTGTGGGGCTGAAGTAGACAATGTTTGGAGACCAGTATTGGTTGTAAGTGCCTTAAATAACTTTATACAGAAGACAAAGTAGGAAACAAATCACTCCATTCTATCAGTGATGCACCAGGGAGACTGGATGGTATCCATAGATATGAGGGATGCACATTGCCACATTCCATTATATCCAAAGTCAAGGAAATACCCAAGATTTGCATTTCAAGGTCAAATATACCAACTCCAGGCGCTCTGTTTCAGTCTGTCGACAGCTCCACAGTGCTAGTGCCTATGGCAGGATGGCTACATCTAGAAGTAATAAAAATAGCACTGTATTTGGATGACTGGCTCCTTTGTTCTCAGACAGGAGCAGTGCACAGAGAATCTAAGAACACTTCTTTTGACGCAGAACTTAGGTTTTTTAATAAACTTTCTGAAGTCTCAGCAGGTTCCATCTCAAAAGATGATATATTTGGGGATGACTCTGAACAATCGTCATTTTCAGGCTTTTCTGTCCCCCAAAAGGGTGTAGACTTGCCTTCAGATAATAGTCAAATGTCTTGCCCTACAACATTGCTTGGCCAAC
Organism: Macrobrachium nipponense; assembly: GCF_015104395.2. Taxonomy (NCBI): domain Eukaryota; kingdom Metazoa; phylum Arthropoda; class Malacostraca; order Decapoda; family Palaemonidae; genus Macrobrachium; species Macrobrachium nipponense. The sequence continues at coordinate 69,968,805 of NC_087205.1, forward strand.
AAGTGGATGAGCCTGCTCAGGACTTTGGCATCAATAGAGCAGTTTGTGTCGCTAGGGAGACTCCACATGAGAGAGTATTTCAGTTTTATCTCAGAGCCAGTTGGGACAGCAAAAGTCAGCCCGAGTCATTTGTGTTCCCTGTGACAAAAGATAAAAAGACATCTGTGGTGGAAGTCAGGGGGAAGACTACAAGAAGGAAAGTTTCTTCACCCATAGAGCCCTGACCTGAACTTCTATGCCGACGTGTCGGAGTGTTGGAAATTTGTTTGGAAAAAGAAAAGATGCATATAAATGTGAAGGACCTGAGGGCTATTCAATTAGGACTCAGGATGTTTGCTTTGGAAGTGTACAACAAAACAAAGCAGTGCAATCAGACAACACAACGGGGAATGCACTCCTTTTCACTTTGCAAAGCAGCAAGAGACCTCCTTATGTGGTCCTCCTTCCTTCCCTTTGGGATGATAAGGGAGGTTCTGAACAAGTCTTTAACACACACAGGAATGTGTCAATAATTTTAATAGCTTTGGCCACTGAAAGAGTGGTTTCCAGAACTGTTGGAACTTAAAGTAGACTTCTCAAGATTATTTCCTCAGAAGCTAAATTTACTCAAACAACCACACTTCAAGAGGTTTCATCAGGTTTGTCCTCTCTTGCTCTGACAGGATTCAAACTGAAGACGATTTTTATTATACCTCTTCGGCGTAAGAGGGCTAATTACCCTGTAACTACGAAAGTAAGAGATATATTGACAAAATATTTCTTATACGTATTCTCAATTGCCATATGAAGCTCCATGAATTTTTTCATGACTGCATTTTTCGCCCTATACCCCCATATATAAGGGTTCTGGCCGGCCCCCTTAATTTACTAAAGAAAGCTGAGTAAGAATTGCAGCTACTTTGTTTATAAACAGAGTAAGTTAAATGAAGTGCTACATATGTTTGTTTGTCAGTTTCAGACAGTTCTTTTGCTTCCCAAAACATTTGGCAGTCTGCTCATTATTAGTTGTTCCCAGTCATGCTAGACTTACAAACCTTGTTGTTTTTTACTAAAGGGCAATATTTTCTTGGTAGTATTTTATAATCAAATAAAGGGTTTTGTGATATCAATGTTCCCCAGTTATCCTTAATATCGGGATTCTTTGCAATTTTAAAGGAATACATTTATTGGGATCTACTTCCAATGGATATTACTCCGCCGATAATGATGTCACATTCATAATGTATAAAGAGGCTATGAAAAGTGCCCTTATATTACAAGGATCTTTTATGGAAAAAAACAGCTTCAGTATCATAACATGTACTGAAAGGTGTTTTAAAGTGATTTTGTATACAGTATTCCAGTACACCCTATGATGCTTTGTTTACATCTGCTCACGCCAGTAGCTGGCGATGTAACTTAGGCCGTTTTCCTTAAATTTCTGATAATAGACATAATTTGGCGTTAATAATTTATTAATTTGCTGTAATAATTAGGCTTGATTTTACAGGGTTAATTATTAGCAACAATATTTGTGCTTACCCCTTAAAAGTACACACTACGTACTTAGCCTAGCCTATGGCGCTCAGTGAACCAGCGGTAATATGGCCGTATTGGGCGTACGTAGGCCAATTAGTATTTTGATACACTACATTTATAAATGAAAAAAAGTGCATCTAATACTGTGTTATTTAACATAACTTGTTTAATTGCAATTTATGTGTAATTTATGTAATGTTTTGTATAAAAAGGCAAGGTTAGGGTAATAATTGGTGATCAAGAAAAGATTAATTTTCAGTTATTTCTTATGGGAAAAATTAATTCAGAACTTACTAAACTGCATTTAGTTGCTTCTTCTGGAACTGATTAGCACCGAGGTCTGGGGCTGTACTGTTAATTGGGTGATCTTCTGTGCATGGTGCAAATAGAAAGGAATCTCGTCTTCTAAGGCAACTGTAGCAGAAATTGCAAACTTACTCCTTTATGCTCAACCCTGTTTTCAGACACAGAGGAATAGATTTGTTTGCAAATTAGGACATTACAGATGTGATTAAATCTTGATAGAGTAAAAGAGGAACAGAATCAGTGACCTGTAATCTAGATGTTGTATTAACCCTTAAACGATGAAGCGGTATTTTAAAAATCGTCTCCCGTGTGCCGGCTGCGTTCGTGAGTGAGCACTGAAGCGGATTTTTTTTTTTTTTTTTTTTATTTTTTTTTTTTTTTTTTTAAATCACAGCACGCTTAGTTTTCAAGATTAAGAGTTCATTTTTGGCTCCTTTTTTTGTCATTGCCTAAAGTTTAGTATGCAACCATCAGAAATGAAAAAAATATCATACATAAATATTGGGATATTGCGCCAAAAAAAAAATTTCATATATAATTGTATACAAATCGTGCTGTGAGCAAAACGGTTAAAGCTAATGAGTTAATTTTTTTTCGTTGTATTGTACACTAAATTGCAATCATTATGGTATATAACACATTATAAAACTATCAAGGCAACACAGAGAAAATGTTATCACAAAATGATCGATGAATTCGTAACGTGCGGATGTCAAAAAAGGCTGTTTTCAAAAATTCACCATAAATCGAAATATTGTGCTAGAGACTTCCCATTTGTTGCAAAATGAAGGTAATTGATTGAATATTACTAGAATGTAAGTGTTGTAGTTTACAATTGCAGTTTTTGACCATTTCGATCAAATTAAAGTTGACCGAAGGACAAATTTTTTCTATTTATCGTTATTTGTATGAAAATATTTTAAAACTGATAAAAGCTACAACCATGGGTTGTTTTTAGTTGTATTCTACATAAAATTTCGCACATTTTCATATATAAAACTTTATGTAACGTCTTAATTTAAAATGGTGCAAACATTACGACAATCGGACAAAAAAATTTATGATTTTTTCGGAAGAGTTACCGCGCAGACGTAAGGGAAAAGTTTATTTCATAAATTCACCATAAATCGGAATATTGTGTTAGGGACTCCCAATTTGTTGCAAAATAAAGGTAAATGATTGAATATTACTAGAATGTTAGAGTTTTAGCTTACAATTGTGTTATTTGACCGTTTCAGTCGAGTCAAAGTTGACCGAAGGTTGAAATTTTGGCACTTACCGTTATTTATATGAAAATATTTCAAAACTGATAAAAGCTACAACCATGGGTTGTTTTTTTTATATTCTACATGAAATTGCGCACATTTTCATATATTAAACTTTAATGGCTTATTTAAAATGGTGCAAACATTACAACAATCGGACGAAAAAATTTCAAATTTTTTTCGGATGTAAGGAAAATTTTTTTTTCATAAATTCATCATAAATCAAAATATTGTGCTAGAGACTTCTAATTTGTTGCAAAATAAAGGTAAATGATTGAATATTACTAGAATGTAAGAGTTTTAGCTTACAATTGTGTTATTTGACCATTTCGGTCGAGTCAAAGTTGACCGAAGGTTGATATTTTAGCACTTATCGTTATTTATATGAAAATATTTCAAACCTGATAAAAGCTACAACCATGGGTTGTTTTTTTTGTTGTATTCTACATGAAATTGTGCACATTTCCATTTATAAAAATTTATGTAACGGCTAATTTAAAATGGTGCAAACATTACGACAATCAGACAAAAAATGTATGATTTTTTCAGAAGAGTTACCGCGCGGACGTAAGGAAAATGTTTTTTTCATAAATTTACCATAAATCGAAATATTGTGCTCGAGACTTCCAATTTGTTGCAAAATGAAGGTAAATGATTGAATATTACTAGAATATAAGGGTTTTAGCTTACAATTGCGTTTTTTGACCATTTCGGTCGAGTCAAAGTTGACTGAAGGTTGAAATTTTGGCACTTATCGTTATTTATATAAAAATATTTCAAAACTGATAAAAGCTACAACCATGAGTTGTTTTTTGTTGTATTCTACATAAAATTGCGCACATTTTCATATATAATACTCCATGTAACGGCTAATATAAAATGGTGAGAAAATTATGTCAAAGTGACAAAATAATTTCTGAGATGTGTCGCTGATGCTTTTTAGTGCGAGAAGAAATTCGCGCTTGCGGGCCTGGGTAATGATTGTAAACAAAACAACGCCTTGATCCGTGAGCTCCCAGCATCCCCCAAGGCGCGTGATTCAAAAGTTTTCGCCTAGTAGGCCTATAACTATTTTTCCGCAAATTTAAAAAAAAACTTTTTTTTATATAGACGTTCCATACGTCCAATCGGCACCCAACAGACAATTTATATTGACGTGTAATACGTCCAATCGGCGTTAAAGGGTTAAAATGGCTTTCAGGTCTTTTTGAACCAATGGAGAAGGTCTCCCTCAGAAATATAGCAAAGGTTCTCTTTCTAGTAACATTAGCTACAGTCAGAAGAGTGAATGAATTACAAGCTATAATTAAATTTGGTTCCCTGGGGGAGACACGATTTGTTAACTTTCTCTTAATTTTATCGCCAAAAACGAGAATCTCATAATACCCTGGTGTCGATCTTTTGTGATTAAAAGTCTGTCACAGAGTTATTAGGGCCTGAAGAAGAGGGGAGAGTCCTCTGCCCAGTGAGGGCCCTGAAGTTGTACTCGAAGAGGATGGAAAAGACTAGAGGATCTTCCAGTAGTAACTCACAGACATCGGTAAAGGACCCCTCGCGCCCTGTCATTCTTCATAAGGGAAGTGATTAGATCAGGCCTGTACCTAGAGTTTTTTTATGGGGAGCATCCTTTTTCCCAAAACTGGAATTTTTCATCTATAAATGTCAATGTATATAAAGTGACAATGCAAATTTCAAAAGCCTGCAGTGTCGTTAAATTTGTCTGACCAGATTATCGTATCACAGCTTTTCTACTAAAATCCTTTACAGATATGATGACTTATATCATATTCCTATTATCACTCTTGTATTTTCTACTACTAAAGAATGATGTTGATGTTTAATAAAAAAAAATTTATAAGAAAGACTTGCCAAAAAAAAAAATAATGTTATTTATTACTTTGTACGTACAGTTCAGTGAAAAGGCACAAAAAATATGGACTTCCAGAATTTTTTTTTTTTTTAAAGAGGGTGCTCGACACCCCCCACCCCCCCCCCCCCCCCCCCCCCCCCCCCTTGGTACAGGGCTGTGGAGGATCACATTCTCAAGTAGGTGAGAAGTGTCTTCAGATCCTTTTAAAAGTAAAGGCGCATAAAATCAGAGCGATTACCAAATCCTTAGTATTCAGGAAGAACATATCCCTGGCAGATATTCTTCAAGCAATGTTTTGGAGATGCAAGTCAGTGTTTGCATCACACTATTTAAAAGAGATAGAGATGGTGTATAGTGAATGCAGTATGTTATGGCCCTTGTCAGTGTCTGGCATGGTGTTGGTGAAGGGAACTTATGAAACATCCCTTTGGGGGGTACTTTACCACCAGTTTTGGTCTTGGTACTACGCCCTGGGCTTCAAAGCTCTCACTAAGGTAACAGGCAACCTGTGCCAAACTGCCCCGCCTTTATCACGTAAGATGAGTGCCAACCAGAGGCAGTAACATCCTGCAGCCACTCTTACAAGATAAGGAAACAACATACATTTTTACAATACAAGCTCGCTCTCTCTCTCTTTTTTTTTTTTTTTTTTTTTTTTTTTTTTTTTTCTTCTTCTTCTTCTTCTTCTTCTTCTTCTTCTTTTTCTTCATTCACAAATTCATTATTGCATAATGGTTTGGGGTAGAATAGTCTTTGTATCCCACCCCCCTGTCAATGTGGAATCAGCTATGTAATTACTTGGTAAGTCATTTATGTTAAAATGACATTTCTCGAATTTCAGCTGCTGATACTAGAAACTGTTAGCTATGTAAATACTTGGTAAGTATATGTAAAATTTTATTTTATCATAAAAAGTCATTTGAGAAAAATACTTATGCTGACTGCTGTCTTGTACACTGTTCCAAAGCTGCTTGCTTAAAAAGTTTTATGTCAAATGATTCGTCTCTATTCAAAGTCTAGTCTAGCAGTGATTAATGAAGCTGATTGCTAGAGGTCTTGCAGAAATTACTGGGAAGGTTGCCACTGTTATGTTTAAGGATGTGGGTTAGCTTACCTGCTCATTCCTTACCTTGTTGCAGCAAATAGAGCCATATATGTAAACAAAAGGAAAAAGATCACTGTTGAGCAGGAATTAGATTCGGACAAATTAATACATATATTTACACTACATTTAAATTAATTACTGTGATACAAGCGTGGGCATGAATTTACATGAAGCAAAGCCCCTTTGAAAGAGCTGAGATATGAGCATGTGTACTTGGAACAGTGGTTCATTATAGCTTCTCACAACTTTTGTGAAAACAAAAGGATTACAATTAAATCTAATGCTGTTGTGTTCAATATGAAAAATGTTTTAAGCAACCTAGATCACCTGAAGGTTAGGGGGGCGAGTTGGATACGTTGACATAAAATTAAGGTAACTCCAGTGCAGGCAATATGGTGACTGGTCATAGGTTGAAACAATTTCCAAAATTCAGTTAATTAAGAAATTTGTTAAGTGAACAATAGCCAATATGGAGAAGGGGGTGATGGAAAAGATTACTTGTTAAGAAGTTATATAAACCAGGTCCGATAAATGTCCTTGTGTGGCTCTTGTCCTTGCGGAGGTAAGTAAAACCTCAACACATGTTGCTTGTCGTCCAAGTGAGGACAAGATAGACAAGCATATGCTTCCATTCAAGTAAGATGTTTTCAGGCGAAGGAGCCCCCCACACAGGTTGCGGACAGTGTAGGGTCATGGGTTCTGAGAATTTTTGTTTACACTTAAAATATTCCTACTTATTTCTTTCTTCTCTATTTAACTCAGTCTGTGATGATCACCCATTTTCTAAGTATCTTATCTTCTATATTTAGCATAGTTTTTTTAAAATCATGGAGTATTGTAAGGAATTACTTGGGATGTTAGAAAGGTAGAAAGAAAAAGTAAAATTTAGATTCAAGCAACATTCAAAATTTATTATTCTTTTTACCTTTCTAGCATCCAAAATAATTCCTTATAATATTACATGATTTAAGAAAATATATATATTACTATATATAGAAAATGGGTATTCTTCAAAGACTGAGTTAAATGAAGAAGATAGAAATAAGCAGGAATATTTTAAAGAGCATGAACAAATATTCTCATGATTTTAAGAATACGTGGTAGTTAATCATGGGAATACTAGGGATAATCAGGGAATGGGTTAAAGGAACAGGTTCTTCTTCCTCATGTGTTCTTTGTAAAAATTCTTACTAGCAAGATAGGTACCAAGAGCAAAATTTGAATGAAAACATCAACAAAAATTTATGCACTACACGTTTTTAAATTTCGCTCGTAACGGTTGCAGCCCAGCAGCATACAACCATGCAGCAAGAGAGACGTACCAAATTACAACAGCCTAACTTTATCCCGTCTTCTAGTTAAATAAGTTATAAAAAAAACAAAGGGAGAATTATAAAAGTATTGTTTTAACGTTTTACTCGTATGGTAAATGTGTACAGCCATGAACAACTTAACGAGAAACAACGTTTTGCTAAGTACAACCAAATTGGATAACAACATCCATTTGAGTTGTATTTCAACCATCGTACGATAGTAAACAATTATCACAGTTTTGTTATAAATGACGTTATGTACACGTAATAAGACTGATATATTTTTAGACGTTATGTATAATAGGACTGATAAATTTATAGATCAAAGATCAGCAAGGAAACATACTGTTAAATTTTTTGAGCTGCTAATGAATGTTATTGTGCATCAGTAACAAAGATAAAACTCCCCTAAACTTATCTGATCAAACACAGCCGCAGATAAAGTTGAGTGAGAATCATTTTAATCAAAACTTCAGGTCTTGAAAGAATACAGTTTACTGCTGTTTTCACACTGATAAAAGATAAATAACATAATGGTAAAGCTCGTACTATGAAGAAATCAAGTGAAAATAGGGAACAGAATCAGGTGATTTTTCCTTACACAATAAACATGCCTACAAAGCAATTCATATTTGGACTTAGAATTAACACGTCTTATAATGAAAAGATGACCTTGTCTCATATATGTAAAGTATCTTGACATTCTTTTATGCTAACTAGAAGTAGAACAATTCACTCTGAATTCAGTTAAATACAACAAAATAAACTTGTATTCAAATCAGCCGATTTCCAAACCAATCTTTTAACCGCTTTGTTAGTATTTTATGATACATTACGTAATATGAGCATACATACAGTATATAAGGATAGAGTAATGTATAATTTTTAAAAGATTCATGGAAAAGATGTATATTTGATTGTTTTTATTCCATAATTATGTTTTTATTTCATAATTATATCTAGGCGTCAGCAGCCTGATAGGTATCACTCAGTTAGTTTAATATCGGTCTGATTATGAGTCCCATTTACCATGGCATCTATCATCATAAATGCTAGGCTAACTTGTTAATGTTATTCAATTACTCTTAGTACTGAATTATCATGAACTAATATGCAGTACTGAATTATCATGAGCCAATATGCATTGAACCTAGAGAATTAGTTGAAATTAATAATTACTATGCATATGTATAAGTGTACTGTGTAATGTAGGGTACGCTAACCTCTATGTAAAGATAGTACTGATTACCCTAGCGCAGGCTAGGCTATATTTGAGATACAATTTTTTCGACAGACGACGGGTTGTTCGGAACCTAACCCCATCGTAAGTAGGAGAATACTTGTATGTAGATACATATGAAGTGATAATGATGATACTAGTTATAATAATATTGGTGTGGATCATTAGAAGCCACCATGTACACAGTCTCTGAAGTGTCAAGAAGAACCTTTGCTGGTGGTGGTTCTCAGGGAAGGATACTTGGTACCTTTTGTTATACTATATCAACTCCTGTCAACTTCCTGCTAACCTCATTTTTATTGTTGTCACTGAGGTTTTATCATTGTTTTTTCGTGGACATTTCCAGTCTAAACAAGTTATTACTCTCTTTTTGATGGAGTAATTCAGTTTGGCCCTGGTGGCCTTTTTGAAGGGCAAAAAATGATTTCTGTCAACATGTAGGACATACTTTTATGTCCTGGTACACCTTCAGGTGACAAAGTGTCTAAACTTTTTCTTGTAAGGGAAAGGATTCCAATTCTAAGCTGTGTATTTTGGTCCAAGTATGGCACCACAAGTATTCTCCTGTGTGTTTGAGTGTTTAACAGGGAGTCATCTACTTGGTATCACAGTTCTCTCATATTTGGAAGATTGTTTTGTTCTCACCTATTCATTTCTGACGATCTTGAGGATTAAAGATTATGTTTTAAGTCTAGCCTCAGGGCTGGGCATTTTGTTCAATGTGGACTAATCAATGCTTTTCTGATCCAGTCAATTTTTTATCTCTGGATGAAGATTGGCTCTCTTTTTTGGGGGGGTTTCAGGCAGACAGATGGAAGGCAATTTTTGGCTACTAATGAGAAATTTCATTTGTTGGCCTATATCCCTCAAGAACCTTTGCACTGTCTTCAGATGTCTTGGAAGCAGATTGGGGAGCCATTGTGAGAAACATTTAATATCGGGGAGTTGGTGGTAAACAACCTAGAGCTTTTGGCAGTCTTGAATGATCTTACACAAGCAGGACACGTACAGCTGACCGCCACTTTTTGCAGACTCATAATTATTTGTGGAAAATTTGCCTATGGTATTTTTCACTGATTCACAAATTACTGTATTTTCATTTCATTTTCATGAATAAAAGCACTTTTTGTGATAAAACTATTAAAATACTCTAGGTATAAGCATTTTTAGAGGGCGTTTTTTGTTGAACAATCAAAATAGGCAGTTATAGTCAGAGACAATACAATCTCAGTCTATTCTTACATTTTCTTGATTCGTATATAAGAAGACAAGGAGACGTAGATCAAGAGATTTGTTCAGGCTAGCAAAGAAACTTCCTTCTCCTTTGGACAGAGTCCAAGAACATTGTTCCTTTACCTCATTTTGTCCTAGGGAGAAACATAGTAATTGAAGACCTAAATCAGCAGGGAAAGGTTAAGGTCTTTGATCAGATAGTCTCTTCTTCCCCAGATTTGCCAACCTTTGGGGGATACCCAAAATACAATATGTGTGGGTGACTGCTTAGGAAGTGGAAAAATTTGTGTATTCGTAGGTAGTAACATACTGGAGCAGTAGTTTTTTCTGCTTAGGAAGTGTCTGTGATAATGCATGTGTGGCCCAGGGTCCAAAGATAGTATAGGTATATAAATAAATATTTTAAAATTTGGAAAAACTGCTCTTGGATGGTTGGCAGTGCTGCGCAATATAAGGAAAATGTTGGTAACACTGCTTGTATGTAGAATAGACCAAGAAACTGTTTAGGAAGTGGAGGAGGCCTGGAGAAATTTCCAGGGTGGGCGGGGCGGTCAAATGGCTCTGTGCCCTGAGAGAGGAGGGGCAGTAAGGCTGTGTAGAGGAACTTGCTCAGAAAAGGGGTTGTTCTGGCATATGGGTGGAGTAGGGACACACACACACACACACACACACACACACACACACGGAGGAATTCAAGAAGCTTTTGTGTCATGAAGTGAAATGAATATAATCATTAAGTCCAATAAAACAGAAATTGATCAATGACAATTTAGTAGTGTTCTTAAAATGATTGTGCTTTGGACAGTTATGATTGAAAAATGCTATATGTACTAAATATGTCAACACACGGGTGCTTTACAGTTTCCATGATAAAGCCTAATTAGTAAAAATAATGAAATAGCGAGATATACTTGTTTATCATTCGATCTTGCACATGATACAAACCTTTAAATATGATTTCATCACATATATCTTGTATCATGTGAATTGTACTTTTGATAGCCCAAATAACATTAAGCTAACATCTGGTTAAGTAAATGAAAGTAAAAGTATGACAATAGTCTTTGCTTATGAAATAAATTTCAGTTTTGGTAGATTATATTGGTACTATATGCTTGTGGAGTGAATATAATTTTTCAGTAGCTCATAATGTATGTACTAGGGTATGCTAGTAGAGCAAATTTCATTTTTGGTAGATTTTCCTTGTCAAGGCCAAGGGGGTTTTCAGCCAAGATTACCAAACTTATGGCTTGTGTAACAATTCATATCCACCCTTTATAATTAACAACCACTTGCTATATTGCATGAGCACCGGTTACCAAAGACCTAAAATAAAAAAAAAAAAAAACATTGAGTATGGACAGAAACAAATGAATTGGAGAAATGGCTGTTTTGTAATTTTGAGGGATTAATTTTTTAACAAAAAGTATGTTAGTTTACATTTGTATACCTGTTATACATTTACTATTTAGAAAAATAAAAATAATCCCGGTAATAATCCTTTTTCTATTAACTAAAAAAATTATTCTCGTATTTTTTTTATAGTAGGCCTCAATCCGCTGATTCTGAGAACATAAACATTAGCCCATCATACGTAAATACATTTGGCAGATCAGTTTTTTTTTTTATATATTACGATGATGATAAACATTATAATAATAATACAGTATAAATAGATTCAGTAAGATATCAGTTTCATTACCTTCATCTTATATATACAGCTGTAATAGCTTATTTGACTTACGCAAATGGATATTACTGTAAGTGTAACACCCTAATATGAGATTAACAGCTAGTGTCCCGGTGTTTTTCCGGAGTAAAATTTTATCAATGTAGCCTAACAAAGACACATGGTATTTTACCTAGTTTTTTTACTGTATTTTGTGTTATGAAAGTTGAATAATTCTGGTAATTATAAGAGTAACACCGACTTCTTGTAGACATCACCAGCTAACTCAGAGGAATGTCTCTCGAAGATATTATGACTTTACTTATGACATCATTAACTTCCCTTACTTATGACATCATTAACTTCCCTCCTTTTTGGTGGATAATTGGCTATTCATGAAAAAGTCCCAACCTCTGGCAAAAATGAAATATAACCAATACTCCTTGTTTACACTTTTAGTTGTGGTTAGTAGTAGTAGTATATAGAATCCTTAAAGAAAAGGGTTTCCACAAGTAATCCGAGAAATTACTTTATATCACTATTTCTCTATTGAAAAATTATATAATTAAAAATCAATTAAAAAAATGAAGAAAACTTTGGCATTCGTTGTATCTCCTTTGATATTTTTCCTAATACGTATGACAGTGATGATCATTGTAATAAATAGACAATTGCATAGGATTAGACTGGATTATAGAATTTAGACTTCAAGCCAAGCACTGGGACCTATAGAGGCCTTTCAGTTATTCATTATAACCCATGACATTTTTATGTCTATTTTTTGGCAAAGCAAGATTAAATGTTGTTCCAAAAGTTATATTTTACTAAGAAATCAACAACTATTGCTTTACAGAGCATATATAATTGTCTTTCTGCACCTTATAAGTCAACAAATGATGAAAACTTGGTAGCCTTGGATGTCCAGGTGTACTCCTTACCCAAAAAAGGGCCCTATTATTCATTTACCTGTTCAAGCTTATATAGGGATTGCCACGGGCTTCCTCACTTCTAAAAAATTGTGCAAGTGGAATCACAAAAGCTGTCCTGCAACCACAGGGGCGATGACTTATAATAGCTGCCATTCTTGAAGCCTTGACAAGGTACGAACATTCATTCAGAATTTCAGAGACAGATGTTGTCGTCATCACCTACTAGGAGGAGTCAGGATGTCATATGTTTATGCTTACGTCACGTATAACTTTGAATCTGTACATTAGCGTGTTCCATCACTAGCTTTGGCTGCTTTATTTTACTCTTATGAATAAACTTTTTTCTGATATAAGTAATAAAGAATGTTGCCAAAAATTAGGAAAGGGTAGTAAAGTATACTATGGCTAAGTAATATCTTTGTCAAATGCACATAAAAAACATTATTCCGGAAAAACACCAGGACAGAGGCTCTGAATCTCATTGTAGGGCAGGAGTCCACACGTACACATTTCGTATCTCGTGTATGGCAAAACAAAATGTTAACAACTGATAAGAAAGTTGTTGTATAAAAATATTTTAATCGGGATAAAACTATTGTAGGCTGTTGGTAAACACAGGTAGGCTAGCTACCTTCTGAACTGTGTCATTTACGAGAAAGACAAAAGGAACAATTTTTGTTGTTTTTCAGTACATTTCAATTATGAGAAAGAGAAAAGAAGGGGTTGCTTTCTTTTCAGCATACATATTTTTGCAGTACAGGCAGTCCCCAGTTATCGTTGGTATCGGTTAAAGGCGATCCGGTTTTATGGTGCTAGAGCCAGCAATTTATGGCGCTTATCAGCACCCAGCCGAGAAAGGAACCTCTGCCAATAACTGGGAACTGCCTGTATATATTTTGTTACAAAAGAGGGGGGGGGAAGGTAGATATTTGTCATTTGTATAAAGTTTTCAATTTAATGTGTGGTGTTTGTTGTTTATAAGCATATGTAGCGTATATGGTCATGAAGAAAGGCATGGAGTTGCCCTTGCACATCCGTAGATTTTTTTTACTCGCCTTTATCCGGATTTTGCCATTTTTCGAAAGTCCATACCTTTATTAATATGAATAATCAATGGATTACGGTACATATGAAGGTAATTATCAAAGAATTTACTCGCTATCTTTTGACTTTCTTAATAGTAATCTTAAGAAAGCTGCAGGCATATGGTATAGTAATGCCATATTTTTTTTTATCTTCACTATTTTACATGTGTTGCTTAATTATTTTAAAGAATATGAAGGAATATTCAATCTAACAACTTACCTTCACATTTACTATAATGCATAATTAGTGAAGTCCTGTTAAATTTTCTTGTGTCTGTTGTTGATATTAAGGGTTTAATATTTGTCTCAGAGTCATTTATGTAAATTTTCAGTCACCATTTTACATTAATCATTATGAACATGCTAACAATGTAACTATGAAATTGATCACTATTTACATTACAAAACAGCTAACCACATAACATATTAGCTTGTGATGTCAGATTATATATTGAAATGTTACCACCATCCCCATGGGTATTGCTGACCCCCATAGGTGAGGGTTCCCCCCAACAAGGTGGCGTTGTGCTGCACGACTCTGGTAGCGAACGTGGCCGCTTCGTCTGTGAGGTGTGTGGTTGTGAATGCCGTACAGCTGCAGGATTGAAGAGTCATACAACGGCTATGCATCAGACCAGGTCTGCCCCCAAAGTTTGTTGTACTTGTGATTATTCACAATGTATACAATTGGTTCTAAGTAAGGGGTAGAGATACTATTAGCTTTTGGTACTATTCGGGAAAGCATGTAATTCCCAGCAGAGTGTGGTAGTTTGTCATGTTTATCCTTTTAACTAATCTAGAGTAGTAAAAACTGATCGAATAGCAAGAGGATCTGGAGTTTCACAATGGTCTGTATTTTGTGTTCACATTTTGCTTTACTGTTTTTGAGATATATTGAAGACAAGGTGCAGTATATGTTTTGAATGTAGCTTTTCAAAACCTTTGGAAATTTTACCCTAGAAAATTCATTTGAAAGTTTCAGTTTATTAGTGCATGTGTATTTGTAAATCATCTGCAGCTTATTTTAGATTAGTAGTATTAATACGAAGTTTGGTCTCTTGGAAATTATATGCTATTGTATGATATAAGGAACTAGTAAAAAAAAAATGTTTTGGAAGTTAGGGTTGAATGTAGGCAAAATGGTGTGAGCAGCCATGGAATTATAGTTGACTTATTCCCATTTTCTCCTTGGTATTGTGTCCTAATACTGTTTTCCGTTTATCAGTATTGTGGGAATTAATGTTTGGTGTTAAATTATTTTTGAATGCATGGCCTGTAACATTTAAGTAACTACTGTGTATATAATAGATTCTTCTTCTTCTTCCTACCACTACTCACTTGCTTAGCTTACTTGAACTATAATTTACTGTTAGTCTACCTCTTTACTTTTCTTTTATAAAGTGTTGGATCAGTGGTAAAAAAATTTCTGTGAACGTGAAAAGGTTTGCTATTTTTTTTAAGGTCATTTACTATCACTCAATATATGTGGGTAGTTAGTCTCTTACCTAAGAATAGATTCAACTACTGTATATTTCTGTGTATCAGACGACAACCTTTAAATCCTAAAATTCACCCCAAAAAATTGGGGTTATCTTATACTAACATTCTAAAATCAATTCTTGAAATCTAAAATGTGTATTGGTAGGCTTGCCTCGGCTAGGTAGGATAACCACCAACATGCATGAAAATTCACAATTTGAAATAAATTCATAATAAAGGTAATAAAACCATTTTCATCTTATATATTATTGGCATATCTTCATAGTAAATAGCCTATTTTTGGGTATATTCTGTATCAATGAAACTAACTTTTATCTGCAAACCCAGCTAAGAATATTAAACATCGAGTTATGGTTGTGATCACAGCAGCCTTTATCTTTTGGTAACCTTTCAGAAATATCAATACAGGGAGTCACTGGTTATCTGCGATCTGGTTTTATGGGGCTTGTTTAGCGTCATAAAAGTTGAGATTTATGGAGCCATAATGGGCCGAGTTCCGGTTACTGGTGCCATAAGCCCCATTATGACGCCATAAATTGCCAAGTTTCGGTTAATGGTGGTTTTCACTTATCTGCACACCCCCGGGAACAGAACCCCCACCGATAACTGGGGACTGCCTGTAAAAGCGTAATTAGGGTAGTAATAACATTTAGGGTAACATATTATTCATTTTTAATTAAAAGTTTTTCATACATATTACAAGATTCATCACATATCCCACCATCATAGGGATTCCAGTCTGGTTCTGTTGGGCATTTTTAAATGATTTTCCATGTGCCAAGTAGTTTAAGATATATCTTACATTAACTAATCCCCTTTCATTATCACCAAACTGTGTCTTATCTCCAATGGTGATGTTTGTGGACTTCAAGTCTTCTATTATTTTGTCTATGGTATTTTCAACATTTGCGTAGAGCTCTGCCCTGGATTCACATTGGGGATTTAGGAACTTAGTAATATTCAATATTTTCTTTACTCACGAGTTCCCAGAGCATCAAACAAATTGTTTTGAATTCCTCATATTTAGTTAATTTGCTGAAACTACCAGAATTCAAAGTTTTATGTGCATCACCGTGTTCTGAACTAACGAGAAGCAAGGCTTCATTAATTTTAGCTCTTTCATCTGTTATTTCCCCTGAAGATATTCAGCTGTCAGCATCAGCTAACCGATGATTAACTGTATATGATACTAGCTAACTTTTATCTGTATGGGAAGCTTCAACTTGTCCACAGAAACGTGTGGCTTGTGTTATTACAGGTGGCTGATTCATTCTTCTATTTTTGAAATGTGTTAGTACTATTATCAATTATATTATTAGTATTATTGGCACTGTTGTGATTATTGTTATTTGTGTTACTTCCCTGAATCACCACAGTTTGTGAAATTGGAACTGGGATTCTACTGCGTCTATCTGGTGTTGGTCTTAAATTATATGAGTTATCTCTAACATTGTCGAGTAATTTGTCAAAGGCTTTATGCATTTCCCCCCAAAAATTATTCACATATGCTACTCATCATTACACAACAGCAAAAAAAATCATATGTGAAATTGGCACAAAAGTATCACCAACAATTAGTCACACAAAATGATACGCTACACAATATTTGAAGAAAAATTATACTATGTATGGTTCATTATGCACAACAGTACCTCAAAAAAAAATTCTCATGCACTGTTAATTCAAAGGTATACTAGTATATATATAAAAAATTCGTTAATTTTAACTCAAAGTGCACAACCGTTAAAAGAAATTATTCAAACAATTTTTAAAAGAAATTATTCAAACAAATGGAACACAAATATGTAAATATTCAAAATCATATATCACCAACCAAGTGTAAAATTTTTTTAAGTCTTTATACCCTTATTGAGAAAGAATTAAAAAAAAAGTTTTATATTTTCTAAGAGAAAGAATACGCAATCTTTTCACATACTTAATAGAGAGAGAAAAAATAATTCAGCTTCAGCACACTTACTTTTGTTATTGTTGTTCTTTTTGCTTTGATTCCGATATCAGTTCCTTCGTTGTCAAATTCACCTGTTGTATTTTAAAATCAATCTTGAATGAAGCTGTTTTCTCGTTTCATTGTTCAGCAAAGATTCGTCCTTGTCGAAAATTTTTCAGTAACGTTGATTCTTTAACAGGAATGTTTTTCATTCATCTGCAATGCACTTCTCGGCTCGATGATGTCTTCTTCGTGCACTTATTATGCCTTTGTTTCATAACACGCTATGTCTGTTTCTTTTCTTCGAGTAGAAAACAAAACTTCTCACTGTTGTATGAAGTCTGATTGCACTTTTCGTTTACGTCTTCAAGCAGGATTTTATCGATCACACTTATTCTTCGCTGTCGATATTAATTCTAAGTTCTGTTTGTCGATTGGTATCACTCTTGTAACTTGAAATGTGTGTATTTATTTAACTATCTTCACTGCACGTTACGTTTCCTGGATTCCACAATTGCTGGCACCATTTTTATGTTGTGCCCTTTTTAAGGTAGAGTGTTCGAGTGTATGTTCTTTTACCTGCTTCCTTCTTCTTGATGATTGTTCTACAGTCTGGTTCTATGTTTAACTTTATGCTTCTTCTTAATGCTAGTTCTGGATTACTAATCTTAGTAGTCTTAGTCTTTCAGGAGAAGTTTGAATGAGATGAACGGCAAAGTTTCTTTCTTTACTATTGCAAAGAATACAAGTTACAACTACAAAGTTTATAAAGTGACTTTTGTTTGGGCCACTGGCATGGTGCTTGCTTCTTTACTGTACAACGGCTGCCGGTCTCCTCTGTCTTCTTCTGGCGCTCTGAAATTCAGCCACCCTCAGATCGAATTTGCTCCAACCTCCTTAGGCGATGTAGGTTCTAGTTCTCCGCCCAACTGGATTCTTGATTTGTGAAGCGGATATTTCCTTATCTTTTCCCCATCCCCTTTTAGGTGGGGTTAACATATTAATTCCTCCTCTTCCAGGCAGACTCAATAGTTTAACATGTTAATACCTCCTGGAGGTGGAGCTCCATTATCGATAGAAACTGAGTAAATCTGGAATGAGGTTACAGTCTTATGATTTTAATTGCGATGGTGTTATGGTCCAACTTTCTGTGAATTAGGTTTTGTTACGTATAAGCTTGTTGATTGAATTCTGGCTCACACACAAATCTCAATTCTCTCTCTCCTTCTCTTTCTCGTTATTTCACTGTACTTTGATTGTTCTCTTTCTTTCTATTTTTACGCTACCCTATCTACTATTATTTCTTATAGCTATTATTACAGCTCTACTCTCACGTTCCCCCATGCTTTTCTAACAAAATCGCAGCAAATATCAAGTGAGGCATCATGCTAAGCTGTTTGTAACTATTTAGAACAATTCAGCCATATGAATGATAATTATGTATGATAATTATTGTACATTATTTTTATTACCGGTTGTTTGTGAATGGCAATGAAATGTAAACAAAACAATGGTTTTCTTTTAGGCAACGTGTGTACAAAAAACATATAAGAATCGGCTTTGTTAAACTCAGCTTTGATAATTTATGAAAGGAATGTATCTCTGAATTAAGTCCTAAGGAATGTATCTCTGAATTAAGTTCCATTCAGCAACTAACGGTGATGATGTCGGTAAAACATGATCAGCTAATAATACATGCAATATGATTAGGTACAGGTAAAACAAGTTTTATTAAAATTATTATTCTCAATACGTACAACTATCATTTGACATTTGTAAGTGGATATCTATCAGTGTAACAACCTAACAGAGGCAATAGTCTCTCTCTCTCTCTCTCTCTCTCTCTCTCTCTCTCTCTCTCTCTCTATCTTCTCTCTCTTCATCTCTCTCTCTCTCTCTCTCTCTCTCTCTTCTTTCATTGACTGTAATGCTAGTGAATGGTACTCCTCCATCCTCCACTAAAAAAATTCCAGTTTCTAGAATTCTGGATGAAATGATTGTAAACCCGTACTAACATAAACAACAGAATTGAGAAACAGCTGATTGCTGATGTCATTTACCGTAACTTTCGAGCTTTTATTAAGAGCTCCGTTGAAATTGTCAAGTTGTTACACCCTGCCGATTCTCAATGGTAAACATGAAATACATTTTTGTTTGTCCCTCATGCAATACATAGAGATCTCAAGTAAGAATACGAGTAAATTAAAACTGCAAGTTATATATAGCCAACGCTGCATAAAACGAGTAATCTTAGTTTTACCAACCCACTGAGCTGATTAACAGCTCTCTTAGGGCTGGCCCAAAGGATTAGATATTTTTACGTGGCTAGGAATCAATTGGTCACGTAGCAACGGGACCTAAAGCTTATTGTGGGATCCAAACCACATTATATCGAGCAATGAATTTCTATCACCAGAAATAAATTCCTCTTTCTGCCAGAACGGGAGAAATAACATCTAATGTTTATACAATGAAGTAATATGTGCATGTTTTCAACTAAACCTTGTTAATTTACGAGAAATATCGCATAATTATATCTGCTCTAACAACTAATGGCAATGAAAATATCAATAATACTCAATCAGCCGAGATTTTGAGATAAAAAATATCAAATGCAAATGGTTTACATGACGAGTAATACTTTAATTGGATACAACAAGCAAAAAATCTTTATTTAAGTAATCATTATTACAAATAAGAGTTGTACCGTTCAACTTTTGCTAATGATAATTTTTCTCAAAAAAAAAAAAACTCAGTTTTTGTGATTTAGAAGTCATCTTATACTACAGATATGAGAAATTCATGAAAATTTTGCAATGATTTTTTTTTTACCTTGTTTTATCTAAAGGTTGCCTTATACACAGAAATATATGGCATATAAAGTGTGTTATTCCCTTTTTGTCTTCCTTTATCATTAAGGAATGAAGATTCTTCAAGGTTATCCTTCCCCATTCTTATCTCCCATAGCTGTTGCTTTGAGTATCACTAATCCATTATCTTCCCACATGGCTGTTCCACTTAAGAACAAAACTTCTGGATCAGCTGAGGAAAGTCTATAAGTAATGACTTGTCTTGTTTGACCATCTAAATAATAAAATAACTTAGGACCCTCAGAATTTCATTATAAACAATGTCAGTTGCCTTGAAAAGCATGTTAAGGTCTTGCATATAAGGGTCAAGTAATAACATTTGCCACAAGACCATGTTTGTTAAACAAGATTTGTGGAAAAGTGTGATAAAAAAAAAGTCTTTCATTGAAATAGTATGTAAAGTGAAGTGACACCATATTTCATTCATTTATTTGACACACTTCTTTTAGTGGATAAAGTTTCTGAATGGATGGATTGCAAGTCCTGCCAATAGTATATGTGACAATTATTTTTGTTGTTTAAAGTTCACATCTTCTAGCAAGCTTTTTCAACTTACCTCAGGTTGAATTAGTTCACAGCAACCTTTTCATTTGGTTGGTATGTCTGGTTGTTTACTTTCCACTGTGTGGTACAGTTGCACACAAAAAGCTATATTATTTCACTGGCATTTTCCATACAATTGATCACATTTCTCTGCCTCTTGGAGGGGTATTTAGTGCATGATTGGAAGGATGACATAATACATGCATGTAAATTTCTTGATGTATGTTGCTTTTGTTGATAATTGTTGACTAATCTTGGTATTTTTTTAAACTATCAGATTTTCTTTCAGGTTCCAATTGAGACATTCAGATTTTTAAATTACTCTGAAACTTTTTCTTTTACTTTTGTGCTGAATAGGTTGAATTGATTTTCACTAGTTGATATTTTTAAAGGTAATATCTTGGTTTAGTTTTATACATTTTTATATTTTCCCTTAAAATCAGAAGCTTATGTATAATAATTTTGACTATAGATTTTTTTTGCTGTTGGAACATGTTCAAAAGAATACCAGATTAATTTTAAAGCCATGATAATTTTTTTCTTGAAGTTTTTCCAGAAGCGTAAAACTTTACATAAAATTTTACTGTGAATAATTCATTTAGACTTGGCTTTATCAGAAATGCATTTTCATTAATTTCTCTCTATCATCAAAAAAGGGTTGATGGGGAGGAATGTGGCCATAGTTGAAAGTTTATATAACCAATGTTTCCCTTACATTTTAACCCTTTAAGATTTTTTTGGCTGGTTCCAAAACTTGTTTCTGGCAAAACCTGTGCTGTTCTGGTTTACTGCTTTTGTATTTTGAGATAATTTTCATATATTGCTCTCTGAATGTGTATGATAAGAGGATTTTAGTGTTGGAATCATTTTGAAGTCAGATAATTTTAGTCTTTTAGTATTTTTGAACATGTAAAACGACTCCGTTATATAGTAGTCAGAATGATGGGTTGAACTTAGTGGGTAACAGAAATATCTTTACTATTTATAAACAAACATTTCTAAAAATATATTGGCAATTCATTCAGTGTGTTTGCACTGTGAAGAAACATAAATTTACTTTCCAGTGGCATTTATATTATTGGTATTAGTGTCAGTTACAGACAGTCCCTGGTTATTGGCAAACTCGGTTAATGACGATCTGGTTTTATGGCACTTGTCCAGTGCCATATAATCGGCAATTTCCGCCACCATGATGTGCTGATTTCTGGTTATTGGCGATGATGCATACCTAACAGAGGTGGCAAAATTGTTTTCTTCTCAGTTCTAAAGACAAAAAAAAACGGTGGCAAAATTATTTTCTTCTTAGTTCTGAAGACGAAGGAAAAGGTGGCAAAATTGTTTTCTTCTCAGTTCTGAAGACAAAAGAAACGGTGGCAAAATTGTTTTCTTCTCAGTTCTGAAGACAAAAGAAACAGTGGCAAAATTATTTTCTTCTCAGTTCTGAAGACAAAAGAAACGGTGGCTAAATTATTTTCTTCTTAGTTTTGAAGACAATAGAAATGGTGGCAAAATTATTTTCTTCTCAGTTCTGAAGACAAAAGAAACGGTGGCAAAATTATTTTCTTCTCAGTTCTGAAGACAAAAGAAACTGTGGCAAAATTATTTTCTTAGTTTTGAAGACAAAAGAAACGGTGGCAAAATTGTTTTTTCTCAGTTTTGAAGACAAAAGAAACTGTGGCAAAATTGTTTTCTTCTCAGTTTTGAAGACAAAAGAAACTGTGGCAAAATTGTTTTCTTCTCAGTTTTGAAGACAAAAGAAACGGTGGCAAAATTTGTTTCTTCTCAGTTTTGAAGACAAAAGAAACGGTGGCAAAATTTGTTTCTTCTCAGTTTTGAACTGATTTAATAAAAATTTTCTTGGTCCAGTTCTTATTTGCATCAGAGAGGAAGTGGTTAATCCATAACCCATACATTTTCCAGATAAGCCAGTGCTAACCAATACATATATGTATCAATATATTTAAGGATAATTTTAGTATGGATGATGTCATTTGGCATCATCAGAAATGCAAAGGTTATGAAGAATATCCAAATGATAGGCAAAACTGATAAAATATTTGTCAGTGGTGAATGGTGTAGTACACCCATGTTACTGGTTAGACAACCAGGAATTGGAGATTTGAAGAAGAGTTGGCTGTAAATGAGTTTTGGTGTTCCAATGATGACATCCAAGAACATTGAGTAGTGGGGAAGGTTGATGAAATCATGAATTTAAATATTGAATTAAAATTAACTTCTTCGTGACCTGCATTATCTGAATGTCTCATTGTAAACTGCTTTATTTCTGCCAATACAGTCAGCCTTTGATATCCAGGATTTTGCCCACTTGAGAAGTTTGTAATATACTGCATATTGATTCAAAAACTACATCAGAATTTTTAAAGTTATACATCTAAACAAGAGTTAGTATGCCAAATGTAGCTTCATAGAATTTTTGAAATTATGATAAATGTCACATTGAATAAGAATAAGAATTGGTGGGTAGGAAAATCCTCTAATTTAGTAAAAGAAGCAAAAAACTAAAACCAGTTAGGCAGGCTCATCTGCCTTTGTGGGGCTGGTTGACTGACTGAAATAAAACTTTCATTTTAAATAAATGGTAAAAGATATGTAGGTAATTAGTCCACTAGTAACATATTACAAGTGATTAAAATATACGTACATCATGTATTATTATTACTGGTAATGTGTATACGTAATAAAAAAAAAACTAATAGATATCT
Organism: Macrobrachium nipponense; assembly: GCF_015104395.2. Lineage (NCBI taxonomy): Eukaryota > Metazoa > Arthropoda > Malacostraca > Decapoda > Palaemonidae > Macrobrachium > Macrobrachium nipponense. The sequence goes on from NC_087205.1 coordinate 69,991,922, forward strand.
AATTTGGTTTCTTATACATAGTACCTAATTTTGGTTCCTTGTAGTATATAATTAATTTATATTTATAATGTAATAATTGGCATAGAGTGCTTATATGTGAATATGCTCAGCATTTAAGAGCTTACACCTGTTTCTCTAAAACTAAACATTTATAAAATCTTATCAAGGACAGTCTGATTGCCAGGATATAAATTTTGAACCACCTTTCTGAGAACTTGTTTTTGAACTCAGTGGTCTTAACTGGTTATCACTACTGATGTTTTTATGTAAAGTTTTCGAACAATAACAACAGAAATAGGTTATTTAACTTCCCAAGAGACTAAAAACACTTCTGATCTCATCTTGGAAATGATATGACAAAAAAAATACTAAGCCTCATACTAATCGGAATTGTGGAATTTCACATTAAATAGGAAACATGTTAAAGATATAATTTTGAACTCCATGGGAAAGAAGTCTTAATTCCAATGTGTTTTTAACATTTGTTACATATCAGTGATAAAATATCTTTTTAGCTGCCCAATCCACAGATTTCTCATTTATAAAAAAGAATACATGCTACAAAGTGAAAGATAAATAATCATATCTAAAGCAGTGAATGTAGATCCTAATTTTGACCTTATCCTGTCTCAGGTTGGTGGGAAGGATATATTTTAAAATAGTAGTTGGTGTAGTGTGAAATAAAATGACTTGGTTTTCAATTTGCTTCATACCATCTTTGGGTGTCAGATTCATTGCACATTTGATAGTTTCCTGTATACTCATAATTAGTGATCGTCTTGACAAGGATAAAAATCTTCGTTTTTTTATGGAGGGACCATCATCAGTTGTTGATAACATTAGGGTTATCCCTATTGTTGATGCCACTACACTTCGCAGATTGTGGATGTCATCAGCCTCTCCGTCAGCTTTTCTCTGCTTTGGATAGTCTTGTCCACCTAGTGTGTCCCTAGTGTTCCAAGATCTCACCCAACTGGATGAACCCATGTGGAATGCCCTCAAATTCTTTTGAACAAAAAAGCATGTTGTGTAAATTCATGGGTTGCATTAGGTTAGATTAATGAAGGGTGACTGGTTCTCCTTCCCCTCTCTCTTCTGTCTATTAGCCCAGTGGTCATATACATCCTATCTCTGACCATAGTTTGTAGATGTGACTCCCTCAATTTCTATTTTAACATGGCGCCTGGTAAAACTACCATCTTAGGTCTAATTAGAATAATATTGCGATTTCCTGAGCTGGCACTCCAGTGCTTTAAAAATGGGAGGACCAATTTTCTCACTCTTCCTAGAGCTAGGTTACAAACAAGTCAGACTGCATGGAACCCTGTCAACTTCAGCATCACTTAAGCTAGTTTGTACAGGTTACAGGATTCATCCTTTCCCTGCTCAGATATGTGACTGGGAAGCTAACAATTTCAGGTGGGAGGAAGATTACCAGTCTTGTTCTTCGGACAATGCCACCAACCTAAGGAGAGAGGCTTCATAACAAAAATTGAGGTTGATATCCTTGAAGGAACAATTGGTGGATTTTGAAGTTGATTTGCTTTTGTCCTTGTCACCATAAGAAAAAGTGAATGTTGTCAAGTTTAGTGAGAGGATGGTACTCCCATCCCCCTCACTTGGCTGCCTCTAGTTAGCTACCTTGTTAACAAACTTCAGTGACCAAACCAGCTTTTATTAAGATACATTAGTTGGCAGAGAGTACACTGAGCTGGGCTTGTGTGATAGAACTATGTGGCTTGATTATATGATTAGCCCCTTGAGAATGGCACACATCAGTTACCATGCAAGATTGCACTGGCAATGTTACGACACATCATATGATAACTATTTTGTGCCATACTATTTGAATGAATTTTGCAAGAAACATTAAAATTGCTTAAATGGACTATAATTGTAAATAAGGAAACTCTTATGGCTTAACAGGCAGTCCCTGGGTTACGACATGGGTTCCGTTCTTGAGAAGTGTTGTAAGCCGAGAGTCGTCGTAAGCCAGAACATCGACAAAAATCCTAAGAAAACCTTACTTTTAATGCTTTGGGTGCATTGAAAACTCTATAAATTGCATTCTTATTGCATTTTTCATCAAAAAAAGCTTCAAATATGGATTATTTTGCATTTTTGGTGTCATATTTCTTCTGCCAGATCAGCATTGTAGGCGCCGTAACCCTGGAACATGCGTCGTAATCCTGGAAATAATTTTTGAATAATATAATTGAAAAGCGCCTCAACCTTGGAATGTCATAAGCCGAACCCATCGTAACCCGAGGACTGCCTGTACTTAGGCAGTGGGGGTAGCCCATAAGATATCATGGGAAAAGGTGTTGCATTAAAAATTTTTACAAGCGTTTTGGCAAAGAGGCCCCTCTCAAGTTGTATTGTTAATATCAACTTTCAACTTCTTGTTGTAGGTACAGAAAATTTTTTTTTAATATTTTTATACCATGTACATCTTTACAGGCAGTAACCCAGACTTCCAGCACTGTTGCTATTTATTCCTATTGATATAATTAAAATGATTTGGGTTAAGGCGATTTTCAGCTTACAGCGCCCTGCCGAGAACAGAACCCCCGCCATAACCCAGGGATTGCCTGTATATCTTCTTTCCACTGATGTAATTTTTTTTTATACTGGCTAACTTAAAGTTTGCCCAGTCAAGGGGGTTTGTTAGAGTATATTTAGCCTGGCTAGTGATGGTTAAGGGGTTATATATGAAAAACTTTATTTGTAGCAAGTGCTGTATTCAATAAATGGTATTAAATTTTAACACCTTTACTCAGTAAGTCATCAATTTATTCTATTGCTCCTCTGCATTAAAAATAACAAAACACAGCATTTTGATGAATTGCTCAGATCCAAACTTGAACCTCAGTTATAATGTAAGTTTTTAAGATTTCAGTAGGGCTGGAAGGTTCAGTATACCACCTGTCTTTCTTAATGATACTTTTGATAAGTATTCTGTGAATTCTTAATAGGATAATTTAAAAAAAATAATAGTTACTGATCTTGATCATTTGTGTTTTAACAGGTTCAAATGCCATTATTGCCCATTTGCCAGCAACAGTGAAGATGCAGTGAAGCAGCACTGTAGCTTGAAGCATCCTAAGCTACAGAATGAAGTTCTTGATGTTTCCCAGCGAACTCGTTTGCAGAAAGAGGAACATTTACTTACAGAATCTGGAGGCCCTACATCTGCAAGTAGCCAAGAGGCAAGTGAAGCTGAAGGATCAGAAGCTGGAAAGTCATGTAATGAAGGAACTGAGAAGCCAGACAGTGTGAAGATATATAGCTGTCAATATTGTCCATTTTCTACAAACATCCAGTCTTCACTTAATACTCATAATCGCAAAAAACATGTTGATACTCGCATGTACAGATGCAACCATTGTAACAGTCGTTTTGCTACCAATAATGATACGATGAGGCATCATCGTTGGAAGCATCAGCAACTCAAGCCAGATATCACTTACTTAGATCAGGCTGAAGGAATTTCAGTGCCTGAGCAAAGTGATGAAGAAAACTGTGGTACAGTATTCTCAACTCCAGTTTCTGACAGTTCTAGCAAGAAATCTCATCGCCACATACCTGGCCAAGATCTTCCCAAAAAAAATAGAAACAGGACTCCTGTTCATAGTAGGGCTAGTTCACCTGTACCTAGGACAGAGAGTGCCAATTTACCTAGTGTTGAAACCTTGCCAGTGGCACCAATTTTAAAGAGTACTGTTGAATCTCATGTGATTTATAGTTGTTGTCATTGTAGTCATAGGTCAAGCAAAGAGGTGATGGATGATCATATGAAAAAGCATCACAGAGACATGCCTTATCAAGTCAGAAGAGAAGAAGCTGACAAGGTGTTTACAGAGGTTTACATATATAAGTGCATTCATTGCATTGTGGAAAGTATTTCCCATGCACAGTCCATGGATCACTGGATCCAGAATCATGCATTACGGGACTTCAAGTATCAAATGGTATTGAGACATTCGGGTGAAGTGTCCAATCAGGTTGTAACAAGTACAACTACTGACAAAGACCTTTCTGAACCAAGTGTTATTGATCCAGACAAATTTTTGAACGATGATACAGGACTAAGTACAAGTGGTAGTGATTTTGGTGCTGAAGTTACTTCAAGTATGGTTAGTACTAGCAGCTTGGAAGGAGTTAGTACAAGTGTTGGTAACCCATTATCTATTGTGAAAAGAAGAGGAAGTGGTCTTGATATTGTATCTCCTCATCGCTATAGTTTTGACACTGAAGAAGAAGATCAAAGTGAAATGGGCGACAGTATTGATGAAGATGGAGATAGCACAATACAAAGTAGTTCAGATATAGAGAGCCAAGACATGATGTATAAATGTGGCTACTGTAAAAAAAGTAGTTCCAGGCTACAGGAGATGGAAGCGCATATGACTAAAGTAAGTTACTTTGTTTTTTTAGTAATTTCAGAGTAAATAGATATTCTGTTTTTCAGTATTTTCAGAGTAAATAGTTACTTGTATGAAATAAGAGCAATAGCAATAGATTAAGTATATATATTACTTCTATTTGACCATATGTGGCATAAAGCACTGCGTAAATGGGGAAAAATTGTGTACGTATTTTGTTATAACGAATGATGTTAGATATTACATCTCTTGATAGAACTACCTTCAGCTAAATATAGGCACTGCTTGACTTGCAAACTAGTTGTGTTCCAGATGGCTGTTCATACCTTAAATTATTTCTAAGTTGTTTTTTAATATATAGTGCATAGTTTTTGTTGATGTTCGTGTTCCCAAGTTAACTCGGGATTCATATATTTTAAATCATGCAGTATTATAGTTATTTTGGATGTAAGAAAGGTAAAAAGAAGAAAATATTTTGATTTAAGCAACATTCAAAATTTAATATTTTTGCCATGCTTTGAAAGTTAAGAACTTGGAGATAATTTTGCAGAAGCAGCATCTAACAGTGGAAGTTCGCAAAGTAAACAATGCTCACACTCATCTATTAACAAAAATACATACATACCACTAAATGTTTTCTATATGAAGAGGAAATATAGAAAATGGGAATTCATCAAAGAAAAAGTTAATTCGGGAAGATAGAAATAAGTAGGAATATTTTATGAGTACTACTATTAATGAGTATTCGCATGATTGTAATGAGAATTCCTCTTCCTTGTGCTCTGTTCTTTGCAAAAATTCTTACTTGCAGAATTTGAATAAATGAGTGGTAATTTTAATTTGTGATCCTGTCTGTTTGTATCTCTTAATGTTCATAACATGAATGTTTGTAAGTAGGGTGGTGACTGTATTCTCTTATTTTTATGGTTTACTAGTATGAATACTAGGTATAGTTATTGTTTGGTCATCACACATTTGCAATTCAAGTACTACTCACAATGTGTTACTGCTGAAATTTTGCTAATTACAATGTTGTTATGCTTTAATTACAACCAAATCTCCATGAATCGTTACTGTATCCCCAAGTTTGACATCGTACACCATGTGATGGTGGATGTTTTAAACTGTTTAAAATATACATACCATACACGGTCTGGCCATGCACGGGAATGATGGCAGTGATTGCCAAAAGCAGCCATTATGACATGCTTGTCCTTCAATCACAAATGTGTGGCTGAGCCTTTAAAATTATATTTGAAATATGACTACAGTAGCATCTCTGCTTAATAAATGCTTAGGGGGTCTGGCTTCTTAATAAGTATCAAAACCTTGTGAGTAATTAACCCTTAAATGCCCAAGGGGCATAATAAAAATTGTCTCCCGTATGCTGAGGGGGTCTCGGAGTGAGCGCCGAAGCAGAAAAAATATATTTTTCAAAAAATCACAGCGCGCTTAGTTTTCAAGATTTAGAGTTAATTTTTTGCTTCTTTTTTTGTCATTGCCTGAAGTTTCGTATGCAACCATCAGAAATGAAAAAAATATTATCATATAAAACAGTTAAAGCTAACGAGTTAATTTTTTTTTGTATTGTACACTAAATTGCAATCATTTTGGTATATAACACATTGTAAGACGATCAAAGCAACACAGAGAAAATATCACAAAATGATGCATGAATTCGTAACATGCGGACATAAAAAAAATCTTTTTTCAAAAATTCACCATAAATCTAAATATTGTTCTACAAACTTCCAATTTGTTTCAAAAGGAAGATAAATGATTGAATATTACTATACTGTAAGATTTTTAGCTTACAATTGCAGTTTTCGACCATTTCAGACGAGTTAAAGTTGACCGAATGTTGAATTTTTTAATATATTTTTTTATATGCAAATATTTCAAAATTGTGAAAAGCTACAACCTTCAATTATTTTTTGTTGTATTCTACATGAAATTGCACACATTTTCATATATAAAAAACTATGAAACGCCTAATATGTAATGGAGCAAATATTCCGAGAATGCGACGTACGCATTTCGGAGATTTGCGGCGAAGAATCCGCGCCCGGAGGGAAGGAAAGTTTTTTTAAAAATTCACCATAAATCTAAATATTGTGCTAGAGACTTCGAATTTGTTTCAAAATGACGATAAATGACTGAATATTACTAGACTGTAAGAGTTTTAGCTTACAATTGCGTTTTTTGACCATTTCGGTAGAGTCAAAGTTGACTGAACATGGTTTTTTTTCTATTTATCGTGATTTATATGCAAATATTTCGAAAATGAGAAAATCTACAACCTTCGATTATGTTTTGTTATATTCTACGTGAAATTGCGCACATTTTCATATATAAAACTATGTAACGGCTAATTTAAAATGGTGCAAACGTTACGACAATCGCACATATGATTTTTTTGGAAGATTTACCGCGCGGACGTGAGGAAAGTGTTTTTTTTTCATAAATTCACCATAAATCGAAATATTGTGCTAGAGACTTCCAATTTGTTGCAAAATGAATGTAAATGATTAAATATTACTGAAATATAAGAGTTTTAGCTTACAATTGCATTTTTTGACCATTTCAGTAGTCAAAATTGACCGAAGGTTGAAATTTTGGCACATCATTATTTATATGAAAATATTTCAAAACTGATAAAAGCTACAATCATGAGTATTTTTTTGTTCTATTCTACATGAAATTGCGCACATTTTCATACATAATACTCCATGTAACGGCTAATTTAAAATGGTGCAAAAATTATGTCAAATGACGAAATAATTTCTGAGATGTGTCACTGATACTTTTTAGTGCAATAAGAAAGAAATTCGCGCTTGCGCGCCTGCGTAACGATTGTAAATAAAACAACACCTTGATTCGTGAACTCCCAGCATCCCCCAAGGTGTGTGATTCAAAAGTTTTTGGCTGGTAGGCCTATAAGTATTTTTCAGCGAATTTTTAAAAAAACTTTCTGTCGACATAAAATATGTCCAATCAGCACCCGACAGACAATTTATCTTGACGTAAAATACGTCCAATAGGCGTTTGAGGGTTAAGACCCTATATTATTGTCTGTCGTTAAATGTCTTTAGGTTTCTTACACCTAGCAATTCCACATTGTTCCTAACCTAAGCTAACCTTTTCTTTCACTTATAAGTTAACATTCAATTTGAGAGATTTATTTAAAAATGCTTCACATCTCAAATGATAGCATAGCTAAAAAATATTGATGATAATCTAGCTGGAAAGTACAGAAAGTCCTTAAAGTTGAGATGTTACTTTTATGTCTTTTTATTGAGTACAGTATGTTACTTTGAATTGTAAAGTAATATACCTTGCATTACTTTTGCTATTTTTTCTACTATTTTTACTCTAGATACTTTTGCTTATAAAACTCAAAATAAGTAAATGAACCTTTAGTTGGCTCCAAGCTTGACAAATATGGAGGGCCAACTTTATTGGTAAGAGAAAAAAAGGCTTGTGTCAAAAGCAATGAACTCTCCAAATGTAATGTCTCAAAGTATTGAAGCCTTTTATAGGGTGGGTGTGGTAGCAAATCCAAACAATAAAAACTATGGGAAAGAAATCTTAATAAAAATGACAACAGTGAATGTTGCAACAATGATAGGAAAGAATTGGGAAATAAGAGATGGTGGCAAGGACTTAGGTGGAAGTGGTAGGAATGAAAGTAACAGATAGTGACAGGATGACAATTCTGGTTGAATGGAGGTGACTCATGATAAAATGGAGTTGTTATACTTGTCCTAGATGACATGGTAGATGAAGTAGAATTGGGAAAACACAATTAGGTATAGGCTAACAAGCATAAAAAATTTGTTTTCATAATATGATCTGAAGTAGATAAAGAAGAAAAAACCATGAATCTTAGGAACAGTTTTCAGATACAGTGACACGTATGCTTAGGTTATTTAGAAAAAAGTAAGGGAGAACCATTAATGGAATTCTCTATAGAAGTTGAACACAAAGTTTAAGAAGCCAAGAGGAAATTTAATAATACACAATGAAGAATGAAATTCGATTATTATAAATACATGACATCAGAAAGGATGGCATATACATACAGTAGAACTCCAGACCTCAACCGTGTTAGAAGTCGACACAATCAGGTTTCAACACCAAATTTTGAGTAAACTTGCATTAGAGTTCAAACAAAATTCTGGTACAGTGGTACCTCGACATACGAAAGGCTCAACTTACGAAAGACTCGAGATACGAAAGCAAATACGAAAAATTTTACGGCTCTACATACGAAAATTGCTCAAGTTACGAAAGGTTGTTGCTGTAAAGTCCCGAAATTCTCCCGGACCACCGAGAACAATTTTAAAACTCGCGCGCCGCCAACTGAGTAAACTCGCTACCATCCTCCCGCCCTCTCATTGGTTCCTGATGCTAGTCACCCCATAAGATCCTGCTCTCCTATTGGTCAGCATCTACCCCTTGTGCTTTATGTATTCTATAGGAAAAAGGATGCTGTAAATTGAAAACTTATTCATGCAATACATTTAATAAAAAAAAAACATTAGGTAAAGATAGAATAAAGAATAGAAATGAATGGTTATTATACTGTTTGGTAGTTTCAGTAGTTGAAGGGAGATAATGAAAATTTATGGCTTACTGTGTACTAGGAAAAGTGATTGCTTGGCGATCGTTCGATACTCGTAAGTGCTGGATGTAAACAGAAGTTTGGAAGCTTTTTTTTTTTTATTATTATGTTTAAATGGTTTCTTAATAATTATTTGAAATGAGTACATGTAATACATTTAATAAAAAAATTGTGAATTAGATATCATAAAATATAAAATAGATCAGACTGCTATCATCGAAGCCAACAAATACGTATTTTTAGAATTCTTCTTCTGTTTTTATATTACGTTATGTATATGTTTTCATCATAGCTGTCAGTAACTCGGTATCTCCATTAGGTAAAGATAGAACAAAGAATAGAAATTAATGGTTATTACACTGTTTGGTAGTTTCATTAGCTGAAGAGAGATACTAATGAAAATTTATGGCTTACTGTGTCCTAGGAAAAGTGATTGCTTGGCGTTCGTTCGGTACTCGCAAGAGTTTAATGTAAACAAACGATTGGAAGGTATTTTTTTTGTTTGTGTATTATAGTTAATGATTAATTAATAATTATTTGAAATGAGTACATACTGATTATTTATACATTTTATTGGCATATTCGAAGCTTTTAGCTTCTTAGGTTTAGATGTCAGAATCATAGACTAGGCTACAGTAGCAACCGCTAACATAGGCTAGGCTTATTGCTAAGGGACATGTGCTAAAGTCCTAATATATGCAGTAAAAATGGGGTTGAACATTACATGCAGTTGAATATTATTGCCTTTTTGGAGTCATATTTCTTCCGTCGGATCGGCGTCGTAACCCTAGAACATGTGTTGTAGGCCTGGAAATATAATTTACTGGGGTGTTTTTGTAGGGCTTGGAACGGATTAGGCATTTTACACGTAAAATGCGGTTCAAGATACGAAAAACTCATGATACGAAGGCCGCCTCAGAGTTGATTCATTTCGTATCTCGAGGTACCACTGTATTTGACCAGAGTGGCCATATAATGTTTGTAAACAAAATAGTTTCAGTCAACCTCCACTTGCCTGTGTTGTTGGTGGCATGTTGTGTTACCATATGAAATTATGCTAATTTTATGCTAACTTATATCACACTTCTCATATGTTGCTAAACTCTACATGAAAATGTGGTAAATCTATCCAAACTATGCTAATGTTACGCTGACTTAGATTTCACTTCCCAATATATATAAAATTATGCTAAATCTATCAGTTATGCTAGTGGGATGACAAAATTATGCTAATATTATGCTAACTTAGTTCTCACTTTCCATTTGATGCTAAACTCTATATGAAATTATGCTAAATCTATCAAAATTATGCTGATATGCTGAGATCTCATTTCCATTTGATGCTAAACTGTAAGAAATTATGCTAAATCTATAAATATTATGCTGATATATTTAGATCTCACTTCCATTTGATGGTAAACTCTATATGAAATTATGCTAAATCTATCAAATTTATGCCAGTGGGATGACAGTTATGTTAATTTTATGCTAACAGATCTCATTTCTCATTTGATGCTAAACTCTCTAGGAAATTATGGTAAATCTATCAAAACTATGCTAGTGGGATGACAAAATTGTGCTAATGTTGTGTTAAATTAATATTTTATTTTCACAATGAATAAATATATAAGATACAAATACAATTGGCCATTAAATATGAAAGTTGATAATCCTATTTACAGGATATTATCTTTATGGACCTTTACATGTCCTTGGAAGGATTAAATTTGGTGCAATCACCTGCTTTATTGATAACTTTACTGTATATTAGTTTATTTGTTAGTGAAACATGCTTTTTTTTTTTACCATGGAGAAATGCGCTCACACACTGCATATGGTAATGGTTAGCAAGGCTTGAGCTAACTTTGAAAGAATAGGATATTTATTACTTAGATAAACTTTAACTCAGAATGACTTTGTGTTGATGATTTCGTGAAGAAAACTGTCAATATCGTCAATTGTAATTAATTAGTGCACGTCATTCACTATCCAAGTCCTGTTGTTCATTTTCCAAGATTATTTTGAGGATTTTGTTTTGCACTTACATCATGAAACACAAACATTTGTGACGCTTGGGCAGTATGTATGAGGGACACATCAAACCTGAGTTTAGATTTTCTTATGTGACAGATCAATAAACTTAATTTATTAAATATTACGTACGTTATTTTATGAAAATAACTTGGGTATGTTTGTTACTTTTAATGATTCTACGTATATTTATGCCAAACTTTACAAAATTATGCTAAATGGGTCATTATGCCAAATATTATGCCACGCAACAAAATTTACCTCAGATATGCTAAAAGCATCAAATGATGCTACTGTATCTGGTAACATTGGTGGCGGTGTGCTACGCTTTAAAAGTTAATCACTCTGCTGTTATTGTTTTGGTATGCGCACAGTTTTCGCTTTTGCTGGATTTCCTTGGCGTAAACAAGCATCCATCCTTGAATTTTTTAGACAGCCCTAGTCTAAAAACTATGCACACACACATGTATGTGTTTCGTAGTAAATGCAATGTTTGTGTGGGGTTTGTTAGTGAGAAAAATGTATGTCATAAAAAATCGACAATTAATAGTAAAGTGTGAAAAATACAGACTTTCGAACACCGTTCTGAGGTTTGGTAGTGAGAGCAGTGTGTCATAAAAATCCACAATTAATAGTGAAGGATGTAAAATATACAAAGGCTTTTGACATTAACGGTGTTAACGTAAACACTGAATGATGTTCGAAAATCTTTGTATATGTTACATAGTAATATTCTACTTTATTATATAATTATGGATTTTTATCATGACGCAGACTGTTCTTCACAAGATTGTGAATTTCTTCACAAGTGAAAGCAATGTCTAGTACGTGTGCAGTTCAGTAACGAACACAATCTTTACGCTTTGTTACGCTTCCTGGTAAAGAAAAGTTTAGTAATTTGCTGCCATAGAAGATGCATCCCTATTTTACAAGGATATTATATGAGGAAAGTTGTAGTATCTAACATTTATTGAAAGATATTTGAAAGTGATTTTGTACTTACAGTATATACAGTGGTCCCCCCGTATTCGCGTTCTCCGGATTCGCGGACTCACACATTCGCGGATTTTTCTTTGGAACCTATCTAGAAATTATTCGCGGACGGACTCGCCCATTCGCGGATTTTTCCGACGAAAATAATCACTAATTAGTGTATTTTGATGTTTTATTTTCATGACTAAATACATTTTTATGATACAAAAATGATTTACTTTTTATGATACAAAAATGATTTACTAATTTTCAAATATTAATTTTGATTAATACTGTATTAGTAAGTTTAATAAGTTTAAATGATATCACATAATAAAAATAATAATTCTCTCCTCTTCTCTCTCACCTCTCTCTCTTCTTCTTCCTCACTTCTCTCTCTCTCTGCCTCTCTCTCATCTCTCTCTTCTCTCTCTCCTTACAAAGATGTAGTGTTTTTTTTTGTATGAATAAATACAAATGAATTTTACTATTTTCAAACAAATTAATTAAATTTTAAATTTATATCAGCAATAATATCAATTCATTAAAGAAAATACCATAGTGAATTAGTAAGATTTTAGCTTATAAATTTAAAAAATTATGGAAGAGTGAAGGAAATCCCAGTACTATTCTTTTTCTAACTCCAGGTACTAAAACTGTCATACATATCAAGTTAAGTGACAGGAGGGGGATGGAGCTGTTGTGCTGTTGCCATCAAGTGCTCATGAAATCCCCCCCCCCCCCCCCCCCCCACCCTCCTCCTCTCTCTCTCTCTCTCTCTCTCTTCTCTCTCTCTCTCTATCTCTCTCTCTCTCTCTCTCTCTCTCTCTCTCTCTCTCATTTACTGAGACTCGAGATTTTTTTATAGTACTTGTACTATATGTTTTTAATACTTTCAAATAATAATATTAATAATAATAATAATAATGATAATAACTGTAATTACAAAATTCATATTATGTGATAGCATTTTAAAGGAATACAATACTAATCTATCCATGTCACTTTGAATTAAGGCTAACTCTCTTTCTCTCTCTCTTTTGTCACACAAATTAATAATGTGTCATAGTGGTAACTCCCTCCCTCTCTTTCGCTGGAAGTGTTATAAGTATTATTTGAGAGAACAGAGAGATAAACATTCACTCACTCTCTCTCTCTCTTTTACCGAGATGAAAGAATTTTTATGGTACTAGTATGTAAAATGTTTATTGATAATTTCAATTATTTAATAATAATAATAATAATAATAAAACTGTAATTACAAAATTCATAATGGTAGTATTTTAAAGAGATGAAAATTAACTTTCCATTTCACTTGTAAGGATAACTCCTCTTTCTTACTGAGATGAGAGAATTTTTATGGTAAATGCACGTGTTTATTTTATTTTCAAATAATAATAATAATAATAGAAGTAGTAATAATACGATAACTAATTTCAAATGAAAATTCTTCCCTTCGTCTTTTTCTGTATCACAGATATCCTACCTCATAACTCCAGTGACGCTTGGAGCTGGGAAAGTAACAATGCCATACAATGGTTAACGAATTTAATGGTTTTATGTAATCTCTCTCTCTCTCTCTCTCTTACTGAGATGAGATAATTTTCATGGACATGTATGTAATAAGTTTATCATTAATATTTTCCAATAATAATACGTACTATAACTGTAAGTACAAAATTCATATCTGAGTATTTTAAATACAATAATCATTCCATTTCTCTTTTTTAAATACTGTAAGGACAATCTCTCTCTCTCTCTCTCTCTCTCTCTCTCTCTCTCTCTCTCTCCACAAGATACTTGTCATACATTTGGTGTTTCTATTTCTTCCTTTTATCTCTCTCGCTCTCAGCAAAAGAATTGATAGACAGACAAACATAATTGCACAGTCCTCTCTTTCTCTCTTCTCTGGAGAAATATATGTATTTATGGGAGGGGAAAAAAGTTGCCTACAGACGTTCATTTCAATCTTTTGAAACCGTAAGGAGTTATTCTCTCTCTCTCTCTCTCTCTCTCTCTCTCTCTCTCTCTCTCTCTCTCTCTCTCTCTCTCTCTCTCTCTCTCTGTGCTATTGGCTGTTTATATATTTCTAATGGTAAAATGTTTAAGATGACTTTAAAATGATATTAATAATACCAATTCAATGGTATATTTGATGTAGGATAATACTTTAAGTAGACATTTGGTATTTGTGATTTCACATACAATTGCTTCCTTTGTAAAAAGAAAATGGATGTCTCAAATAGTAACAGTATGAAAGAAAACGTGCATGACTGAATACTTATGGGGGGGACTGGATTATTTTCACATACGTAACTAAGTCATGCAGTATGTACATAGTATGTATTTATGTATAACCATAAAATGTAAGATTTACTTTAAAACAGTATTAATAATATTTCAAAGATTAATATGAACCATAATAGGATATTTTATGTATATTTGATGAAGGATGGTCTTTTTAGGGATACTTTGGTGTTTGCATGTTCAGGATAGGAGTTTATGAGCTGTTTTAGAGGGAGTTTTCCAAACGTTTGTGGATTCTAACTATTCGCGGGGGGGTCTGGTACGCATCCCCCGTGAATACGGGGGGACCACTGTATACGTACGCACATACACAGGTTTGTTTACATCTGCTCATGCCACAAGATGTTATGTAGGCAAATTTTCATAAGTTATGATAAGCATAATTCGGCTGAATGTTAATATTTTATTAATTTACTGGGTATACTGCAATAGTTAGACTTGTTTTTCAATGTTTTATTATGTTAGAAACAAGTTTCGTGCCTTCCCATTACTCTGCATTCTGTGTAGTAGTAGCTAGCCAATGGTGCCTGGTCAACTATTGGTAATATGGCCGCATTAGACGTAGGTCAGGTTCTTTTTATACAGTACTAATTTAAAAATAAAAATATACGTCTGATAAGACATTTGTTTAACTCTGATCTTATTTAATTGTAATTTATGTGTACTGATTTGTAATGGGTGGTCAGGAACTGATTAATTCATTTTCATTTTTTTTATGCAAAATGTTGATGGAGATCTCGAAAAAATATAATTTCGATGCCTCTTTTGGAACGGATTATCTTTGAGGTCCAGGGCTCTACTGTAATACCAAACTAGCATATCTAACGTTAGGTTTTTACTGCTGAGCTGATAGTAAGGGAAGGCAGAAAATTAACAGTCAAAAGCAGGGAAATTAACAAATCCTTTAGAGGGAAGTTTCAGTAATTATAAATGAAAAATTATACTAGGTAGAAATTGCCAAAATAAAGCTTATAGCTGATGGGAGAGGTATTTTGTGTGTGAGAGATGATAATGTGGGTTTAAAGAGGAGGAAGTCTTAGAAGCCAAGAGACAGTTGAATGAACAGAGACGAAGAGTTTGGAGGAATGAAAAGTCTCCATATTAACCCTCTTACGCCGATTGGACGTATTAAACGTCAAGTCAAAATGTCTCCCGTATGCCGATTGGACGTATCATACGTCGGCTCAAAAAAGTTTTTTTTTAAATTCGCGGAAAAATACTTATAGGCCTACCAGCCGAAAACTTTTGAATCACGCGCCTTGGGGGATGCTGGGAGTTCACGGATCAAGGCGTTGTTTTGTTTACAATGCTACGCAGGCGCGCAAGCGCGAATTTCTTTCTTATCGCACTAAAAAGTATCAGTGACACATCTCAAAAATTATTTCGTCACTTTGACATAATTTTTGCACCATTTTAAATTATCCTTTACATGAAGTATTATATATGAAAATGTGTGCAATTTCATGTAAAATACAACATAAAAATACTCATGATTGAAGCTTTTATCAGTTTTGAAATATTTTCATATAAATAACGATAAGTGAAAAATTTCAACCTTCGGTCAACTTTGACTCTACCGAAATGGTCGAGAAACGCAATTGTAAGCTAAAATTCTTATATTATAGTAATATTCAATCATTTGCCTTCATTTTGCAACAAATTGGACGTCTCTAGCACAATATTTCGATTTATGGTGAATTTATGAAAAAACTTTTTCCTTACGTTCGTGCGATAACTCTTCCGATAAATTTTTTCGTGCGATTGTCCTAATGTTTGCACCCTTTTAAATTTGCCGTTACATAAAGTTTTATATATGGAAATGTGTGCAATTTCATGCACAATACAACTAAAAACAACCCATGGTTTTAGCTTTTATCAGTTTCGAAATATTTTCATATAAATAACGTTAAGTGCAAAAATTTCAACTTTCGGTCAACTTTGACTCTACCAAAATGGTCGAAAAACGCAATTGTATGCTAAAACTCTTATATTCTAGTAATATTCAATCATTTACCTTCATTTTGCAATGACTTGGAAGTCTCTAGCACAATATTTCGATTTATGGTGAATTTATGAAAAAAAAAAATTTTCCTTATGTCCGCGCGGTAACTCTTCCGAAAAAATCAGAATTTTTTTGTGCGATTGTCGAAATGTTTGCACCATTTAAAATTAGCTGTTACATAAAGTTTTATATATGAAAAAGTGCACAATTTCATTTAGAATACAACTAAAAATGATTGAAGGTTGTAGCTTTTCTCTTTTTTTGAAATATTTGCATATAAATCACGATAAATAGAAAAAAAATCACGTTCGGTCAAATTTGACTCTACTGAAATAGTTGAAAAACGCAATTGTAAGCTAAAACTCTTACGGCCTAGTAATATTCCGTCATTTTTCTTCTTTTTGAAACATATTTGAAGTCTCTAGAACAATATTGTGATTTATGGTGAATTTTTGAAAAATATATTTACCTTCACTCCGCGCGCCGATTCGCGGCCGCAAGTCTCTGAAATACGTACATTGCATTATCCTAATATTTGCTCCTTTTCATATTAGCCGTTTTATAGAGTTTCATATATCAAAATGTGCGCAAATTCATGAAGAATACAATACAAAATAAATGAAGGTTGTAGCTTTTTCCATCTCCGAAATATGTGCATATAAAAAAATATATATATAAAAATTTCGACATTCGGTCAAATTTAACTCGTCCGAAATGGTCGAAATCTGCAATTCTAATCTAAAACTCTTACAGTATCGTAATATTAAATCATTCGACTTAATTTTGAAACAAATTGGAAGTCTCTAGAACAATATTTAGAATTACGGTGAATTTTTTAAAATAACATTTTTTTTCGTCCGCGTGTTACGAATTCGTACATCATTTTGTGATAATATTTTTCTGGTGTTGCTTTTATTGTTTTACTATGTATTATATATCAAAATTATTGCAATTTAGTGTACAAGACAAAAAAAAAAAAGTAACTCGTTAGCTTTGAACGTTTTTTGCACAGCGTGATTTGAATACAATTATCTATGAATTTTTTTTTTTCGCTACCATATCTCGCATTATTTACATATGATAATGATATTATTTTTCATTTCTGATAATTTCATACTAAACTTCAGGCAGTGACAAAAAAATGAGCCAAAAATGAACTCTTAATCTTTGAAACTAAGCGCGCTGTGATTTTTTGAAAAAATTATTTTTTCCGCTTCCGCGCTCACTCCAAACCGGCGCCGGCATACAGGAGAGGTTTTGATTTTTAGGGCTTCGGTGTAAGAGGGTTAACAAGAAAAGAAAGAAAGAAACTTTAAAATAGTAACTGTACAAGTTAATATTTAAAAAATGTAAGTGAATCAAACCATATGAGGTAAAAATGAAGAAATCTGCACTGAAAAGAGTGAAATAATTGAGAATTGGAAGTTGCACCTTGAAAGTTCATTAAATGAAGAGATTAATTATAACATAAATATGTTGACATGACAGATCCTTAGATAGAGACTCATCAGAAGAGGATAGGAATATCCTGTGGAATTGGAATTGCAGAGTTTCGGTTAATGGTGGTTTTCACTTATCAGTATCCTGCCAATAGCCAGGGACTGCCTGTAGTAAAGTATCACCGCTCAAAAGGTTTTCACAACTATCTTTTTGTGGTCCCCAAGGCCTCTGGCAGCTGGAGACCAATTCTGGACATGCACTCCTGAAACTTGTTCGTGTCAAAGACCAAATTCAAAATGGAAACGAATCAGACAGTATTGTCCTCAATTTGGCAGGGAGACTGGATGATCTTGATCAATATGGAGGACACATACTTCCATACACCTATTCACCCATAGTCAAAGTTCCTGAGATTTGTTTTCCAGAACAGAATTTACCAGTTCAGGGCTCTGTGTTTTGGCCTTTCCACAGCTCCCCAGGTTTTACCTGGGTCCTACCCCATGTGGCAAAGTGGCTACACCTAATAGGGGTGAAGATCTCTCTACCTTGATGACTGGCTTGTTTACTCTCAAACAAGGTTGAAATGTACAGAGGACCTGCAGGAAACCCTGACATTAGCATGAGAACTTGGTCTTCTAATAAATTTTGAGAAATCTCAATTAGTCCCTTCTCAAGAAATATTATATTTGGGGATGAGGATCGACGCCTGCCTTCAGAATATTAAGAAATTTCTCCTCCTTCAGTCTTGCTCAGCAAAGGATTGGATGAGCCTTTTGGGACTCTCTCATCCATTAAACAATTTGTAAATCAGGGTTGGTTGCACATGAGAAACCTGCAATTTTTCTTCAGAATCAACTGGAATTGGAAGAAGCACCCAGATTCCTTTGTGTTCCCAGTAAAAGCAGATATAAAGGAGGACCTGGTATGGTGGAATTCAAGAGCAAGACTTCTGGAAAGGAAATCTCTCTCCTCTGAGCTCCGACCTAGTGTTTTATTCAGATGCCTTGGACCTAGGTTGGAGCTCTGCTGAGAGACAAGGAAGTCTCAGGAGTTTGGACTGTGGAACAAAAGAGCTGGCACATTAATGTAAAGGAGTTAATTACCATCCACTGGTGATTGAAAGCCTTTTCTACAGAGGTCAACAACAGAGTAATAACACACCACTCTGACAACACAACAGCTTTGTCCTATATAAGAAAAGGGGGGTACTGACGCATTCACTATGTGTGAGACCGCAAGAGTCCTGCTCTTACGGGCACATCAGAATGTACATTGATTTTAACAAGGTTTATTCAAGGCAAATTCAATGTGTTGGCGGACGAACTCAGCTGCCAGAAGCAAGTTCTCACCTCAAAGTGGATGCTGGACCCTCTAGTGTGTCTCGGCCTTTGGAAGTTGTGCGGTAAACCGGCACTGGACCTTTTTGCTACGGCCAAGAATCATTGCTTCCCCCTTTACTGCTCACCAGCACAGGATCCTCTTGCATGGGCAACAGATGCGATGCTGATAAACTGGTCAGACAGGGACCTGTACGCCTTTCCTCTGTTCATGATGGTGAAAGGTCATCAACAAGTTCTGATCTCATTAAAACCTCACAAAGACAATAATTGCTCCTTACTGGCTGGTGCAGGAGTGGTTTCTGGTCTCTTGGAATTACTTGTTGACTTTCAAAGACTGTTACCACAAAAGACCAGTCTGCTCAGAAAACCCCATTTCAGACATTTTCACAAGGACTGTCCACTCTTGCTCTGACCACATTCACTGTCAGGCAACTCTTGCGAGCGAAAGGCTTTTCAACACCAGCTCCTGGTATAGCAGAAATAACACCTCTTTTACTAAAATGTCTATAGCAGAAATAGCTGACTTTTTTTTGCTATATTTGAGATCCTCAGTGGGCTTGTCTACATCCACTATTAAAGGATACAGGGATATGGTAAACTCTATTTAAGCATAGGATATGGACCTCTCTACCAGCAAAGTCCTCTCAAATCTGATAAGATCCTTTGACTCAATAAAGCAGAGAGTAAAGTTTTATCTTGGAACCTGTATGTGGTGCTGAAATGGCTCTCTGAGCCACATGTTGAGCCTGTTTGTTCTGCATATTTCAGAGACCCCACAAGGAATACCCTATTTCTAATTGCCTTATTCTCTGCCAAAAGAGTAAGTGAATAAGAAGGTTGGCTTTTCTAAAGGTAATGGTGTATGTTCATTTACTCTAGGTTTTTAGCGAAAAATTAGTTGCCTTCTGAACCATGGTCGCATTCCTTCACAATTAAAAATCTTTTAAGATTTAATAAGACCAGGAGAAGAAGAAAAGACCTTATGTGCAGTCAGAACCCCTTCGTTATATGGACATTTGTGGCAGTTCTGATCACCTGTGGTGTTCAGTTAAAAACCCTTCACAGCCCCTTTCTAAAAATACATTGGGATTTTTTCTGAGGGACCTCATAATGAAAGCTCACTCGTAAATTAATGATTCCGACCTTAAGACTGTGAAAGTGAAAGCTCATGAAGTGAGAGCTGTCGCTACTTCTCTCTCTTCTAAACATAATCTCTCTCTGGCGTCGATAGTTCAAGCAACATATTGGAAATGCAAATCAGTGTTTGCATCCCATTACTTGCACGATATCGAGACCATTCATGAAAATTGCAGTACCTTGGGACTGATTTTAGCAGTTGGCACTGTTAGGTGAGGGTGCATAGGAAGTCTTTTCTTCCTACCCTTTGTTCTCTTCTCCTTGATGAAGGTTGTCAAGTCACGAGGGAAGCAGGGGGTACTATAGTAGATTCACATCACCTGTACATCTTATGCCTTGGTGTCAGATGCACGGTTGAAGTGATTCTACTATTTTAGTTACTTGGAGTACTACCACCCACCAGTCCTTATTGGTGGTTGAGTGTTAGTATTTAATTTTTGGCGTTGGTGGTTGTATTTACTCTGATATATTCTATATGTTTGGTACCAAGGCCTGGGCAAGGGCATTGTATTGTGTATCCTTGCTTGCCATGGACTATCCTTAGCTGCAACGGATCCCAATGTAGTACAACATAACTCCTGGCTATACCACCACATCTCTAGAAGTTAAGATGAGCGCCATCCAGAGGCAGTAATTATCTGCAGAGCTCTATTAACAGGTAAAGAACCAACAAGCATTTTAACCCAATGCTTGCAATAATTGTAATCTTTAATGTTGTATATCCATGTAACCCACAACCTACAATGTGGGATTCAGCTATGCAATCACTTGGTAAGTTGCATACATAAAAATTTTATTTTTATGATATGAAATTTTATGTACAGTTACCAAGTGATTACATAATCAGAGCCCTCCCTCCCTCCCCTCACATGGAAGAAGGGCATAAAACAACTATCTTTGTTTACTGGGTTGGTTCCACACTTTCCGGTGGTGGCAGGGTAATCGCATAACCAAAAACAGTAGAGCGTTACGGCGAATTTACAATTCTAGGTGGTGCGGCATAGTGAAACTATAGCTATGTAATCACTTGGTAAGTATACAAGTATACATAAAGTTTTATTTTATCATAAAAATATAATTTTTAACATTTCACTGCTTAATTTGATAGTTCAAAGAAAAACACAAATTATCATAATGAAATGATTTAACATCGTTTCAAACAAAAATGCACCCCCCAAACTATCATCCCAGAACATCCTAAGGCATGTTAGATTAGTACCCTTTTACAACTGTTACTCTTAAGTATATATGCCCCTAAAATGCTCATATCAGTGATTTAATCACTTTAAAATATCAATATTAATCTAAACAGCAGAACATCTATAAAATGTTTAACACAAATAAATCTTTAATACAAATTAAATAGATCTGTCTTACAAGAACATTTGACAACTTATCAAGTTACCCCTTTACTGTATAGGTAAGCCCTTTTCTGTCATATTACTGAAGCAGTAATACTTTTAAAATTATCACTAATTCACTGTTTTTGTGTAACAACACTTTATTCACTAATTAGTGTATTTTTTCATATTGTGTATGGGACTAAATATTGATTTGTATGATAAAAATTATTTACAGCATACTTACAATGTAGTTATGTATCTATTAAGCTCATTCCAGGTTGGGCCCCTGGCTGAGTGTAATAGGTGTACAATTGTTTTTTTCTCTCTCTGTAAGGGTAAGGTAAGATGTATTTGACACAATATTATTGTAAAGTTTTTTATGATAAAGCATGTTGTACAATATTTTATTTGCGCATTTTCATTTTATTTTCCAGTCTGCTTTTATGTGTACTGGGAAATTAAATGAAAATAATTAGAGAGAGAGAGAGAGAGAGAGAGAGAGAGAGAGAGAGAGAGAGAGAGAGAGAGAGAGAGAGAGAGCTATTATGCTCAGTATGGGGCCCAACCTGGAATGAGGTTAATAATAATACCCTGATAGTGATCATAATGACGTGCCATTGATTAGTTATGTTTTATTGTATTTCAATGAACTCTGTCTTTTTATATATATGGACTAATTTCTAATATTTTTCCTTCTGTCAATTCACAAAGGTCTCTATCGAATACTATTCCTTTTCCATAACTGAAATTCATGTGCGGTTTAGCTATGAGGTCTGGATTGTGTGAGTAGGAGGAAAAATGTTGTGAGAGAGAGAGAGAGAGAGAGAGAGAGAGAGAGAGAGAGAGAGAGAGAGAGAGAGAGAGAGAGAGAGAGAGAGAGAGAGCTTTTATGCTCAGTATGGGGCCCAACGTGGAATGAGGTTAATAGATGGATAACCATACTGTAGGTATGGTGTAAATCATTTTTATTATAAAAATCAGTATTTATGTAGTCACATGCACAATATGAAAAAATGCAGTAACTATTGAATAAATGGTGTTGCTCTACATAGAAAAAGCAAATTAGTAATCATTTCAGTGATATGGTCGCTAGAAAAAAAAATCCGCAAATTAGTGAAAGTACCCTGTGGAAAAGTGAATAATGTGTACCACAAAATTCCGGGACAAAGTGAACTGCAGAAATGTGAAACACACAAAACCAGGGGAGCACTGTAGTAGGAAACCAATAAAAAATATATGTCCCTAGAGACAATAGAGGAAACCTGGTGAACTCAGACTTGAACCAGCAATTAAATATGAAGGGGCAGAACTGTTGAAGAAAATAATATTTACAGAAGAGAACATTAAAAACTAAAGAAGTTCAAATCTCCTGGCTTGAATAGGATTCACCCAAGAGAAATTAACAACAAAAAGCACCAGAAGGATGGAGACTAGGTAATGTGCCATCAGTTTACAAAAAAGGTCCAAGAGAAGAGCAAGGAAATTATTGACCAGTCTGTTTAGCGTCAGTTCCTTGTAAGATTTTTGAGTCCATAATTGCAGATCAAATTGTGGACCACATTGATAGATACAACTTCTTGTTAAACAGCCAACGCGTTTTCAGACAAAACAGATCCTTCCTATCGAACCTCTTGGAGTTTTTTCATAACATGCGTGGTATTTACGACAGTAGTAGAGCAATAGATATACTCCACTTAGATTTCTAAAAGGCCTTTGTCAAAGTTCCACACAAGAAACTAATGACAAAAGTTAGAGCTTTAGGAATTGTAGGAGAAATAGCAGACTGGATAAAAAACGGGCTAACTAAGGCTGTTCCCGGTTATTGGTGGAACTCGGTCAAAGGCGATTCGGTGATTTATGGCGCCATAACACGCCAAGTTCCGCTTATCAGTGCTGATAATAGTTATGGTGCCATAACATACCTAACAAAGGTGCCATTAACCGGATATCGGGGCCAAAAGGGCCATAAATAGTTGAGTTAGAATCAGAATGGGCAGATGTGACAAGCGTAGTTCCTCAGGGTTCTGTCCTTGTCCCGCTCTTGTTTTTTATTTACATTAATGACATTGATGAAGTCTTAACTAGCAGGATAGCCAAATTTGCAGATGACACCAAACTAGGTGTGAATGCAGCAGATCCAGATACAGTGGAAAGTTTAAGAAATGATCTAAGGAAAATAGGAGATTGGTTGAAAAGATGGCAAATACTTTTTAACCTGCATAAATGTAGTGCTACAAATAGGAACAAACAACTCTCATGTAAACTACATGCTGTTCTGGTGATAGAAGTTCACTCTCGACGTGGTTCGGAAGTCACTTAAAGCCGTTGGTCCCGTTGCTGAATAACCACTGGTTCCATGCAACGTAAAAACATCATACAAACAAACAAACTACATACTGCTTGGTAATAAAATAAATAGTGAAGAACAAGAAGAGGACCTTGGAGTCATAATTACCAAGGACTTAAAATCCACAAAACAATGCATCAGAACTGAAAAGAATGCACAGAACCTAGTGGGATACATAAAGAGGCTGTTCAAATACCGTAACAAGGAAACAGTGGTGCAACTCTTCACATCAGTAGTTAGGCCACATCTTGAATATGCAGTACAGTTTTGGTCACCAATACTAAAAAAGGACATAGACTAGAAGGGTTACAAGCAAGAGCCATAAAATTAATTCCATCCATCAGGCAAATAGGTTACCAAAGACGACTAGAGAGCCTGTATGACTTAGAGACGCAATGATTACGAGGACAACTAACAGAGACATTCAAAATACTTAAAGGCATACCAAAAGTAGACAGTAACTACTTCACATTAAACAAAAACCAGACAGGAAATAATGGATGGGAACTAGAAAGAAGAGATACAACACATCCCATTGTGGGAACTTCTTCACAAACTAGATATGTGACACTTGGAATAAACTGCCACCAGAAATCGTAAACAGCATCAGTGTGGAAGAGTTCAAAGAAAGCTAGACAAGATCATTAGAGCACTGTGAATGAATTGTAAAACTTACTTCTAGAGATAAGTGAGAACACGATGTCTCCTTAGATGAACTAATGTCTTTGAGACATTACAATCCTTTTAACTCTTCCTGGGAGCTGTTGTCTAATGTCAGGCACTTTGAAAAGAAATGTCCCCCATGAAAGTTGAGACCCCCAGATTCCTTACCAACCTGAGGCATTCTTATGAGCCCCTCGAGAAGACATTGAATTAAGATCTAACCCTGAAGATGGTGTGCCTTGCCTCAACCAAGAGGGTGGGTGAACTGCAAAACTTCTCAAACATTGTATACTGCACCCATGGGTGGTCCTACTTGGCCTTGGTGTTTGTCCCAGAATTCATGGCAAAGACCCAGAACCCTTTGGCCCCAGACTGATGTTTTAAGGTTTTTCTATCCCCAGCTGAAAGATTTTGTAGGGGATGACCAGGACAAGATGCTTCTGAATCAATTGAGATCCCTGAGAACTTACCTCAAGCATACAGTCACCCATAGACCCACCTGTAAGAGACTATTCATCATCATGAGGCGGAAGAGAGTGATCTCGAAGACTATGATCTCTTGGCTTGAGGGTGGTGATTGTTAGGGCCTACAAGACTGATGGATATAACAGTCCTCCCTGGCAGGATGAGGGTACACGACACAAGGGGGCAGGGATGTGGGAAGAGACAGTCGACCATCATCTCCTCCTACCTCAAGGACCTGGCACTCTTAGTTCTTAGCCACCTTTACCTTGGATCATGTAGTCACAGCCTAACAGGTGATGTAGGAGTATTGCCCAAGAAGGAACAAGGGGACATCAGAATCGCCAGATGAGATTGACGAGTATACATAGGGCACCACGTCCTGGTGTCCTTTGCTGTTGCGACCAGAGTTTAGTAGAGAGTGTGGCAGGGCGATAGGTGTAACTTCTTTTTTCCACAGACGTACCAACCTTACTCCCCTATGAAACATCCGTCTCCTGCTTCTAAGTGGGGCTCCATCGCTTTGCAACAAATAACAGATTCTAAAGTAATTTGTATTTTTCATAGCATACAAACCTATGGTCTCACGGGTATCTGTTGACCCTCCTTGTATCATCCCACATAGTTCCAATCATTCCCCAACTATGGAGCAGAGTAGCTGAGGATGGGCTGGTTCAGTCTCTTCAGCTGATGTGTCTAGGTGCATTTTACACAGAAAAAGGCTATTTATAAGTAATCGATTTGTATAAAAATGTTTTTATTGTAAAAACAGTTTTTCATTTATGCTCTTGTATGCTTATGAGTTGAAACTTACGATATTGCCCTGTTGTTTCTAAATCACATTCTCAAAGTGTTCTGTGTTGTATCTTATGTAGGAGAGAAGTTATGGCCATAATTTTGAGAAGTGAAATTTAAGGTGGTTATCATCAGTCATTTGTACCAATTTGGTTTTGTTTGAGATCTCTTGTCAGAGTAAGAGATGAGTATTTTGCAAATTGTATGCTGCAAAGGATTGGGTTCTAAGGTGGATACTGTGTGGACAGTGGCTATTAGCCTATGAGGTGGAAAATGTGCTTGGTACACAAGATTGAGTTTCACTGTGTAAAATGTTGAGCGTCAGTAGATTTATTGTGAAGCTAGGTTTGGAGCAAGTTAGAAGTTCATTGATGTGAATCCTTGCTAACAATATAGTACTTTTAATGGTATGTGACTGAAATATTACCAATATACTCAACTTTTCATTTAAATGGTGTCTGTTGACCAGTTGGGAGGACTTCTAATTGTCGATAAGACTTAATTCAATGCTAAATAGTAAATTTTTGTAAATATTTTTAGGCTTCTTAAAATTCTTGATATTCTGTTTTCTTTTAGATTCATGCAGATAAACCAAAAACTGTCAGGAAATTGAAACGTGATGTATATGATCAGCTGTATCAAGCAGAATTTGAATGTGGTTACTGTGGTGAGAAAGGGCGCAACTCTGACATGACCAAGCATCAGAGATTATCTCACCCAAACCTGCCTCACAAATTTACCAGGGTACCTCCTGCTCCAAGAGAAAATACATGCTACAGGTTCAGTATTAGTTTCACTGCTTACTGTGTATTTTTTTTTTCCTTTAACAACAGTTACCGTCTGATTTTATGCTAAATTTTTCCTGCAGTTCTTTGAACAGTATTTTCATATATGTACTAATTACAAAATGATTTGGCAATTGTATAACCTTGACTGGTGACTTTCGAATGCATGGTTAATCTCCTTTAGTAATGATAATTCATTTAGTTTTTTTCCAATGATATTACAAGTGTTTATAACAAAACCCAGTTCATGTAGGTATTTTCATTTAACATCACAAGTGTTCATAACAAAACCCATTGCTTATAGTGCCATTTTTTTCACAAAAAAATCTCCAGACAAAAGTTCTCCAAAGGAGGAAGAGGAAAAGGAAGAGTGCTCTGTGAATGAGTAATACACTTTGAAGGGACCTATTGGGTCTAATCTGTCAAGTCTTTATTCTTGTCTGTATTATTGTTTATTTCTAAAGTATATGCTAAAGTGATAAATCACTTGGAATATTTCTTCAGAAAAATTTTTTTTTTGTCTGGATAGTCTTCAACTATTACATAACTTCTCAAGGCTGAGTTTTCTCGGAAATTATGAAAAACCAAGGAAAATAAAAAATAGAGAATATATTTATTGCATTTTCATCTATATTTTTATTATTTCATAATTTTTCAGTACAACAAAGTAATAACACATGATAAATGCAGGCTGTGGGGGAGAGGGTGGTTTATCATCCGAAATTATTATTCTTTTCCAGCCTTGGTTATCAGGAATATTATCATCATCATCTTCATATGAAGTATCGAGTATGACATCATATCACCATCACTTTTGCTCCCTGAATTGTCCATCCCATCATAATACTCTGTATCACTATAGCTCTCACTACTCATGAGAGTTCTATCAATAATAATAAAAGAAAAGTCCACAAAAAACAATAGAAGTCCTGACTGATGAAAGGATGCGTCTCAAATGGCCAAGCGACGCCAAGATAGCTACAATTTTCTATAATAAGGCACTTATATCAATAGAAAATGGCTTTCTGATGATGGGAGACTAATATAAACAACAGCCAAGTTTATTCGGAGATGCTAGGAAAGAGATAACAGAATTTCGAGTATACTTGGGCTTAACGAAGTATGACGGTTATCTTAAACCCGAGAATACAAGGGGTTGAGCTGAAAGAGGTTAAAATGATAGCTCTTCAGCACTACTCTGTAAGTAGTGTACTTTGCAGAGATCCATTGGTTTTCATCTGGCAAATCTTTTCATTGTTGTATCTCGGTAACCATGAAGTTTGTAAGTGTACCTAACAATGGTAGCATATGAACTTTTTCAAATTTAGTACCATTTGTTAGTACATGTATCTCTCATTGTAGGTTCTGGTGTCATTTATATCTGTGTAATTGTGAATTAAGGTAAAGATCTCATTAGTACCCTATAATTTAACAGGTAGCATTTATCCATAATGTTTTTCTTGGTAGCTTGTTCCACGTTGAAGTTATTTATGTTTTTTAAATGTGGGCATGAAGTTTGATTTACCTTTTATGATGCTCAACATCTTGTTCTTAGTGTTACTCTAGTAATGCTAAATTTTTGTGATAGTTTCACATTGGACGCCTTTTATTTAAGAGTTCATAGTATATTTGTGCCCTAATTAATGGCCAATTAACCTTTAAATGCTGAGCTCTATTTACAAAAGTGTGTGTCATATGCCGGCAGTGTTCGGGAGTTAGCGCCGAAGCGGAAAAAAAGTTATTTTAAAAAAAATCACAGCACGCTTAGTTTTTAAGATTAAGAGTTCATTTTTGGCTTCTTTTTTTGTCATTGCCTGAAGTTTAGTATGCAACCATCAGAAATGAAAAAAATATCGTTATCATATATAAATATTGGAATATATGACAGCGTGAAAAAAAAATTTCATATATAATTGTATACAAATCGCGCTGTGAGCAAAACTGTTAAAGCTAATGAGTTAATTTTTTTCGTTGTATTGTACACTAAATTGCGATGATTTTGTTATATAACAAATTGTAAAACGATCAAAGCAACACAGAGAAAATATTATCACAAAATGATGCATGAATTCGTAACGTGCGGAGGTAAAAACTAGTTTTTTCAAAAATTCACCATAAATCAAAATATTGTGCTAGAGACTTCCCGTTGTTGCAAAATGAAGGTAATTGATTGAATATTACTAGACTGTAAGTATTTTAACTTACAATTGCAGTTTTTGACATTTTGGTTGAGTTAAAGTTGACCGAAGGTCGAATTTTTTTTATTTATCGTTATTTATATGAAAATATTTCAAAACTGATAAAAGCTACAACCATGAGCTATTTATTTTTTATTTTACATGAAATTGCACATATTTTCATATATAAGAATTTATGTAACGGCTAATATAAAATGGTGCAAAAATTATGACAAAGTGAAGAAAGAATTTCTGAGATTTTCGGCCTAGCTACTGCGCGGACGTAAGGAAAAAGTTTTTTTCCAAAAATTCACCATAAATCGAAATATTGTGTTACGAGACTTCCAATTTGTTGCAAAATGAAGGCAAATGATTGAATGTTACTAGAATGTAAGAGTTTTAGCTTAAATTGCATTTTTCGACCATTTCGGTCGAGTCAAAGTTGGCACTTATCGTGATATATATGAAAATATTTCAAAACTGATAAAAGCTACAACCATGAGTTATTTTTAGTTGTATTCTGCATGAAATTGCGCATATTTTCGTGTATAACACTTTATGTAACGCCTAATAGAAAACAGTGCGAAAATTACGACAATGTGACTAAAGAAATTCTGAGATTTTCAGCCGAGTTACCGTGCGCGGAGGTAAGGGAAAAGGTTTTTTCACAAATTCACCATAAATCAAAATATTGTGCTAGAGACTTCCCGTTTGTTGCAAAATGAAGGTAAATGATTGAATGTTACTAGAATGTAGGAGTTTTAGCTTACAATTGCGTTTTTCGACCATTTCGGTCGAGTCAAAGTTGACCGAAGGTTGAAATTGTGGCACTTATCGTGATTTATATGAAAATATTTAAACTGATAAGAGCTACAACCATGGGTTGTTTTTTTGTTGTATTTTACATGAAATTGCGCACATTTTATATATAAAACTTTATGTAACGGCTAATATAAAACGGTGCAAAAATTACGATAAAGTGACAAAATAATTTCTGAGATTTTCGGCTGAGTTACCGCGCAGCCGTAAGGAAAAAGTTTTTTTAAAAATTCACCATAAATCAAAATATTGTGCTAGAGACACTTAATTTGTTGCAAAATGAAGGCAAATGACTGGATATTACTAGAATGCAAGAGTTTTAGCTTACAATTACGTTTTTCGACCATTTCAGTCGAGTCCAAGATGACCGAAGGTTGAAATTTTAGCACTTATCATGATTTATATGAAAATATTTTAAAACTTATAAAAGCTACAACCATGGGTGGTTTTTTTGTTGTATTCTACATGAAATTGCGCACATTTTCATATTTAAAACTATGTAACGGCTAATATAAAACGGTGCAAAAATTACGACAAAGTGACAAAAGAATTTCTGAGATGCGTCTCTGATGCTTTGTCGCTGATGCTTTCTAGTGCGAGAAGAAAGCAATTCGTGCTTGCACACCTGGGTAACACTTTTAAACAAAACAACAGCGTGATCTGCGAACTCCAAGCATCCTTCAAGGCGCATGATTTAAAATTTTTCACAAACTAGGCCTATAACTATTTTTCCATGAATATTTACAAAAACATTTTGTAGTCGACTTACCGTACGTCCACTTAGCACCCAACTGACAATTTTAGTCGACGTATAATACGTCCAGTCAGCGTTTAAGGGTTAAGCTGTAGCTTAAAGCTATGGCTGAAAAATGGATCAAGTACAGAACTCACTTATTTGCAGATTTTTTGTGGAACCTATGTAAAAGCTATTTGCGGGAGGACAATAAATATTCACTAATTAGGGTATTTTGATGTTACTTTCATGACTAAATACATTTTTATGATACAAAAAGATTCACTGCTGTTCAGATATTAATATTGATTAATACTACTATTAATACTGTACTATTAAGTTTAATAAGATTAATTTATAATAAATATAAAAATAATAATTCTCTCTCTTACCAAGATGTATATTTTGTAAGATAGATATAGATTTGCCAATTTTTAAAAATTAGTATTAATGTAAACAGCAATAATATCAATTTATTAAAAAAATACAATAGTGAATTAGTAAGATTTTAGTTTTAAATTAATAAATTATGTAAATTTTAAAAGAATAGCTACATGTCATCCCTCAAAAAGGGGGTTGGCCGAACCTATCACAAATGTCAAGAAACCTGACAGCAAGGGTGGGGGAATGTTGCTATCTTAGTGGGTCTCTAATAGGTGCTGCCAACTTGGCAGTCAAAGGATATATTGAAAAATCTCTCTCTCTTTTACTGACGAGAGAATTTTTATGGCAGTACATGTATGTACTATATTTATTAATATTTTCAAATATAATAAAATCAAATAAATAAAATCTTTCCATTTCACTTTTAAGTAAGGACAACTCTTCTGTCTTTGTCAATAATAATAAAAATAATAATATAACTGTAATTACAAAATGCCCATGAAAATATTTTGTTTTTAACTGCTAATTTGCAGGCCAATGATTTTTAGTAATTCTCTCTCTCTATCTGTAATTATTCATAAATAATTTCACTCTTATGTAAGAGCAATTCTTCTCTCTCTCTCTCTCTCATGCCCCACAAAATATGTATGTCATAGTAGTAACTCATTCACTGTTTTGGGTGGAAGTGCTAGAGGTATGTATGTATGCACATCGTTAAGATTACTGAGATTACTATATTAATAATATAATCTCAACAATTAATACAGTAATAAGATAATAATTTAAGGTAAACTTCATGTCTTCTTTCCCACCATTATCCCTACATTAAGGGGTCGGTTGCCTGATAAGCCTTCTCCTCTGCCTTCTATGAAAGGCATCATCCTCCACCAAACCTCATCTCTCCATATCTTCCTTCACTTTATCTCGCCATGTAATTCTCTGTCTCCTTCTCAATCTTCTTCCTCTAACAGGTTCCTCCCAAGCCTTCTTCACTCCCTCCTCATCATCCATCCTCAACACAAGCCTAAACCATCTCAATTGTGACTCTTATCACCTCTGTAATCCTTACTAAGCCTGCCCTTCTTATTTCACCTCTCAAGCAGCGATATTCCCATAATTCACCTCAGCATTCTCATTTCTGTTCTCTCAAGCTTTACTTCCTCTTTTCTTCTTAGAACCCATGTTTCTGATCCATACATTAACACTGGTCTTATCACTGTGTTATAGATCTTGACATTTAGCTTGATTGGCATTTTCTTATTGCATACCACTCGAGCTACCTCTCTCCACACTCCCCATACAGCTTTTATCCTACTGTCAACTTCAGCTTCACATCCTGTCTCTTTGCTTAAAGTAGATCCTAAGTATTTAGGATCTTCTTTCTTGTATTACTATTGTGTCTCTATCTTCCCTACTGCTCAGCAAAACCTCTGTTTTATTCACATTCACCTTTAAGGGGGGCTTCCTCTTTGATTTTTGATGAATATTTTTGAAATTTTCAAAATCTGGTTAAATGGCCGTAAGACATGAGCAACACCTCTGTTATCACGTGGCAAAAGCATTTTTTCGAAATATTAAAATTAATGGGGTTTTGGCCCAGCCCCCTTCACGCTGTGACATAGGGTTGACATTTGGCTCCTAATGACTATTGTCATTTTGTCCTTTATCTGCCCAATTTATTAATTATTTTTATTTTTATTTTGCCTAATCTCTTACATCTGGCACCAACAATGGCTGATTCCTTGGTGAATGGTGTTCTGAGCGGGTAGCATGCCCAGCAGGGAGCCATGGGAGTCAGTGTGTCCTAGAGTTGCAAAAGGGGAGGTATGCTGCTCTTTACTCCGAGGATTTTTTCGCTATTTACCGTGTTTTTTGCTTGTTTTCTTACATCAAGTAACTCTTAAATACAATTTATATACGTTTGTGTGTATACTAGAGTGAAAGTGAGACTATATGCCGAAATGGAATCGTGCAACTATGGCCCGTTTAGCAAATTTTGCTAAAAAGAGACATAGGGTCGAAGGTGGACTTTTTTATGTGGCAGCGTCGCATTGCCACCACCATTGTTGGCTGATGTATCCAGCGCTGTCCACCATCATCACCACCACCAGCACCACCAACAACAACAACACGAGGCTCTTGTTTTTGGCTGCTTAGAGCCCCGCCCTCATTGCCTCTATCGTCTGCTGCGCAATCATCTGAGGTTTTTTCACCTTCACAATTACGCTCGCAGTTGATGAAAGTAACAAAGGACGATGAAAAGGGAGTATATGATGACAAATTCTTACTTTCTTGGTTTCAAACCAGGCAACAAAGAGTCAGGTGGTACTTGATGATAGCCTCGCCTCGAGCAAATAATACCACTTTTTAGGGGGGGGGGACTTGGTGCCGGAAACCAAGCAAAAAAACACTAAGAACTATTAGAAAGAAGGAAAGGCATTCTGAACTAAGCGCTAGTGAGTATTTAACATTTGTTTGTATCATGGTTTTGCTCAAAGATCAGTTTTTTTCCACGAGTGCCAAAAAAAAGCACTTCTTGACCTTTATGGCCGTTTTTCTCAGTTTTCACTTTTTTTGCACTTCAAACGCTAACTTTTTTTTATTTGTAGGCCAATTTTAAAGTTAAATATACCATTGGAAAGAGGAAAGAAAGGCGAACATTTTGTTGGGGCTAGATTTTTTCTTAGGTTGACGAGGAACTCGTGATAACCAAATCAAAAAAATTTGGGGGGGAAAATTCCCCCTCGCCCCCCATCCAAAAAAAGCAAAAAATAGAAAAACTGTTCTCAACAGTTTTTTTCTATTATGATATACTTTCTGTGTATAAAGCCGCATTGCAATAGCTCTAAAAATGAAGGAAGAGTTACACTTTTTATTTTATTTTTTTTCTTATTTTTTCAATACGAACCAAAATAATCATTCGATCACTGAAATTTTTTTGGAACATCACCTTATATATATGTATAACATATAATAATTTAATAAAAATCAGAGCATTATTTCTATATAAGCGGACGCCCCCCTTAAGCTACCCCTCTCTAAAGACAACTACCACTCTCCAACCCTTCTCTGTAGGTCCTCATTTTCAGCAGTAATCACCAGATCATTGGCGTACAATAACTCCTATAGCTCTTCATTCCTGATCTCTTCACTCAAAACATCCATGACCAGCACAAACAAGAATGGGCTTAATGCTGACCCTTGGTGTAATCCAACACTAATTTCAACTTTTTCTGTTTCCCCAACTGTTGTTATCACTTTTGTACACATTCTTTTATATATCTTCTCGTATGTTTCGGGAGGGTCTGGAACGGATTATGTACGAAAACCGAGGTTCCACTGTATTACCAGAGTTAGGTGAGCACAGGATATTGATGTTTTAAGGTGTTAGGAATTATTTGATAATAAAACTTAAAAAAATGTACTGTTTATTGATAATGAAAGCTGAAATTGCAAAATGGCAGCTCAGGATTGGGTCCCAAGGATGTTGGTTATAAGGATTTTACTGTAATATAATAATAATAATCATAATATTTAAATGAATATTGGTAATATTACAGCATTATGGAGTTTGGCTAGTAACAAGTGCTGGTTGACTATAGTATCTGGGTGGACCAGATACCTCAGCTTCCCACGCCATGGGGATAAATTTTCAGCCATTTTTACAAGGAGTTTTATGTCATCAAATGTGTTGGTTTGATGATTTTCTTTGAACAGCCCTAGTGCTTGGCTTAATGCCTAAATCCTATATTCAATTCAATTCAATTTGAACAGCCCTACCAGCATGGGAGATGGAGTTAAACCACCAACATGCCCAGTGGCATCTGTCATTAAAATATTTATGGTTAATTTTCTTGATTTTGATGAATGACTTCATTAGAATTTTAGGGAATGGAATTTATGCAGTCCTAAGGCACCATCAGAATCTTGGTGGGTTGACTGAGTTTCCTACATTTAATAACTAATTGAACATGGTACTGTCCTCGGAGAAAACAGTAAGACACTTAAGGCATTTCTCCTAGGCACCATCAGAATCTTGGTGGGTTGACTGAGTTTCCTACATTTAATAACTAATTGAACATGTACTGTACTCGGAGAAAACAGTAAGACACTTAAGGCATTTCTCCTAAGTTCTAAGCAGCCTTAATAAAATGTAAGTGCTTTAAGAAACTTCTATTCTTACTGTTACCTTTAAAACAGAATTTCTCTTGATTTTTGTATCATCTTCTCTTCATGAAAAGTTGTGGGACAGGGTTCCAGGCAGCAAAACCTGTCGGCTCCATATTCCTCTCTTCCTCCCATTATGGCATCCTAATTATGTAAATTTCATGTGTTATCTGCTTCCATGTCATTTGGGATATTCAAGAGGTGGTTGTCATAATCCAAACCTTAAATCTTCAAACAGCGTACAACCTTATACCCCAATGGTTTGTCACATCCTTTCTTTCCTGCTCCATCCAGATTTTATTTAAACTGTCAGCCTGAGGACTTGGCAACTTGATTCCTCCCAACCAACTTCAGAGTCAGTACTGTAAAGTAGGGTTTTTTGTTAAGAAACAAATGTATGCTCTGAAATAGACTTGTTCTAATACTAATTTTAGAAAATATAGTAGGGAATTTTGTCACAAACAAATTGGGTTTATATAAGAAGTGGGTTTGTATTGAGAATTTCTTTTATAAAAATTGTTTCTGTGGTTGACCATCATTATTTACATGGTTATCCTAATCATGACCCACATGAAAACATTTGGGGCAGTATCTAAAATGTAAATGAAAATAGGCACCTGATTAGATAATTTGCAAGGATGGCATATAGTATATGTATATATATATGTGTGTGTATGTATGTATATAATCTATATCTAAATGTATATACACACAAAATTTCAAGAGTAATTCACATTTCTTCTGACAAACGAGTACTAGTCCTTAAAAGCTTGAGTGTTGTATTGCTAAAACATTTTAATTATTCAGTAGATGAAACCTATTCATATTTAACAAGCACACAGGGGTCATTGACTTTAAATTCAAGCTTGAAAAGAATATGGTGTTCATTAGGAAGAAGAAAGAGGAAGTAAAGGAAATATACAGAAGAAATAGATTTCAGTTATTAAAAAAGTGAAACTATCCACACTGGAGAACAGTATTATTTTGGTAAAGGAAGTGCAGATGGCCTAAAACATGTTGCATTGATTTTATCAGTTATAAATATATGACGCCTTACTAACAATACCTAACTTTCATGCAGCATTTGCCAAAACTTTCATTAGATTCTTCTCAAAAGTTACACCTAGAATATTAAATGCTGCAGACTCATTCAGAAAAGTTCTGTCCACCTGAAGGGGAGAATAGGGTGGAAAATCTGTATGAGATATGCTAATCAATATTGTTTGTTATAGTTTTACTGGAGTTAAGCCTCATAGCCCACTGATTATGCCATTCTCTGATCTGGTCTATGTCCCAATTAAGGCTGAGGACAGCTTCATTTCTCATAAATGGAGACTTTTCTACACCCAGAAATGTTACATCATCAGCATACTGAGCAATCTTTTTTCAGGCCAACAACCATATCACTTGTACAATACTAAAAACAACAGTGAACCATGAACACTGACCTGTGAAACTTCACACACAATAGATGTTGGGTTGCTAAAGGTCTTGTATTCAGTAACTTACTGCTGCCTACCTTTAAGGAAATCTTGAATTAATCCTAAAACATATCCACCCACTCCAAGACTTTAGTTTATAAATAACTGCTATGTCATTTACTTAATTGAAAAGCATGACTAAAATCTATTTGAATTGCTCTACGCTCAAATCCCTTATCAAGGTTCCCTTGCAAATGGCATGTTAAGTTTAAAAGTGTATTGCAGGTACCTAACTGCTTTCTGTATGCATATTGACTATCAGCTAACAATCCTTTAGATTCCATATCCTTATATAGTGGCTTACAAATAAGTTTTTCAGCAACTTTGGAGAGCACAGGGAGAATAGAGATCAGCCTGCAGTTAGTGCAGACTGCAGATATGTCACTCTTTGGAACAGGCACTGTATTACTAAGCTTGCACTCATCTGCAAAGATACCACTATGTTGACATAAAAATCTATAGAATCTACTAAAAAGACAGGGAAAAAACCATCAAGATTATCCAAAATTTTCTTAATATCCATAGAGTGAAATGCAAGTTTCGTAAGAATAGGTTCAGATTAACAAGTATTTGTGGAGAGGGATATTTGTCCTTAATTTAATGAACTTTCTAGGGATAAATAGTAATCAGCATTTCACGTAACTTCTTCTTGGGATCAGGATTTAATATAGCATCTGAAATATCAAGTATATGACAAGCTTGAATAACGCAATCCCAGTTGGCTCTGGATTTCAGCCAGACCATTTTACCAACGCTAGGATTAGGAATATACTGATTGACAGATATGTCCATCTCAATGGGACAATGATCAGAAATACCTAAATATTCACAGGTCTTAGACTTGACAGCAGTGAGAACATGTGAAAAAGATGTCTAATCTATTACCATAAATGTGTGTGGGTTCCTCAATTAACTGGACAAAATTGGAGGATACACGGTACTCAGGAGCAGACCTTTAATTTAGCCACGTACTGTGTTTTGCCATACAGTCTCCACAAATAATGAATACAGCTTTGAATTGTGATACTGAGCCATACATACTAGCACTCCCCAAAAGACAGTCATATACAGAATTGTAATATTTTGATTGCAGTAAACTTACTGGAAATTTTAAAACTAAGAACTAAATGACAACTACACTCCAAATTTTTCTGATAAATAGGTAGTCCAGAATTATTTTATACAACCATACCCTGTGCCTGTGGGATGTTACGACAATGAATAAAGTCGGGGCCATCAGACCCTGGATCAAAAATTCAACCTTTGACTTGTTCCTACTTACAAATTGTAGTTACTGGCACAACTCTGGAGAAAGAGAAGATTTGACCTTAAGCTATGAATATATGAGTAAAGTACTTTGGAATTTTTTTTACTGTAATGAGTACATAACAGGTCTAGGGTTCAGCTCATTGTCTCCTGAAAGAACTTAAAATCAACAGAACAATGAACAAGACCATCAACAACAACAATATTTACATGCATAAAAATTATGTTGAGAGTAGTATAAATAAATGCCACCATACATCATTGAAAAAAAGTTCTGGAACCAACTGTTCAACAAGGTGGGGCCGGCACAACTTTTAAGGCAAAAGAAATCTGTCAGGTTTGCCACAACAACAGGGGGAGGACAGTTAAAAGAAAAATCTACTTAAAATTTACAAGTTATTTTATATTGTGATAAAATTAATTTTTCTTTGGAAGTACATTATACCAATACAGAAATCTTGGCTTTCAAGGGCTAGTCTCTCATTTGTCAGAAGAAATGCAAGTGAAGATTACTCTTGAAACTTTATGTACATGTAGATTCTAGATTCTGTCTAGATTATCCAGGTCAAGATTTAACAGTATAATACAGGCAGTCCCACGGTTAATGGCGACCAGGTTTTGTGGCGCTTGTTTGGCACCCTAATGGGCCGAGTTTTGGTTATCAGCGCCATTAACCGAAACTCGGCTCTGCAAATGCCATAAATCACAGAGTTTCGGTTGATGGCAATTTTTGCTTATCAGCACCCTGCCGAGAAGGGAACCCTCACCGATAACCAGGGACTGCCTGTAGTGTATTTCTTTCACATTACATGTAGTCACCAATTGTTACTAGTAGGGTTTGTGTAATTGAATAAATCAGTTGAATCACTTTTGTTTATCTGCTGGTAATTTTTTTCTCAGGTGTGAAGTTTGTGCACATGTAGTAAAGAATATGTCATCCATAAGGTTGCATTTACGTCGCCGTCATCCAGAAGCTAGTGAATTTACTTTCACCAAATTAACCTTTGATTCACCAATGCGTTTTCCCATCAAGCAACCATATAAGTGTAACTACTGTGGTGATGTAGGGGAAACTTTTCAGGAAATGCAAACCCACCATGCTTTCCTACATTCTCACCTTGAAATTAGTATCAAGAATCTTCGGGATGAAGCACTTTCTTCAGTGCACACACCTTCCACAAGTTCATGTACAGAGGAAGTACCGGTGGTTGGTAATGTTTCCTTTCCAGTAGCAACAAGTTCAACTTTGCCAACCCTTTCTCCAAGTTACTCTAAAAAGCCAATGAATGACACTGTACCAAGATTGAAAAACACAGCAAGGAAGTCTTTCCCCGTGTCTGTGAGTCGCACTGTAGCCATGAAGTCTACTGCAAAGCCACAGTCGAGTGTATTATCAAGTAGCACTGGTCAGGACTGTTGTGATAGTTTGGACTCAACAGACTCGTCTCAACAGTTAATTTATGCATGTGTGGATCTTGGTGCCGGTGTCCCAGTGAAATTAACTGTACAGAAGCTGGGAAAACTGATAAATTTACAACCTTGTGTAGTCCTGGAAAGATTGAATTCATTCAGACCTGCATCAGACTTATAGGTGTTACTCTGTGGGAAATCAATATCTAGTGCCACCAGTAGTGAACAGAAGCTGCGAGTCTTTTATGATGTTATGGAGCATTGGGAAGAACTGTGAGTGTGTTATAGTGAAACTCATTTCCCTGGTCCTTGTTATCTTGAAGGTGCTGTTTACAAGAATTCTTCCACAGAAGACCTGTTTATAGAGAAAATCCCATAATGGGAAAATGTAATATTTTGTAAAAGCTCTCCATCCTTATGGTAATTTTTTCCTTTCATTAGTTTTTAAAGAACCTTTGACTAAATATATATATATTTTTTTTTACTAGTCAGGAATGGTAGATTTACAATTTGACATAAAAACAAGTTGTGTTGTTTCATTTGCTACCAAACTCAGGTTTATTGCAGCTCTAGTGGGAATATGTTAAAAATCCTGTTTGTCATCTTTTTTTTATACCAAAAATGTTAAATGTATTCAACTCTAGATTTATATTATGTTTATAGTTGTATTATTTCTGTCTACCCGTATGAAACTGGTACAAACAAGATATTTATTATGAGTTGAAGAGTCAAGCTAGTTTCTTTTTATTTGATTACTCTTGTTATTAAGAAATCCTTGTTGTACTTAAACTTGTGGCATTCCTTTACAAGTGCTATTTTACAGTTTAAGTTTTTGACAGTAGTGTGGTGGTTTTTGACTTAACAAAATTCTAATAAGATCAACCTTTTTGTAAGAACTAATTTAGAAATGTGCTCCACAAAAAACAGTGCCAAACGTTGGATTGAAATATAATGCAATTGATGAAAGCCTTGGAAGATTGTTTTCATGAAAGTAACTAAAATTTGTGGCTCGCACTGTCATTCAATTTTAAATGTGTTTAGGAAATTATTTATAGTTACAGTATTGAATAATTTTGTTATACGTTTGTTCCTTCCATTCCATTGTGATATACTTTAGATATACTTTAGGGTATCAAAAAGAATTTTTGTTTGATGAAATTCTAGATGTAGTTTTATTGAATTTTTTCTTTGACTAAGCTCTTTAATCTTTTATTTATTGTGTAGCTTGAAAGTAATAGCAATAACATCATTATTCAATTGGGTAAATGTTAATGTAATGGTGTGTATGCTTTTATTTCAGCATGAAAATTGATTTGAAGAAATTATACATTGCTGTTGAACTAAGTGAATCAAGAGCTTGCTAATTACTGCATGTATATATAAATTTTTTTCATACATAAATCATTCCCAAATGTACCTTGATTCATACTCATGGCAAGTAGGTTGCCATTATATGTAAAGTTTACCATTAATGAAACTTTGGATTTTTTGTACATAAAATCAGAAAATATTTTAGTTGAATAACTGTTTTTTTTAACAAAACATAAATTATAAGAATAATTTGATATGGAAATATCTAATTAAAGTTTTGCAAATTATACATCTTGTGCTTAACATTATGGAGCAAGTGTAACAATTTTATATGTTGAAAATTTTGATATAATTTTATATTTAGTTCCTCTAAAAACTAGGATTAATTACACAGCAATGACATCAAATAACACAGAATTAGGAACAACTGTTCTTGGACTTGTCCCAACTTTTAAAAGATGTCATACATGGATGAAGTGTTGCAGACTGCCAGAGGCAGCAAAACAACTTTTGCCAGCCCAGTGAGAGCTAAAGAAATGAACTCAGTGGTCTGGTTAAAATACTTTATAACATTAATGGAGCTCATAAAATTGGAACATAAGCAAATGGCCTGTTTAGTCATTGCTTATGTTATAAATGTACAATAGATCTGTCATGAAAGTTATTGAAGTATACTATGGCAGAAGTTTGTAATTTATAGAGACACTTAAGTTCTATAAAAAAAAATCACTCAGAATTACAACCCAAAAACACCATTGGATATAAGAAAAACTTTCACTTTACAAATAATACTTAGATAGTAGGTAAGAACCAAAATAGGGATAAAAAGGAAATTAAGCCAATAAAGCTACCATGGCTGCAACTATTATGACATCATCAAACAAAAAGGAAATTAGGCCAATAAAGCTACCATGGCTGCAACTATTAAGACATCATCAAACACTTATATTGCTGTTATTGATAATTCTAAATTTCATTATAATCAGTAAATGGCAAAGTATATGGAACAAAGTACATTATAGTAACATTTAAACAAATCACGCCTAATGATGGAAAATTGAAATTGTTATTTTAAAAGGATAGTCACAAACTAGTTATTCTGGCATGTCTTAGAATTGGTCACTCACCTAACCTATGGATATCTGATGCATAGCTCACATTAGCCAATCCTTGTATGTATACACTGTAAAAATAACATTGACCGTTAAACAATATCAAAATATAATTAACAGCAATGTCAAGCTTTGGAAACAAATAAATTTTTAAGAAAATTTGTCAGAAGAACCTCCATTTCAATTAATCTAATTATGAAATTGTTAGAGAGCTGTAATTTATTAAATGAAATCTAAACCCTATCTTTATCTTTAACAGCAAATAATGACAGATCGTTCAGCCCCAGTCTTTTGTTTGTATGGTGTTTTTACATTGCATGGAACCAGTGGTTGCCCCCTCAAATTGGGACCACCTTGACATGGTGAGGGGGCTCCCAAACCTCAGAAAAAGATTTTTTTTTTTCCCTAGGTTTGAACCCGAGTCCCACATAACATTATATGTTTTTGGATTATGATGTGGATTTTTCCTATTTGGCCAAATTTTCCAAATCTAATAAATAAGAAAACACATCATGGCTTGACATGAAGTTAAATATGAAGCTAAGAGTGAAAACTGTGGTAGATCCATCATCTATCCGACAATGTTTGGACCTGTATTTTTAGGCAGAACTATTATGTGGAGCTGGACCAGTAATTCCAGGGTGGCTTGGTTTTAGGAATAGAACTCTTGGCATTCTGTCCGGTTTGCCCAGTGATTAGGATAGTGATAGTGTACAGGGAGCCCCCAGTTAATGGCAGGGGTTCCGTTCCCGGCCAATGCCGCTAATGGAAAATCGGTGATAACAGCACTAAAAACCTGCTTAACGGCGCTGTCAACTAGAAACTGGTGCTGCTAACCAGATATCGGCGCTGTTAACCAGAGACTGGCGCAGAAAATCCAGTTAACAGCGTCTCTACAAGCGCTGTAAAACTGGATAGCCGTTAGCTGAGACAGCCATTAACTGAGAGCTGCCTGTATTATCATAATACGCTTAATCCTACCAAGCTGGTTATGCTTTCACTTGGGCCATACTAATCATATTATGCCATCCCCTTTTGGGGTAGGGTAGGGGTGTGAACATTTGGGAGTCATTTCTCACTTGTGCCATTGGCAAAAGATTTAAATTCACAAAAAGCCAATACATAATATCTTTCAAGTTTTTTTTTTTTTTTTTTTTTTTTTTTTTTTTTTTTTTTTTTTTTTTTTTTTTTTTTTTTTTTTTTAATACTGAGCTTGAAGATCTGAGTACCCCTGGGCTCCATGGTGGAAAAATTCTGGCACAGTTGATAACTGTTGGCATATCACTACTGAATCTCCTTGATACAGCTTCAAACAACAAACATGATTACAAGGGAACTCCCGAAGCCTAACATTCGTGTTTCACCTTGCCCGAAACCTGAGAAGAGATATGTCATAGCAATTCGCAGTCTGCGTTCATCAGTGACGCTAGACGCCACAGTGGAGAAAGTAAAGTTTCTTACGGACTCTGACCCCCTAATCTCGCCATGAACTCCCATGCAAAAGTAAACATAGAGTGGCTTACAGGATTATCTGCCTATTTCAACACTTTGATGTTCTTAAAAGTGAGAATTCTGGACCTAATATAATAGTCTCGAGATATAGCCTAATCTGGGGGACCCCCCCCCCGGGGGGAACTTACTGACACCCCAGCAGGGTCACTTTCCACAGCAAGTGGCAGCCAATCTCCCACGGCAGTGACTGCCCACACCCCCTGGCTAACCCCCCATTTCATCTCCATTTTTGTGAGTAGCCATGGATGCATTAGAAAAGGGATTTTGACGAAGGAAAAATCTATTTCTGGGCAAGGGCCCATGTCGCCCAGTGAAATATCCTTTAGTTCATATTTCTAAGGTAAATATTGCTAACATTACCAGAGAAAAAACCAAAATGGGATGTCAGAGTATTCTGACTCGCTCACCCTATAAAAAGAGGGTGTCGGTATGGTTTCTGGGGCCTCTTGTCATTTAGATCCCTCCTTCACAAAATCCTCCTGTTAGAGAGAGCTGATACACAAACCGCGTCAGCAACTACTACTACTAGCGCTCCCACGCCAACATGAGCGCCTCTAGCAGCCATCCTTGAATGTTAGGAGACCAAGCTTGGGCTGATGGGTGGGATAAAAAAAGGGGGGGATTTCACTGGGCGACACGGGCCCTTGCCCAGAAATAGATTTTTCCATCGTCAAAATCCCTTTTCTGGGCTCAGACCGTGTCGCTTCGTGAAATAGTACAAGGTAATAATAAAAAACGAAATATATAAGATGAGTATAATCTAAAGTAATTATTACAGAAGTTATCGAATATACACTTAAATTAACTTATAGCAACTAGGTTAGCCTTATGATTAAATAACAGATCATAAAAACTAGAATTATGCTAACTTACGATAACTTAAATTAGACAATGATAAAATATATACAATTGTGAGTATTCCTAGCATTAAAATAAGGAAAGATCACGATATAGCCTTTGGCAGCTAAGGCTCAAAAGGGGTAGAACCGGTGGCAGGATCACAGGAAGGATGTTAGTGAGGCAGGTAGAAAGGAGATCTGGATCTACGACTAAACTACTTAGACAGTGTCAGGGGAAACTGTGTTTCCCGCTGCCACTGCTGGAAATTTAAGAGATTCTAAGGATTTCAGGTAGTGGCGTCTGAATACTGTCAGCAACTTCCAGCCTGTATACTTTTTTAGATCATCAAAATTCATGTGCTGGAAATAGTTAATTGAGGTGGCTACTGCCCTAATGTCGTGGACTTTGGGGAACGAATCTGGGTTGGCTTGTTTAATAAAGTATAAGATCTGTTGTCTAATTCCTTTTAAGGAAATAGTGCCACCTTTTTCCCTCATGAATAAGGGACCTGATGATCTAGCAGATGTCCTTGAGAGGTAGGCTCGTAAGGTCGTTACTGGACATAGAGAAGGGTCTTGAGGAAGGGAGAGTATCTTCCAAGGAGCCCATCTCATTAAAGGATCTTCGTTTTTGGCCAAGAATTTTCGATCTGGGGAGAGGAGAACTTCTCCTGATGGGAGAAATTCGA
The DNA here is from genome assembly GCF_015104395.2 of Macrobrachium nipponense. Classification (NCBI taxonomy): domain Eukaryota; kingdom Metazoa; phylum Arthropoda; class Malacostraca; order Decapoda; family Palaemonidae; genus Macrobrachium; species Macrobrachium nipponense. The sequence continues at coordinate 70,036,455 of NC_087205.1, forward strand.
TATGGCCTGAGTCTCTAGAGAGAGCCGACAGTTCAGATACTATGGCTCCTGAAGCCAGACTTAAAAGAAATAGTGTTTTCCTTAGGAGTGATATATAGTTACATGAATCGTTGTCAGTATCTGAAGCCAGTCTGAGAACATCATTTAAGAACCATGAAACTGAGCTAGGTCTCTCTGTTGGTCTGAGCCTAGCACAAGCTTTAGGAATAGACGAGAAATAAGAATCTGTTAAGTCTATTTTAAAACCAAATTGAAAGATTTTTCTTAAAGCTGACTTATTGGTAGTAATCGTACTGGCTGCTAAACCTTTTTCAAATAAGGATCTGAAGAAGGAGATAGCCAGGTTAGTGGTCATGGTTCGAGATTGTGTTTCCTTCAGGAAATTTGCTAGCTTTTTAACAGCTGCGTCATATTGACATAAAGTTGATTCTCTTTTAATCGATTCTAAGAAAAGGATGTTTTGAGGATCAATGTTTGCATCTCTTTTAGCTGCGAACTTCATGAAGTCCATAAAGTTAGGGTTTTGAGAATTCCTGAGGAAGCGAACACAGTCCTCATTTGCACTGGTTGAGACAGTTTGGGGTTGGGAATCCGTTGAGGCTGGAGACCCAATTCCAGAAGTAGTGGGAACCAGTTGCTCTTGGGCCAATCTGGGGCAACAGAGCGAGTTGTCCTTTGAAGGTCCTGAGTTTGCTCAGGACTTTCAACAGAGATCTATGGCCATGGCGTCTGTGGCATAGGCCAGAGGGTCCAGGTTGGGAGCCCCATAGCATGGGAGCTTGTGGTTCGATTGTGATGCGAAAAGATCCACCTGGAGGCCTGGGACCTTTTGGTATATCCACTGGAATGAGCGCCTGTCCAGAGACCATTCCGATTCTAGAGGAACTGAACGAGACAGGGCATCTGCTATCACGTTCCTTACTCCCGCCAGGTGAGTGGAGGATAGATGCCATTTGTACTTGGCTGCTAGTGAGAATCTGGCTATCATGACATGGTTCACATGACTTGATTTGGATCCTCCCCTGTTGATGCAGTGTACTACTACTGCACTGTCCAATACCAGCTTGAAGTGAGATTTCTTGGCTGGTAGAAGACTCTTCAAAGTGAGGAACACTGCCATGGCTTCTAATACATTTATGTGAAGCTGGCGGAACTGAGGGGAACAAGTCCCTTGTACTTTTGTGAATTGAGAGTAGCCTCCCCACCCGCTTAGAGAAGCGTCCGTGTGGATAACCAACACCGGAGGGGGAAATTGAAGAGGAATCGACTTGGATAGATTCTTGACCTCCGCCCAGGGGCGGAGCCATTTGCGGAGAATCGGCGGGATGGCTGACAACTTGTCCCGAGACTTGTTGTTTGCTCTCGAGCGCCAGACTCGGTTTATATCTTTCAACTTTGCCTTCAGTAGAACATCTGTAACTGAGGCAAACTGGGAGAACCTAGGATTCTTTCCTGGTTTCTCCTTGATGTCTGTTTGCACTTGAGGAACTGTTTTGTTGCTTTGGCTATTTCCTTCCTTTTGGCAAACGGAATTGACAGACAGAGTATGGGAGTTTAAGTCCCATTGAATGCCAAGCCATTGAAAGCGGGAGTCCGGCGTTAGCCTGGACTTGGTCTTGTTTATCTGGAACCCCAGATGTTCCAGAAACTGTATTACTTTGACCATAGCTTTGTGGCATTCTTCGACGGTTGTTGCCCAGATAAGCCAATCGTCCAGATACGCTAATACCATTATCCCCTGAGATCTTAGTTGCTGAACTACTGACTCCGCCATCTTCATGAATACCCTGGGGGCCACGTTGAGCCCGAAGGGCATCACTTTGAAGGAGAATGCCTGGTTTCCTAGCCTGAAGCCTAGGTACGGGCGGAAGTGTCTTGCTACTGGGATATGATAGTATGCGTCTGTAAGATCGATAGAGGTGGTGACGGCCCCACGGGGAGGTAAGGTCCGCACCTGCGAGATAGTCAGCATTTTGAACTTGTCGCAACAAATGAATAAGTTTAGACTGGACAAGCCTAAGATTATTCTTCGTTTGGTTGAGCCTTTCTTTGGCACGCTGAACAAGCGACCTTGAAACTTTAAATGCTTGACTTTTGATACTACCCCTTTCTGAAGTTCTTTGGCATACTCCGTCAATTCCGATGTTGGTCTCTGAAGGAAGGTCTTGGATGGAGGGGGACCTTTGATCCAGCTCCATCCTAGTCCTTTGGACACAATACTTTGTGCCCATTTGCTGAACCCCATCTGTGGCGATAGAGGAACAGTCTCCCTCCTACCTGAGGGTTCTCACTGACTTTGGGCAGGTCGTGACCCATGTCCTCCCCAGAAGTGCTTGCCTCTGCTAGGTGTTCTTCCGCCACCTCTTTGGCGAAATGAACCCCTAGCCCTGCTACCTCTTCCAAACCTATTAAAGGGTTGGAACGTTTGTCCTTCAAAGACCGGGTTGAAGGCCGGTGACACCGCAAACGAGGTAGAAGGTTTGTTTCTGGGAAGTCAGCAGGAGGAATGGCTGAGACTGACTCTTCGAGGTGGAGGGTTGTACCACCTGAGAGACCGAACAGCTTGAACCACCTGTTGTTGTTGGGAAGCCTGGAAAGGTGTGAATTTCCTAGGCTTCTTCAGCTTCTTTGCAGAGGAAGAAGTAGGTTCAGTCTTCCTTTTAGCTGACAGACCCCAACGGACCTTAAGGGGCCGGCCGGAACCCCTATATATGGTGGTATAGGGCGAAAAATGCAAAGTCATGAAAAAATTCATGGAGCTTCGTATGGCAATTGAGAATACATATACGAAATATTTCGTCAAAATTCCTCTTACTTTCTTAGTTATAGGGTAATTAGTTATCGTAACTCAATAAGCCTAAAACATTGATCCGTACAAGAAAATGCAATATTTCTTCTATTATCGTAAATTTTGATAATTATTGTCAAAGAAATTGGGAGAAATGGCATCTGTAGACATTCCCCAAGTCGAGAAGGAGACTTCAGGCTCAGCTACCAAGTCCAGTCCTGGTTTAGTGCGATCACAGACTTCAAGTAGTCTACACGTTCCATTTCACCTCTGCCATTCGCCCGCTTTTACGTATGTTTATGTATGTTTCGGCAAGAATTTCATCATGCCAATGAGGAAAAGACAAGGAAAACATCTCGCTAACATACAGACGAAGAAAAATCGCTCAAGTATATTACAGAATATCATAATACTATATGCGTAGTTAGTGAAGAGAGAGGGGAGGGTTGCTTAGGAACGCTCCCGTCTTGCTTGACAGCACACGTCACACTATGCCCAAGGCTACGATCTTTGAGCAAAGAGATCTTTATTTATGATAAATAACAAAGTTTTGGTTTTTCAATACCCAAAATGGAATATGAAATTCATAATAATCATGATTTATTAAATTGTCTTTGTGAAAAAAGAGTACGCCTTCGAGTTTCACCTCTTGACATTCTCTTCCATTTTACGTTTGTTTATCTTTGTTTCGGGCAAGAATTTCATCATGCCAAAAAGGAAAATACAAGGAAAACATCTCGCTAGCATACAGAAGAAGAAAATTCGCTGTAATAAGCCGAGTTAGTGAAGGGGAGAGAGAGAATTGCGTAGGAAGGAGTGCCCCATCTTGCAGTGCCCCAGGCTGCGATATATGAGCAAAGGGATCATCATTTATGATTAAATTATGATAAATAAAATAGTTTTGGTTTATTAATACACAAAAAGAAATATACATTCATAATAATCATTATTTATTAACATTGTCTTTATAGAAATACGAAGGAAAACTTTGAACGCCCGTATCTCAAAACTATACTTATTGACCTTCAAAATCTATCTTCTCACTTAGTTTTAAAGCTATAACATTGGAATTTGGTATATAACTCAGAAAGACATTATAGAACAATCAAATCAAGCCCTTTTTTCCAATTTTTGTTTCGTATTTTTTTTAATAAATTTTTTCTCCTGATTTATAGGGTTTATTTTTTTACCATATTGAAAAATTCATATCTAGCAAAAAAATGACTTTTAGAAAAAAACTCTTCATTCGATTGGAGGTCTACATCAGGTCTATATATGGTAGTAATCCCAGGTCTTAATATTAAATATCAAGGGAGGAGATAGAATTTGAAAAATGGTTATTTTCGGGATAAATCGCCCTGGCGTCACAAAACCGAAGGTCAGAGGCGAAAATCATATGCGGTTTGGAGATGTCCCAAGTCACCTTATTAAGTGGTATGAATATCAAAGTCCTGTCGTTAAAAAACGGCATTAGCCGGCCGGCCCCCTTAAGGCTTTGGTTCAGTCTTGTCGCCTCGTGCTGAACCTCATTGACCAGAGCTTCTGGAAAGAGGTCAGCACCCCAAATAGAAGCCACGAGCAACTTATTGGGTTCATGGCGAATAGTCGCCTCTTGCAGTACATGTTTCCTGCAATTACGTCGTGCGACTACAAAATCATATAAGTCGCACTGCACAGTGTGAGTCTGTGCTTTAGCCAATAGCTTAAACAGAGGTTCCGTGCCGTATGTTACTGCCGCAACCTCCGTCATTACTAGGGCATTTAATGTCCTCCCTAGCCTGGTCCTGGCATCGAATTCGGCTTGAATCATATTGTCTGGGAGCCTGGGAAGCCTCTCGCTAAACTGTACTATCGCACAATCCGGCTTGAGTTTACCTACCGTGAATGTGGCTGGTAGATCTGCCCAAAGGTCTTCGGTGCTTGAAGAAGAAGGGATGTGGGCTCCGTTTCCCGGAGCTGCGGCATAGGTTCGTCTTTCATGGCGGCTTGGAGAGTCACCTCCGCTAACTTTGTGGTGAATGGAATAGGTGTCTCTTTATCTGCCACAAAGATAGTAAAAGGGCTCTTAAAAGCCTGGAGCTTGGTGTTGACACAATCACAGTCATCCAAGTTCCTCAGCCACTCCCTTTGGGCCTGATCTCGGCTGTAGATCACGGTTTCTTTGGGGATCCTGCCCTCCCTTCTCATCGCCGTCTCTGTAAGATGGGCGTAACCAATGAATGGTGGCTGTAGATTGGCGGGGTGAAACTCGAAGTCTTCTAGCCTTCGAGTGCCGCAGTCCGGTAACGTCAGCATGCCGTCTTTGAAAGGGGCATACGACGAAACTCTCCATGGGCTATTTGGTGTGAAGGGAGGGAGAGAATCGTAGTCTGGCATGGCTTGCACCGCCATACCAGGTTGTGGGAGGAATGTTGCAGGATTCTCCTGGAGACCCGCCATTAGATTCTCCTGGTTGGTCAGTCTCTCCGAAATGCTTCGGATCAACTGACCGGACTCCTCAAAAGAAGTAGAGATGTGTGACAACATCTGCTCAAATTTGTCTTGAACTAGGTTCCCGACAAAACTGCCCATCTGCTGCATAATATTTGCGGCAAACGCATCTGTGTCAAAAGGACACTGTAGGAGTCTTGGGGCGTGCCCCGGTAGAGGTCGAAGGCTCAAGATTTGTAGAAGCCTGGGCCTTATCCTTCGAGGATTTGCCTCTAGACCCTTTTGAGTACGAAGAAGAAGAGGACGTCGATTTCTCTGCTCCGGGGTGGTGAGCCGGAGGCTTATGAGACGAAGAAGACGTGGTCTTTTTAGACACTGTCTTCTCAATGGTCTTCAACTCACGCTTCCCTTTCACCTTAGGGATAGCCTGAGTGGACTTCGGTCTGACCGAAAGTTCACTCTCTGAAAAGCCTTGGAAGGAAGTAGAAGACAGTACAGGGAAAGAAGATCCAGAAGGACCCAAGGGAAGCCCTTGAGCCCCCAACAAACCTGCCTCATCCAACATACTACCTGGATCACCTACCGCCATTGGTTCCAAGTTCAAATCTAGAGTTGCCATGTCGTCTGGAATTTCGGGGTTGCTCTGGGCCGCCAGCGCCTGAAGCTGGATGGTAGCGATATACGGGGCCGCCGCTGCCGGGTCGACGTAGCAGGTGGCCTTGGCTCCCAGGAAGAGACGGACAGCCATATTCTTATCCAGGATATATGGCTGCCCCTTCGTAACGTTCTTGCCGAACCCGCCGACCCAGACCTTCAGGGTGGTCGATGCGGCGTCCTTCACAGCGGTAGCCTGGAAGAGAGGGTTATTGTAAGCCCTAGAAGGGAAGGCTAAACTTCTAATGATTAATCATATAGTCCAAAATGTCATTGTATCTCTTATAGGGGTACATTTATATGGTCAAATTATATAGCAAATAGACTCCGGTATAAACTTACACTGGAGGAAAACTGCTCTACAAGATCGTAACAAATAGAGCATGCTTCATGGTGCCATACCGCTATGTCCCCATAGTGGATGACAAAGACGGCGTGGGTCCTGCAATACGGCGTTACAGCCGGACTCCTGGCAGTTGGTAGCCTGTAAGTGGACAGATACATGAGTATCAACACTGATTAAGAGGGCTAGCCCGTTGAGAGGTATAACACTCCGCTATATGCCGGAGTGGAGATATAGGTGTTAACCTTCTCCGGTTCTCCTGTAGTGGTGGGAGTCCAGTAGGTCTGGTATGCTAGTTAGAAAGTTCCGGCACACTGGGGTAAGGAGTTTCACCAAACTACCAACCAGCCTATACGCCGGAGTGAGTACAAGTACGGTGGGGAGGAACAAGAGAGAGTTAACCCAGTAGTAAATAAAACCAAATTAGAGGGAGCATAGCTCCGCCGTAGAAAAAACTCGCAGGCAGGAGGAGAACCCGGTTGGTGAGCGGGCGCTCCGCCGGCTAGCGGAATTTTCAGCAATTACACACATATATAAAATACAAAAATAAAAATACAATGATAGTAAGAAAAAATAAATAAATATAGAAGCATGTAGTGGAGCTCTTCTCCGTCACCCCCCTGATGGAGCTGGCGAAGCCAGCGGAGCCCGCCGCTGGCGCGGTGGGTAAAAATGGGGGTGACAGGGGTAGGAGAGAGAGCGAAAAGGGACCCAAGGAAGTCTGAACACGGACGAGCTAGGTGGCCAGCCTAACCCGAGCGCACTGAAGACATCCCCGTGGAACCCAGGGTGAGAACGGTAAGACGAGACAGTCTCAAGGGCACCCCCCCCACGATTCCCATATCCTCTCCGGGAAGAGAGGATGAGGGGAGTGAGCCCGGGTGTTCGCTGTGGCAACATGAGCGAGTGGTACGTGCCTCCCCGTCCCCCGTAGGGGAAGGGAGGCAGGGAGGGGTGACTGAGCCGGTGGCTCAGGGCGATCACCTGGTCCACCGTGAACGTGGTATGGCCACTCGGTCAGATAGGCCAGGCGAATGAGATAGCCTTAGGCTACCTCTAACCGTCTCAAACATGCAACATAATATAAGCATAAATATCATAACAGAAAGGAAGGGAATCAAAAGTAAAAGAGAAAGAAATGTCCTAGAGAAGCTAGGCTAACCGACCTGGGAGGGAGGGCGCCTAACTACTCGGGAGCTGGCCTCTGCCGGTACGTAAGAACGGAGGGCGACGGCCAGGGTGGTAGGACTAAAAGAGAAGGACACATGTCTTACATGCCTAAGAGACCTAGACAAAGGCGCATGCCTGCATGAACACTGAGCTAAGGTAACAAGGCATAAGCTCAATCGAGCTAGATTCCCATAACAATAGAATAGCAAATCTTGCACAACACGAAAAACTTATCATAAATACTGCACAGATATAGCTACAACGGTATGGGAGACCAAAGGAGAATTACACGAGGCGAGCCGGTAGTGGCGAGCCTGTAGCCATGTCGCAGAAGGCACCGTCATATAACCTAAATAAAAGCGGTAAAACGGGCCCTAGCTGGCTAAAATTACGTGAAACACTTAGGCAGTACTTAACTTAGCTGCGGCAATAGCTTGAAGTTCCATCTTGAAAGATATCCAAAAATCGTAAGCGAAAAGGCACAGCAAGAAAAAACACGTGTGTGCGGGATTCTGCTAACAGAAAGGATGACCGCTAGAGGCGCTCGTGTTGGCGTGGGAGCGCTAGTAGTAGTAGTTGCTGACGCGGGCTGTGTATCAGCTCTCTCTAGCAGGAGGATTTTGTGAAGGAGGGATCTAAATGACAAGAGGCCCGTGGTAGTGGTTTCACTCGCCCCAGAAACCATACCGACACCCTCTTTTTATAGGGTGAGCGAGTCAGAATACTCTGACATCCCATTTTGGTTTTTTCTCTGGTAATGTTAGCAATATTTACCTTAGAAATATGAACTAAAGGATATTTCACGAAGCGACACAGGCTGAGCCCAGAAATAATCTCTTGGAATATTTTTGGCCTAAGTGGAACATTCCCCTCCTAAACTTGTTCTGCACAAACTTCAAAGGCATCATTGCATTGCAAGAAACGCTCCTCTGGCCACATGACCTTGTCATCTGCGATTCAATACATGAAGACTTCAGAGCCTTCTTGACTTCGTCGTTGCAAGTTATAGATCAAATTACAGCTGGTCACTGTTACAAACCAAGAGAGGTCCACTCCAAGTTCGATAATATTATAAACAAAAGAATTCAACACCAACAGTTGAAACTGGGGATACGAATATAGAAAGAAACACTAACAGAACAAAGGTTATTTACAAGCTTACTAACAAAGATAAATGCAGAATGGTGTCTCCTATTTACATACCACAAGTAAAATCTTACAATGCGTGAACTGGGGAAACAGTGGGGTAATGAAAGTACTTGCTGGCCAGTTTTGCGTCATCGGAGATCTATGCTCGAAGCGGTGGCTTTACACAAGGAGAACTGTAACTTCTGTCGTCTACTTGACTCCGTATTGCAGAAAACAATGTATACTCTTGATGCTTGAAGGAAAGGAACTCTTCAAAACCTCTAGTATAACATTTCTTCTCTCAAGGGTTGCTTAACATCGAAATAACTCTGTCATCCACTCCTGATGACGACTTGACCAGAATTCGACCAATTCTTGGGCGCCTTTTCCTCTCTGATCCTTTGTATGTTCCTTCTTCTCTTATCTCTCTTGGATGATCTCTGTTTTCTGCTGCTGAGCTCTCACTGATAATTTGATCTGTGACTCTTACTGATGATCTCTTACTCTGATCTCTCCTACTCCGTCAGTCGTATTTATATGGTGACCTGGGGGCGGGGCCTACGGTGAACGTCACAGACTCCCGAGATTACCGGAACTTCTTAGAAGAATCTAGACGAAATATTGCATCAGAAATCGCAGCGTTTCTCACGACACTTCGGGGACTGTTGCGTTCCCCAACACGCCTACGATTCCAGAACAATCATGAGAACAGGCGCCTCCAACATGGGCGCGAATGCCTCCTTGCTGCAGAACTTCTCGAAGATGCGTTTTCCTTTCCTTTAACTCGTAATTCTTTGCTATAAAGCAATTACCATGACACGTCCCCCAAAAAAGAAAAAAATTAAATCGACTGATTTTATTTTTATCTAAAGAGAAACTAGAATTAAACAGCAGGGGAACAATTCTGCATAAAGCTTTAATACTTCTTCATTCACTCAACCACTTGTGCCAAAACAGAAAACGGTCATTAGGCTACTCATTCTGAAAACTCTGGAGAGGCTATTAGCTTACACATTATCCTTTTCTCTTACTTTTTCCATTTTCTGAACTCTGATTAAAACTTTGAAGTGCTAAAACACCTTTTGTGTTTTCTCAAAACTAATTCTCTTTCTGGGACACAATTACCAAGGGCACGGGCAGCGGCCAAGGTATGGGGCGTTCTTTATAATTCTGAAGCAAGTTTACATTCATTGACTTTGCTCTACTCTTACCCATATTAATTCTATAATGTATATTTCCCCTCTCCTCTAACACTGAAAAAGGACCTTCGAACTTATAAGGTAAAGCGGAACCTCCTTTCTGGACTAGTACTAAAACTATCTCTTTCACACAAACTTCTCTTTTTTTGCTCTAAGATCACGTTTCCCTTGACATCCACTCGCGTTCTCTTTCGCTAGTTGCCAAGCGCTTCCGTTCTCCTCGGCTAGTTGCCAAACATCTCTTAAATTGTTTTTATAATACTCTAGATTGGTTGTGCAATCTTACTTTTACTTCTAGGCAAAGGTCCGACCATATTGATACCTACATTCTCAAAAGGTTTGCCTACCAAAGAAATATTACACAACGGAGCTCTGGGAATTACTTGATTCGGTTTCCCGGCAATACAGCTTAAAACATACCTCTTTACGTCACTCTTCATTTTAGGCCAAAAGTACGCCCTACTAATACACTTGAAAGTTTTATTTACTCCTAAATGTCCTTGCCCATCATGTGCTAACTTCAGAACTAATTCACGAAGCTTCCTAGGAACTACTAATTGCTCTGTGATTTCCTCTTTACTACCTGACTTAGGACGAACATAACGACACAAAACTTCGTCCTTTAAACAAAAAGTTTCCTTGCACACATCATCGAGATCATCATCCAGCTCACACTCAAAAATTCGGGTTAGTGTCTCATCCCCTCTCTGCAACTTGACTAGCTCATCCTTATTCAAAGGGTTAGTGCCTACTTCATCACCATAACTAGTACTAGATACCGGTACATTTACTATGTTACTCTCGACAGCTACACCTTCCGTTTGGCTATCACAGTCAGCAATAGAGTCAGGTTTCTTAGCCACACTCATGCCAAGATCAACCTCGTCACCTCTATCACACTCGTTCAAATCCACGAACTCACTCACGTTCGAATCCACGAACTCACTCTCGTTCGAATCCACGAACAAATTATGACCGTAGTCTACGTCTGTACTATCTAAACCCGACCTAGTTACAACCATTTCAGGCACTGGAATATCCCTCACAACAGGATTCACATTCTTGGATAAAGCTAAGTCATTACCGACAATAATGTCAACGCCATCAACGGGGCAAACTGTCAACAACTGCAAGTTTCACTTCTCCTGACACTACCCGAATTTCTAAATTCAACGTCAACGAAGGACAAGAACACAAGTGTTAGGAAATCCACCCAACATGACTTTTTCTCCCATATTGATTTCTGCCCTGTCTGGCACACTCTCTCTCCTAATCAGTGAGACAGCAGCTCCTGTGTCTCGAAGCAAGGCTACTTCCCCTCGAAAATACTCCTCCAAGAGAGGAAACTACGCCTTCTGACAGAAATTCACCAAAAAATTTCCTAGTTTCTCTCATCACATCATTCCTACTTGACGAAAGGTTAAACAGAGACACTGGTTTCTTAACGTCCTTCCTTTCTACTGCATAATTTCTCGTTAAATGAGAACAGGTGCCTCCAACACGGGCACGAATGCCTCCTTGCTGCAGAACTTCTCGAAGATTCGTTTTCCTTTCCTTTAACTCGTAATTCTTTGCTATATAGCAATTACCATGACAGTCACCCAAAATGGGGCCTTTCTTTCCTGTGGCACAAATCGTTAGACAATATGATAAATGTGATGACCTACAGGAGTGACAGATTGCTGGGGCTTCGAGTGACAGTAGGGAACTCTAAAATCCTAATAATTAATGTTTACATGCCCTGGGACCCCCTCATTTTGGGACTACCTTGACGTGGTGAGGGGGCTCTCAAACCTCAGGAATTTCTTCCTAGGTTCGAACCCAAAAGTCCCATATAACATTATATATTTTTGGATTAATATCTGTGGACCTTTCCATTTTTGCCAAAATTTTCGAAATCAAATAAATAAGAAGGCTGAACTATTCTGTGCAGCTGGACCATGGATTTCTAGGAATAGAGCTCAGCAATCAATCTGGTTTGCCCATAATGTGATTAGGATGGGGATAATTGTATTATTGTAATACTCTTAGTCGTAGCAAGTAGGTTCTGCTTACATTTGGGCCATACTAATTATGTTATGGCATCCCCTTTAGGGGGTAGGGTAGGGATGCGGACATTTGGGAGTTATTTCTCATTTGTGCCATTTGCGATGGGCCAATTATATCTCTTCAAGATTTTTTTTTTATCGAATATGTTTATGATTACTGAGCTAAATGATGTGAATACCCCTGGGCCCCATGATGGAAAAACTCTGGCACACTTGATGACTATTGGCACGTCACTCCCAAATTTCCTTGTTGCTGCCTCAAGCAATGAAAGTGCCATAAATGCTACAAAGGAACACCCTGTTCCAAGTGAAGTAGCAAAGCCAGAAAATCAATTAGGGTGCATAAGTTAAAAAGAAACAAAAAAAATCAATTGGTAAACTCCAATATCATAACAAGGGAACCATATACTATAGTGAACAATAATCCTGAATTAAGAGACAAGTAATCCTCCCATCAATACAGAAAAATATAAAAATCCTAATAGACAAGCAACATACATAAAAGAAACACCAAAAAGAAAAAAAAATGACTTACTTAATCCCACATTGGTACATTTTGATGGCCCCTTTGGACCAGATAACTGGTCAAGATTTCTAGTCAAAAGTGACAACAAAATCTCAGCAGCAATACTAGAAAACAAATTACTTAACATATATACAACACAGGACATGGAATGTAGACACATCAAAGACAATGAATGGATTATCCAAGTAACCAATAAAAAGCAGTCCACTGCCTTTCTAAGTATAACAGAAATAAATAATATAAAACTAACAATTACAATCCATGAAACTGAATTATGGACAGGGCACAGTCACCCTACCCAACATCGAACAAGAACTTCCTTCAAAACAACTACTGCTAGACTCCTTAAAATTGAGTTATAACAATATTCATGATCTAGAAATATATTCAGTTTCTTTCAAGTAGGAAAGACAAGAATAAAAATATCAACATTACCAAAAAAATTTACAGGCCAAGACCTCCTATTTAAAATAAAAATTCTCGGACAAAATAGAGAAGTTCGTCCTTTCATTCCAAAACCACTACAATTACACAGGGCTCAAGGTATGGACACATACAAAAAATGCAGTAATAAGGCAATATGTGCAGTCTACGCATCAGATAACCATACCACTAATTGAAACTGTAACCACCCAAAATGTATTAATTGTGGACTAGCCCATCATGCAAAATCTTAAGAATGCTCATTTTACCAATACAACACAGAACTTCAGTTGTTAATAAATAGGACAGGAATGTCAGTCATGGAAACTTGAGCTAAAAGTAAGAGAAGTTAATAATCCATCCAAAATCCCCACCTTTTGAAATTTAACTAAAAATAAAGACATCAATCAGCACAAAAACAAACAAGATAATATAAACATAGAACCTAAACCTCATACCAATAATGCTAAAACCCAAAAGAAAAGTGATATACCCACCAATACCACTACTAACATGGAAGATTTAGATATCCATGGAAAAGTACTTCTAATGGATGAGGAGTCAAATAATAATAATAATCGAACTGACAAAAAGAAAAGAATACTGGAACGAACCCCACCGAAGGGAAAAAAAGTGAATATTGAAAATTACAATCAATACAAAGGAACTCCAAGTACACCTGAACATTTTAAAAAAGATATTGTACTAACCTCATCACAAGTGGAAATACACAATTACTCTCAATCCCAATCAAACAGCCAACATCTGGACAGTAAAGAATCAATTAATCACTCTTTACAATTCCCATCAAATAATACTAATGAAAATCATACCATCAAACCAAACCAAAATATAACTATCACTCCCCACCATCCACAAGACCCAAATATTCCATTAACAACAAGAAAACAAATAACCCCTCTAACCGACAGTCCTTATCACTACAGAAAAGGACCAATAGAATTACAAAACTAGAAATTTCTAAAGCTAGATCAAATATTTCTGAACCAATAATTAACATCACCAAACATGCTTCGTCTTGTGGTTGTAATGAGTGCTTCGTAGGTACATATAACCAACTAACCACCAAGACAGAGGACACAGTATGAAATTGTATAGACAATTTATCAAATTAAGGAAATGCCCTTTAACACACCAACATGAGAACGAATTATGTTCTGAATCCTTAAAATACAAAAAAGAAATTATGAAATAAAAAATAGACTTATCAATATTCAATTATGAAAAACAAATAACTGCTGAATCTAATAACCAACATACAAATACAACAAATAAAAAAACAATTAAATTCAAATGCATATAAACTTCAAGGCAAAGTAAAATCGGCAATCAATTTACAGAATTTAACACCAATTCCTCCCAATAATGGAATATAAATGGCCTCTTAACCTGACAATGGGTGAATTGCAAAGAATCGTACGAGACCACAACCCAATATGTATATGCCTACAACACATAGGATCTAACCCCACAAACATTCGACAGTACAAAATTGCTAGTTATTCACCAACTGATGGTGGAAAACTAGGCACAGCAATATTTGTTCATTATAGTATTACCTATGAACTTTTAAACATACCATCTTTATCATATCAGATAACAGCTATCAAATTATATATGCTGGACAAAAATATGATCACAATTTGTAACTTATACAACCAACCAAATTCTAGCTCGAATTTCAGGGATCTACCAGCATTAATTAATAAACCAACCAAATTCTAGCTCGAATTTCAGGGATCTACCAGCATTAATTAATAAACCAACCAAATTCTAGCTCGAATTTCAGTATCTACCAGTATTAATTAATAATCTACATGAACCCCTACTTACAGTAGGAGATTTTAACACTCATAATCCCCTATGGGATAACAGTCATATGGATGAATTAAACAATGCTCTAGATTCATATCATCCTTTGGCCCAAGGCCATGATAAAATATCATTTGAAATTATACAAAAACTAGCCTCCATTGCCAAATCATATTTACTAAAATTCTATTACACCATCTGGATGAAACGCATTTTTCCATATAAATGGAAACAAGCTATCATTATCTAAATAAACGAACCTGGGAAAGATTCAAATAATCCATCCAGTTATAGACCTGCATCTTTGACAAGCTATCTATGTAAAATACTAGAAAAATGGTTAATTCACGATTAACATATGTCATAACTAAAAATTCAATTCTAACACCAACGCAATCAGGACCAATAGCTGGTCGATCAACCCTTGAACCACTAACCTGTCTAGAAGATCATATCAAAAAAGGATTTAATCAGAAAAAATTAACAGTGGCAATATGATTTGACATAGAAAAAGCATATGATACAACATGGAGAGACAATATCATGCAAAGACTTCACTCTGAAGGTATAAGAGGCCATATACCAATATTTATTAACAATTTTCTATCAGACAGAACTTTCCAGAGTAAAGTAGAAAATTCTTATTCAAATGTTTATGAATTAGAAGAAGGAATCCCCCAAGGCAGTGTCTTAAGCTGTACTCTATTTGCTTTAGCCATCAATGATATTCCAATAAATTTACCAAAAGGAGTTAAAAACAGCTTGTATGTTGATGACTTTGCCATATATTATACAAGTAGCACTCTAAGGCATGCCCAAAGAATCCTCAATACAGCCATCTCAAATATTACAATTGGGCAAATTCAGTAGGATTCCAATTTTCAATAGATAAAACAAATGCAATCATTTTCTATAAAGATAGAAGATGGTTAAAGCAAACAATTAAGCTTTATCTTTACAAAACCGAAATTAAATTCTGCACAA
This sequence comes from Macrobrachium nipponense, assembly GCF_015104395.2. Taxonomy (NCBI): domain Eukaryota; kingdom Metazoa; phylum Arthropoda; class Malacostraca; order Decapoda; family Palaemonidae; genus Macrobrachium; species Macrobrachium nipponense. The sequence goes on from NC_087205.1 coordinate 70,051,981, forward strand.
ATGTTAAATATCTAGGAATGGTGTTTGATCGGTACCTGAAATGGAAAGCACACCTCAAATACATTAAAGCAAAAGGCATAAAAGCCCTAGCCATATTGAAAGAACTATCACATACCAAATAGGGAACTCGACGTACACCATGTACTATCTATAATAGATTACTTGTTGCCCAATATATTCATCTACCTCTGAAGGTACACTAAAAACACTAGATGCAGTGCATCATGAAGGAATACTTTTGTGCACGGGATCATTTTGATCATCCCCTATAAACTCCTTGTTAGGAGAAGCAGGTATATTACCCCTAAGACATCATCGCAATTTGAAAGCTACGCATAGGGGCCTTTCCCTTCAAGCAGGAAGATCTCCCGCTGCTACCTGCTTTCTGAATTATAACCAAAGATTAGAAAACCATAGTGCTAGCTCTTTCCCACAAAGAACCAAATATTTAATGAATTCACATAATATTAAACCAATTTTCCATCCAGCAATGCAATTCCCACAACCCTGGACTTTGAAAAGAGTAATAATATGTACTGCTATATTATATCTTTTTAAAAGAAATATGGCAAACACAGAAATGTACCGCCAACATGCGTTGGAGCACATCAGAAGAAAGGGAGATCAACTTATGATCTATACAGATGGATCAAAAAACAATACTGGTGTAGGAGCTTCAGCATTCTCAAAAGATAAGTTAGTTAAGATAATTCTTCCCCCAATATCAGTATGCACAGCTGAACTCGCAGCCGTACGAATAGCACTAGACATAATATCTGAGAAGAGAACAATTTCCATCATAATTTTCAGTGACTCACGAAGTACTATTGATGCTATAAACAAGTACAAGTCTACAAATCACCTTGTACAAGAAATCCAAATAAAAATACACCATCTTATTCAATCAGGACTATTAATAAAAACATGCTGGATTCCAGCACATGTGGGAATTGAAGGAAACAAAAAAGCAGATACAGCACACAAATTAGCTTGCACTATTCCATCAACAATGACACATGCCCCAGTATCAGACTGGATAACCTCAATTAAGCCTCTAATATATCAAGATGGGCAAATAGATTGGACATCAGTGCCAACTATAAACAAACAGAAATATAAAAAGCGAAGTTAATTCATGGATGTCATCATCTCAAAAAGAAAGAGCGAAAGAAGTGATACTAACAATATCATGTATAGGCCATACTAGATTTTCACACGGTCATTTGATGTCAAATTCACATCCAGACCCAATGAAATGCAGTACATGCCAAACACCAATGACTGTCCAACAGTTATTAGTTGATTGTCCAATTTGGAACCATCAAAGAAACTTATATTTGCAAAACGCGACATTGAAAGGCATTCTTGCTGAAGGCAAAGATTTTGTATTTAATAGGATTATCATGTTGCTGAGTAAAACTGGTTTCCTAAATAAAATCTAATTTTTTTTGTCTTTTTAGGATTAATTCCTGAAAACCAGCCCGAGAAGCGCCGTTGTTAGGCTGAGAGGTCTGGATAAACTAATCCTTTATGATAATAATAAGATGCCCAGGGAAAATAACAATAATTTTGATCATTACTGCATGATCCTAAGTGAGTTACACAGTATTATTCAAGATTCTCCTGCTGATCATATTTGTATAATTGGGGACCTTAATTCTTACCCCACAAAACAATTTTATAATGAACTTACTTGCTTCTGTCAAAATCACGTTCTCCAAATTAGTGATGTAATGCTCCTCCCTCCCTCCTCCTATTCATATGTAAAAAATAGAGCGGACACAATTACAACCTCCTGGCTGGACCACTACATCACAATCTCCACAACTAAATGATTCTATTGTGACCTGCAATGTTCGCTCCGATCTTGCAATGGGCTACGATCACATCTCATTACAGGTGTCATTCAGTACCCCATTCCTCCCTACCGTGAACCCCCTAACTGACTGCCCACCAGCGGTAAACTGGGATTTTAAAAACCAACAGAAAACCAGATACTTTAGGTCAACCACGGAAACCAGGTTGTAGATCAATAGTTCAAGCGGCAGACGCCTTACTTTGTACTAACACAATTTGTAGAAATGACCACCTCAGGAGGGATCTGAATGAATTCTATTCGAACATAATCTCCGCTATGCTTGCCTCGTGCAGGGCGGCCTTTAGATTTCGTCAAGGTAATCCTGGTGATATACCTGGATGGAATGACTTGGTTTAAGATTGGTATACATACTCACGAGAAATGTTTTTACTGTGGAGGCAAAATGGTAGCCTGAGGGAAGGAGACACTGCATTACTAATGAGACAGGCGAGAGTGCAGATCAAACTTGCTCTTAAGCACTGCAGGTTAAATGAAAAACAACTAAGAGTCGATGCAATGTCTAGAAACTTAGAATCCAGTGATTATCCTCGTCTTTGGAAACAATCCAGTCCTTAAATCCCAAAACTAAAAAGCTGTCACAGAGAGTAGGGGAAGCAGTCTGTGACGAGGCCATTGCAAGTACAGTGGTTCCCCTGTATTCGCATGAATAGTTAGAACCCGCGAATAGTTGGAACCCCTATAAAAATGCTGAAAACAGCCTATTTTGTTAGTTAAAACTCAAGAAAGACCCACTAAAAATTTTTATACTTGATTTTTTTGTAATAGTTTTATCACAAAAAGTGCCCTTTATGATGAAATTGATAAAAAAAATCAAGATTTTGTGGATATTTCTCATAGAAAAATACCGCGAATAATGCGGGGAAACGTTCCCAAGAGAAATCAGCGAATCCGGAGAACATGAATATGGGGGGTCCACTGTAGTACGTACACGCCTCTGTGGGTCAATCACTTAAACAATATCCTGAATTGCATAAGCGTTCAAGACTCCCGAAGGGATGTATATAACTTCCTTACTGATAACATTCAATTTCATTTTGCAGATCGTATTACGCTAGGTAACATCAGCGATGCTATTAACAGCCTACCTAATAATAAATCGCCCAGCTGTGATGGCCTTCCCACAGAGGCTTTCAAATTCTGCCATCCAATAATTCACAATTTGCTAGCTGCCCTATTCAATGCGTGCATATTTCACCAGTTTCTTCCAGACTCCCTACTCTTAGTTCACTTGATACCATTAATCAAAAACAAGCTAAAGGATGCAGCTGCCCTTGGCAACTACCGGCCGATTGCAATCACAACGATCGCGTCTTATGATAATGGGTCGGTTCTTCTAGTGAGACTTCTCTCCTTTCTACACACCACTGACAACCAGTTCAGATTTAAAGCAAACCACTCAACTAACACCTGCATCTACATACTGAAAGAGTTAATGAACTATTAACTATCATCAGCCTCTCCTGTTTTCCTTTGTTTTGTGGATGTGAGAAAAGCATTTGACAGAGTAAACTATCTGAAGCTCTTCCTGAAGCTGCATAAAAGAGGCACACCTCTATATTTAACTGGCATTTTATATTGCTGGTTCTCCACACAGCAATTCTGTGTCAAATGGGGTAATGTAATATCGTACACCTTCTGCTCCCTAAACGGGCTTCGGCAAGGGGGCATTCTCTCCCCATACCTGTTTAATACATACACGATGCCTTGAATGTCAAACTGAACTCACTCCCAATCAGATGCACTGTCAATGAAACAACCTCTGTTACACCGACATTATGCTTCTGATTTCCCCATCAGTGCAAGGTCTCCAATATTACTCATCGACACTTGCCGCCAATATGCAGAGGAATCTGACATCCTATACAATGAAACAAAGACCCAGTGCATATCACTGCTCCCGAGATCGCTTAAGCATATTGCAAAACCACAAATTTTCCTCGGGAATCATCAGCTGGAATTCCTGCACAAATTTCTGTATTTGGGTCACATTATCACGGACGACCTAAAAATTACGGCAGACCTAGAACAGGCGTCGTAAACTATGTGCAACTGGCAACATGACTGCAAGGTCTACCTTCTGTCACCAAGACGTGAAACTGTTGCTCTTCTGTTCGTATTGCTACAGTATTAATGGGTGTTCCCTCTGGACGAACTATACCCGAGAGACCGTGAAATTATCACTGTTGTGCACAATGACATTTTGAGACACCTCACAAACACTCCTCGCTACCACTCCGCCACACGGGTGTTCATAGAAAACCTCCTGGACAACTTAAAAATCATTGTAAGGTGAACAATGTCCAGTCTGATAACCCGAGTGAGAAACAGCAGCAATTCGCTCATACAAAGCATCCTAAGGAGTGAAGCAAGAAGATCTAATTTGTGGGAAAGATGGGAAAAGGAGGAGTTTGTTCTCTAAAGGACTTAATCTGTATTGGCAAGAATCTGTCATTATTATTATATTTATTGCTGTTATTTTACTTTTTCATTATTACTGTGAATACTATCAAGTTAAAGTTTTTCTACATACAATTTTTGTATTTAGCCCTCTGGACCTGTCTACTGTAACCACCTAATGTCTCTAGTTGAAATTTAAGTTATATAATCTGTGCACTAACTATTATAACTCTCAATGCATTTTCCCCCTCCAATATTATTACTGTCATTACCAGTATTATGATTACTATCATTTATACTACCTCAGCTATTTTGTGGATAGTGCCGTTTATTCATTTTCTTATGTTGTCTCATGTATCTATGTTGTGTATGTTACTGTTTGTATTTTGCATATTCCATGTATATGGCCCTGAGGTGAAATAAAGGGTATCATTAAATCCAGAACACCCATTAGAGTGCAAAGAATTGAAAACGAAAACTAAAACCACTTGGTAGACTCAAATATCACAACTATGGAACCATATATATATAAACAATAATTCTGTATTAGACAGAAAAATATGACATTCCTAATACATGCAACATGCATAACACAAGGACTGAAAAGAAACAAAAATTCCGGACTGAATCCCACATTGGTACATTTGGATGACCACTTTGGACCAGATAACTGGTCAAAATTTCTAGTCCTCAAAACTGAAAACAAAAATACTCAACTTATATCCGACGCAGGACATGGAATGTGGACACATCAAACATAACAAATGGTTAATCCAAGTAACCAACAAAGAGCAGTCCACTGCATTTTTAAATATAATGCTTGATACGCGGACGCGACGGAGATGGGGGAGAAGGAGAGGATGACAGCACTAATTCCTTACACATCCTCTTGGCAGGAGGACGGGGCGATGCAACAAGCTTGCTCCGAGGCTTCCCAGCCGACATGGAAGCAAATCTATATTCCAAAACAGAGTCCAATCTCTTAAGAACTGCCCGACATCAAGCCTCAGACGGATCCGCAAGAGAGGGCGCAGACGACACGAAGGGAAATGGAGCATACTGGATGGCAGTGATGATGTCACAGGAGCAAACGATGACGACACAGAAGAGTGAGGCATTGCAGCAGCCCCAACCACTGACACTGACATCGCAAGGAGAGACGGCACTGAGGGAACTTGGAGTGACGCCATCGATGGAAGTGAAGTCACCAGCAGCGCTGACGTCACGGCTTCCCCTAGACCCGAGCAAGCGGCAGGCATCAAAGGTGGAGTGATACAAAATGGCAGACCCCATGACATCACCAGTGGCACTTCCCCTCGACCCGAAGAAGCGGCAGGCGCCACTGGCAGAGCATTACAAAATGGCTGACCCCGGCCACCAACAAAGACAAGGCCAGGAGGAGGGGAGAGAGCTGGGGGAGCCTGAGGGGGAAGGCGAGCATCCGTGAAATGCATCAGCAAACCCTCCAAGGAGGGTGAACCCCGCAGCCCAAGTGACGCCCACAGCGCCGCCATTTTGGGCACTTTCGAATCTGAAATAAAAGAAACTGATGAAATAGCCTCCTTCCTCGCGTGAAGTAAATTAACTCCCAAGGAAGAGGGGGGGCGACATTACACAATAAATCAGCTTGAGGACCTCCCGATACTACCAACGACAAATCGATGGAAGAAAAGGAAGGAGACAAAGGCACAACGACATTAGAATCATGGGGTGTGACTGCAGAAGAAAACGAAGCATCTGGGCGAGGAGAGGAAAACCCTGCCCATGAAGGAAGGGTAGAAACTCTACAATGCTCCCTCTTACTATAAAATAACTTCCACTGCACTCTAGGCCATGCATGACATTCTGGGCAGGGATTCGTTATGGTACAACATTAGCACGACACCTACTGCATGTGGAGTGTGGGTCTGTAGCTGAAGAAGCCAGGAAATGAGAACACGGGAAACCTTGAGTTCCCAGGCACATACGTTGGCAAGGCCGAGAAGGAGCAGAAGCCATAATACAAGCACACACACACACACAGAAACACAAGCGAAAACAGGCAATAAACTGGGTAAAAGGCCGAGAGAGGGCAATCGCGACTCACCCAGGCGGTTAAGAAAAAGACTGAATGCAGTGGCTTGGGTGCGTGGTCTTTGAACAGTTTTTACCCAATATATGCACGTGTTACCAGATCTCACAAGATTTTTGTTGTAAATTTATTTTGTACATATCCATTTTCTAACTTTAACAGAGTCACTGCTAAGCACTACAAATCCCTATACCCCATTTTCTTTAGTATAAGCTCTGCAGAAATTTTAATACTATATTTTGAAAACTCTCATTAATTTTACTTAGCATTTAAAATATTTGATAGATTTAATAAATAGATTTAACAGTCTCTTCAAATTAGTTAAGAAATGATTTAATTGATTTAGGGAGTAATAAAAACCAATGACCTGGCATAGGCTTTTTTTTCTGGAGTATCGATAGGCCGGGAGCAGGGTTTTTTAGGCCTTGTTCAAACAGACAGCATGGTAGACAGACGACAACTTGTTTCGTCAACTTCGTCTTGAGTTTAATTTACATAGTATAGGGTTGTAGAAATTAATAACCCTTAAGATAATTGGTTTGTATGATCTCCTTTCCTATTTGTGCCTCTACTAACCTATATCCTATCCAAATCCTTATCTGCAACCAAAATTTGAATTGGCCATTCATACTAATCTGTTGTCGGAAAATATCAGTAAGTAGAATAAATCTTATCAACGTACCCATTTATTTCCACGAATATAATTAGAGGTTGCTGGGTTTGTTGACTAAATAGATAGGATTTGTTTTCCGTTTAGGAGCGAATTAAGATGTGTGTGTCCAAACTGGGCTAATTTAAAGGCAGGTCAATAAACAAATTTCCACAAAGGCTAGGCCGCTATGATTGGACTGCTGATTTGAGCCAACGGTCATTCGTTAGGAAGCGGTTTCGTCTATTAGCGTTTAACTTGCTTATTTAAGACATAATGCACTGTTTTCTTTACCTTAACTAAATTTTGAGCCCTTTTACGTAGTTAGGCTGTTGTAATATTGGAGTTTGTTTGAATTAATTATACATAGACTCAGATTGATCAATTTGCATGGGTTTATATAATAACATGGGCGTAGTAGAAAATTTAGTCAAATTAGGTCTGTCTGTTTACTTAGCATTACTATTTGTGATGAGTTTACTTTAATTTTACTTTAACCGGGTCGAAACTTAATTGAGTTCCAGGACCAAACTGAACTGCCCCGGGAATCTTATGGCCTTGGTTTAATTTATTTCCTAGTCCTCATTGGTTTAATTGCACTTACCTAAATTACTCTTACCTGATTTTAACTAGCCTATTCAAACTTACAAAGCAATTTATTAGCCCTTTGGATTTTCTGACACAAGTCTGAAAACACGTTATGCGCACAGAAGAATTGTGCGCTTAACAGCCCGTTACATTCAATTTACTTTATTACCAATGAACACTCAGTGGAAGAAATTACTCTCGTAATTTTGTAGTGTATTCTCCTTCAATCATTCCCCCTGAGTGAAACAAATTTCCCACAAAGGAAGATTGGTATCCTCAGCGGGATGTTTTAAGGTCTGTGTTGTTGTCTGGGGATTTTTTAGCTTTGTTTTTAAACTCATAAAATGGGTGCGACATATTAGCATATTCTTTCCAACTTTATTGGGAAATCTGCAAGGATCTATGCCAAAGGGCAAGCGATGTTGAGTCCTCGACCTTGGAGGCATATCGTCTTAGGCTAGTCTCAAATAAAGAAATATGAAGAACTCAACTTTAAGTACTTCGTTCAACTTGGTGAAGGGTTCTCTGAGTAAGATCCTGATAGAACACAACTCACTGCAAAGTGGTCATGCCTACCAAATCATCATGCAAAGCACTGAAGTTTTGGAAAAATTAAAAATCATTTGCATGGAAGCCAAGCCCCAGAGTATTGCAACAGAGTTTAGGCCATTGCATAAGGTTAACTTGCCACCTCTGTCACTACCAGATTGATGGAGGATGGCCCCCCTTTTGGGATGTTTTCGAGTCTAACGTTCACTCTTGTCCAGACTTGAGAGCTGTTGACAAATGTAATTACCTGAGGGGATGTTTGAAGGGTGAAGCACTAGCTCTGATTAAAAATATCCTTGTCACTAATGAAAACTATCTAGACGCCATTGACATGTTGAAGAAAACTTATGCTGATCCAGAGAAAATAACCTCATCTCTAATTTGTCAAGTAGCAGGCCTGCCTAAGCCTTCTGCAGATCTGGATTCACTACGTGGCTTCCTGGCAAAACTTGAACAATATGTTAGAGGCATAGAAAGAAACAAACCTAATTCATCTCAATGTACTTGGTCCTTTAGTTTTCCAAAAACTACCTGGCAAGGTGAAGGAACAACTACCCCTCACTCCTAGATATTAGAGAGGGGCTAGGAAAGATAATCCTGACCTTGTCCTCTTTGGACTTTGAACCCACGGATAAGAATAAGGATCACTACCATAGAAAACCCAAGCCTAACCAAAGTTCTAATAGACCAGGTAATCAGACCAAAACTCAGGTTAGTTCTTACACCCCTAAGAAACCTGATGTCATGAATCTGAGTATTTCCGTCACTCCTGGTCAGCCTAATAAGACAGCTAGAACTAAAGTTGTGTGTTCTGTGATAGACCAGAACATAAAGCCTACCAGTGTGACAATTACAAGACCACGCAAGAACGCATTTCAAGATTTACCGCGCATAAAATCGTTGTGTGAAATGCACTCCACCTAACCACAAGACAACAGATTGTCTTGTAAAGTTCCACAAATGTCTGTCATGTAAAACTGGACTACACCATTCAGCATTGTGCCCTGATCCTTCAACTGAAGTCTCTGCTGTGAACTATTGTGGAAACAATGACAAGGACAAAGACTTAAAAGTCACAAACAAGTGGAATTCTCCCTACGGTTTTAATGAAAGTGGTGTGTCTGCCCTCAGGCAACACCAAGGAACTTAGATCACTGTTTGATTCTGGGGCGCAACACACCTTCATCACACAAGAGGTAGTGGAAGAGTGTAAACTTGAACGAGACAAACCCGTCCAACTGAGCATCAGTGGGTTCTGGGATACCAAAGAACCTAGACAATATGGTACGGTCACTGTACCCGTCAGGGTAAACGATGACAGCCTCGTAATTTTAAAGACTATTGTTGAACCTAAAATACCTCAGAGTGCTAGGCCTCGTAGACTCTGTAAGCTAGTCTCTGAACTGAAGAGCAGGAATGTCAACCTAGCTGACCCTAACTTGTCAAGTAGTCAGATTGACCAGGTGAAACTGCTTGTTGGCATAGACCACTACTTTGACTTCATCCATTCTCCACAAGCAAATGGAGTGAACCTGATTGAGTCCTCCTTAGGATATCTGGTCGCTGGTAAACTACCTAGTAATGACACCCCTATCAGTGCTCATTTTGTAACTGTAATGAGACTTGCAGTTGATAAACCTTCCAAAGCTGCTCTAGAGATACCACTTGAGATGTCTGATAGCCAATTTGCTGAAGACCCCATCCAACAGCTTTGGACCCTAGAATCAGTCGGAATTGTTGATCAAGATATGTCACCCGAGGATAAATTTGTACTGGAAGAATTCAAGAATTACATCAATATGGTTGAAGGACGATATGAGGTATCTCTCCCCTGGAAAGTATATAAGAAACAACTCCCTACCAACTTAGCACTCTCGAGGAAAAGACTGAACAGTACTGTTCACAAGCTGAAACAAACTAACAACTATCTGGAAGTTTATGACCAGATCATCAAAGAACAACTATCTCTTGGCTTCATTGAAACAGTACCAGAAGAAGACCTCAAGTTGACCAACGTACATTATTTACCCCATTTACCTGTGATTAAGGATTGAACTACAATGCCCATTTGTATTGTTTGATGCAAGTGCCCAGATGGACAAGCAAGCCCCTAGTCTGAAATGATTGCTTATACTCTGGCCCATCCTTGACTAGTCATCTAACCGACTTGTTGAAATTCTGTCTCAACCCATTTGCGGTATCGGCAGACATCAGCAAAGCCTTCTTACAGGTAGGTCTCCAACCTAGAGATCATGATTATACACGTTTCATCTGGCTAAAAGATCCTAAAAATGAAAAGGACCTTCAAGCCTATAGGTTTAGATCAGTTCTCTTTGGAGCCACCTGCTCACCTTTTCTACTCCAGTCAACCTTGCAACATCACTTTGAAACCTACCCCACTACACCTGAAGTTAGTTTCCCCATGACCAAATTTTATGTGGACAACTTAATTGGTTCCTTACCTACAACAGTCAGCCTCTACAGTCTTTACAAGGTTGCAAAGGAAGTTCTGTCAGATGCCAGGATGCTTTTAAGAGAATGGATCAGTAATGATGGAACAACAGAAGGCTCAGATCTTGTAAAAGTTCTAGGACTTCATTGGAACTACAAGACTGACCACTTAAGCATAAAACCCCACCTTTGAGGAAGCTCTGCTTACCAAATGGCTACTTTTGAGCAACCTTTCAAAAGTATTTGACCCTCTAGGATTGTTTGCTCTCATAATTGTATGAGCCAAAGTTCTTATGCAAAAGGTCTGGAAACTATCTAAAGGTGGGATGATGTTTTGCCACCAAAACTTCAAGAAGAGGGGTCGAAGATCAAGAAAGACCTTGAGAACATATCATACCAGGAATTCCCACGCTTCACAGCCAACATAGGGACTAACTACTCTCTTCACATATTCTGTGATGCTAGTAAAGGGCCTATGGGGCTGCAGCCTATTTGATGGACCAACACAAAGGTACAAACCTAGTTTTCTCCAAAGCAAGAGTCACCCCTCTTAAAAAGAAGAGCATACCACAACTTGAGCTGACTGCCAACTATAGTGTAGTCAAAATAGCTGACTATCTCAGAGAAGTTTCCACTACCGATGGTGTCAAGATTACTGACACTGTCATATGGTCTGACAGTAAAGTTGCCCTACACTGGATTTAGAACAACAAATCTAAAAACGTCTAGGTCCGCAACAGGGTGAATGAGATGTCAGGTAACTGAAGTGAGGTACCTTTATGTACCCAGTGAAGGCAACCCAGCAGACCTTGTATCTAGAGGAATTTCCTTGTGGCAGTTTAAGAAAAGTCAAACTTGGTTCCATGGCCCAAGTTGGCTCCTGAACCCAGAGATGTGGCCAGAGCAGACAGAATTATCTGCATGCCACTCACCTGAAACACCTGAAGAAGTTTTAACTACAGTTGTCAGTGAAGAAGCTACTTGTCTCATAGATATCCGTAGGTTCGTTCCCTTCCTAAACTTATAAATGTCACTAAGTTAGTAATTCATTTCAATAGGCTCCTTAAGCATACAATTGAGAATCGTAAAACTAAGAACTCAGGACCCGTAAACTCTGAAAATGTCGAAGTAGTACTGAACTCAGAAGCATTTTGAATTCTTATTGGCTTCACACAGAGTCAGTACTTCCCAGAGGAGATGTCAAACCTTAACAAGAATTCCCACAAAATTCCAACCAGAGTTAAATGCCTAGGCTTGTTCCTGGATGAGAGTGGACTTTTGAAATGCACTGGGAGACTACAAAATGCAGACCACCTTCCATATAGCAGTAAATTTCCTTTGGTTTTATCTCCAAATTCTCCTTTGACTGGACTTATAGTCATTCAAGCACATGAAAAGGTTCTTCATGCAGGCGTTCAAGACACAATTTGCAAAGTGAGAGAAGAATACTGGATACCAAGACTGAGACAGTGTGTCAATAAGATGAAAACGAAGTGTCACCTATGTAACCGTCTGGAAGGACCTGCCTTGTGCATGCTTCCTCAGCTACCTCTACCAGCTTGCACAGTGAACAGTCTCTGGCCGTTTGAGGTGACCGGCGTAGATTTGACTGGACAAATTCTTATCTGCAATCCAGACACTAAAGAAATGGACAAGGTTTACATAGTCGTGTTCACTTGTACCTCAACACGAGCTTGTCACCTGGAAGTGGTAAAAGACTTAACCAGCACTGCTTTTCTCAATTCCTTCTGGCAATTCACTGCGCGAAGATCTTGCCCTCAACGAATGATTTCTGACAACGCCACCTACTTCAAGACTGGCTCTTCCTTGATTCAGTCTTTGTATGATGACACTGACGTACAGTCCGCACTGACTAGGGAAAATTGTAAATGGACATTTATCACACCTAGAGCACCCCATCAAGGAGGCTTCTACGAGAGGATGGTTGGCAGTGTCAAATCAGCCCTAAAGAAAGCTATATTCAAGAAGAGGATTAATTCTGACAAACTGATTACCATTGTCACTGAGATAGAGCGTCATATTACGAATAGACGTCTTACATATGTGGATGCTACGTCTCCAGAGACCATCGATGCCCTTACCCCTTCTCATCTGTTGTATGGCTACTGGTTAAACTCTTTATCCACTGCCATAGACCTGGACTATCTGAATGATCCAGATTTTGAGCTTGACCACAAACAATGTAATGAGAGATTCAAGTTTGTATCTCAGGTAATACATGCATTCCAAGAATAGTGGGAGAAGGAATACTTGCAGTCCCTAAAAGATAAACACTATTTCAACGGGGATCCGACCCGACCATTCCAAACTAAGATTAAAGTAGATGTGGTGTTAGTACATAATGACACCCCTGGTTGCATGTGGAAATTGGCAAGGGTCATTCAGCTGATGCCCAGCTCTGATGGACTGGTCAGAGTTGTGAAGTTGCAGACCGGCAATGGAGAGACAACTAGGTCAATTGACAAACTTTACCCGCTGGAGGTCTCTAAGCCAGAAGATGTGTATATTGTAGATGCTGCAGAGCAAAATTTAGAAGACAGTCAAAATTCTGAACGCTATCAAGCAGAAGAAGAGAGACCGAAGAGAAGAGCCGCCACCAACTCGAGGCGATGCTTACAGCAGTTGATTATTGATGAAGCTGTTTAACCTAACACAAAACACAGTTTTGTGTTATCTCCCCCGGGAGGATGTTGTAAATTTATTTTGTACATATCCATTTTCTAAGTTTAACAAAGTCACTGCTAAGAGCTACAAATCCCTACCACATTTTCTTTAGTATAAGCTCTGCAGAAATTTTAATACTATATTTTGAAAACTCTCATTAATTTTACTTAGCATTTAAAATATTTGATAGATAGATTTCGTAAATAGATTTAACTGTCCCTTCAAATTAGTTAGGAAATGATTTAGGGAGTGATAAGAACTTGACCTGGCATAGGCTTTTTTTTTTGGGTAGCGATAGGCCGGGTGCAGGGTTTTTTAGGCCTTGTTCAAACAGACAGCATGGTAGACGGAAGACAACTTGTTTCATCAACTTCATCTGAGTTTAATTTACGTAGTGTAGGTTTGTAAAAATTAATAACCCTTAAGATAATTGGTTTGTATGATCTCCTTTCCTATTTGTGCCTATCCTAACCCATATCCTATCCGAATCCTTATCTGCAACCAAAATTTGAATCGGCCATTCATACTAATCTGTTGTCGAAAAGTATTGGTAAGTAGAATAAATCTTATCAACGTACCCATTTATTTCCATGAATATAATTAGAGGTCGCTGGTTTTGCTGACTAAAATAGATAGGATTTGTTTTCAGTTTAGGAGCTAATTAAGATGTGTGTCCAAACTAGGCTAACTTAAAGGTAGGTCGATATATAAATTTCCACAAAGGCTAGGCCGCCATGATTGGATGGATGGATGCATGTATGAGTTTTAGGGCAAAAGCCCAGGCACTGGGGCCAAAGAAGCCATTCAGTGCCGTAATGGAAAGTAAATAAATTACATTATAAATGAGTTAATAAGTGTATGAAGAAAATGGTTCATATATAAATTACCATATGTGAAATGAATGAATTAATGAAGAAATGAATGAAGAAAATGCTTAATAAATAAATATATATATCTATGATGTGATAGATAAAAAATAATCAAATGTTATTAAAAATGTTTATAGACTTTAAAAAGGAGATGAGAGCAGAAATATCTGCTTCATCTCCCAAAATATCACAAAGATATCTCTCTCTCTCTGGTTAAACTATCTGGGGCAAGCAACCAGAATGTGCTCCACTGTTAGCATCTCGCCACCGCAAGCACACTCTTGGAGGCTGCCCCCTTCTAAAATAAACTGATGGGTCAAATAAGTGTGCCCAATCCTCAGTCTGCTTAAAACTATTTCTGTTCGCCTATCAGACTGAAAAGACGAAGGTCACGGCAATATATTATTTCTAATATTTCTGTACTTTCTATTATTGGCAAGATGAGGAGAAGTCCATCTTTCTTGCCATTTGCTTAAAATATAAGACCTAAAAGGACCTTTTAGATCTGTATGAGGCACTTTACTAAAGGCTGTGTCTGATGAGACACTAGCACCTTTCGCTTCCCTATCTGCCATCTCGTTTCTGCAAATCCCCGCATGTGAAGGGACCCAACAGAAAGAGACAGATTTACGCAAATACGTAATACTAATGGAGGAGCGATTCCTGAACTTTTTGAACTAACGGATGGAAGCTATTGAATTTTTTAATAGCTTCTAAAGAGCTTTTGGAATCCAAGTAAATGACAAAATTAGTGTCGCTACTTTGAAAAACTATATTCTGGGCAGAGAATATGGCTGTTAATTCTGCTGTGAATATGGACAGTTTCATGCTCCAAGAATTTTTCCCTAATCTCTTCCTCAGGGCAATCTTTTTTGTATATGCTTTTTTACACACGGATGCTTCTGGAATAAGCCATGGAGGATACACAGGATGTTTTACTTCCATGACTTTCAGGGATTTAAGATGATTACCCGTAACATCTTCATTTATTCTAACTTGGAATGGTCTAGAGGCCCTTATACCGAGCCCAAAAGGTGAGTCTGCTTCCCTCAGCACCTGGAAGGAGGGATTTTTGGGAGCACTTTTAATTCTAGCCATGTACCTTAATCCTAGTTCTTGCCTTCTCAGATCAAGGGGAAGTTGGTTAGTATCAACATATATGCTTTCAATAGGCGAAGTTCTAAAAGCCCCTGAGTATATTCTCAGTCCCATATTGTGTACAACGTCCAGTTCTTTCAGCCTGGTTTGACAAGCTGGGGAATAAATCTGACAGCCATAGTCTAGCTTGGATCTACACAATGAGTCATATAGTCTCAGCAGGGATTTTTTATCAGCTCCCCAACTAAATCCAGAAACTACCTTTAAAATATTCAGAGATTGTTTAACCTTAATCTTTAAGGCATTTATATGGCTGGCCCATGTCAATTTCTGGTCAATGGTCATTCCCAAAAATTTCACTTCATTTTCATAAGGAATTATAGATCCTTTTAAACTAAGTGTGGGAACCTCTTCCACACGCTGGCACCTAGTAAATCTTACAGAAACTGTTTTAGAGGAGGAGAATTTAAAGCCATTCTTATCAGACCACTTTGTAACAGCATTAACAGACCTTTGCAGATGTTCACATATCGACAAGGCATCATATCCTGTGCAGTATATTGCAAGGTCATCAACAAAAAGCGAGCATTTAACAGGTGATGATATATGTTGGACTATACTGTTTATTGCCACTGAAAAAAAGTGTTACACTTAAAACGCTTCCTTGTGGAACACCCTCCTCCTGTACAAAAGGTTGGAAGACAGTGTTGCCCACTCTAACCTTAAAAAATCTCTGTTAAAAAGGAATATACAAATTTAATCATTCTTCCACATATGCCCATCTTGTGCAATTGTTTTATTATGCCAATTCTCCAAGTAGTGTCATATGCTTTCTCAAGGTCGAAAAATATGCCGATAGTCTGACATCGTTTAGCAAATCCTTGCTGGATTTGATTGGTCAACCTCAGCAAGAGATCAAGGGTGGAACGATTTTTCCTGAAATCAAATTGAAATGGAGATATTAGTCCTTTGGTTTCCAGGTGCCAAACTAATCTGGTGTCTATCATTTTTTCCATCAGCTTACACACAGAGCTGGTAAGAGCTATTGGTCTATAGCTGGTGGCTTGGGAAGCGTCTTTATTAGGCTTTTTTATGGGAACAATTATGGATATTTTCCAGTCCTTGGGTAAAATTCCAGTTTCCCATATTTTGTTTATAATCTTGAATGGATACTTTTTGGCATCATCTGGGAGGTGTTTAAGCATTTCATATAAAACTGAATCATCCCCTGGAGCTGTTGATTCAGTTGAAGAGAGTGCCTCCCGAAATTCTCTTAAGGAAAATTTGTGATTGTATGGTTCAGATATTCCAGATTCAAATTTCAGAGTCATTTCGGCATTCCGAATTCTTTGAAATTCTAGAGAATAATTGTCAGGGCTGGAAACTTGAGAAAAGTGTTTTCCCAGCTCATTGGCAACTTCAGTGGGCTCTGTGATCAGAGTGTTATTGACTTTTAATGAGGGTAATGGTGACACAACAAATTTTCCACTTAGTTTCCTGATTTTGCGCCACACCACTCTCAGTGGAGTTCTGGAATTGATTCCATTGATGTAGTAAAGTCAACTTTCTCTTTTGGCTTTCTTATAAAAGCGCCGCTGCTTGGCTAACGCACGATTATAGATTAATTTAGACTGAGGGGAGCCACTAGTTTTGTATCGTCGGTAGCACTTCCTAGTGACTTTCCTCAGAATACCACGTCTTATTCCACCAGGGAACTGCAGGTCTATGAGGTTTACATTTTGTCTTGGGAATCGAACCCTCAGCACTCTTCAGAGTGGATTCAATGAAATAGTCATAGGCATCCAGGTGAGAATGAAATTACTCAAACTCCCTATCTAGATTAACTCCTTTACTGAACTTGTCCCAGTCAGCATCCTCTACCTTCCACTTAGGTAATGTTACAGATGGAGCATTTACAACATATTTCAGATGGATCTGGTAATGATCACTTCCATTCAAATCTTCATTAACAGACCAGTTAAAGTCAAGGTGGATATTTGTTGAGGAAATACTAAGGTCCAGTGCAGAGAGATGATTATTATGAATGCTGTGGAAGTTCATTGACCCATTATTATATAGGGCGACATCATTCGTGTCAATAAGGTCCTCGATTATTTTCCCTTTGTTGTTTAAACACCGACTTCCCCAAAGGGGGTTGTGGGCATTAAAATCTCCTAATAAGAGAAAAGGATGGGAAGTTGGTTAATCAAGGACTGAATATCTCCAATGTTAAAAGAAAGGTCTGGTGGGAGGTATAATGAACAAACCGTTATCCTTTTGTCTAATATGACTTAGACAGCACCAGCTTGTAGAGTTGTATTTAATGGTATTGTGCAGTGCTGCAGAGATTTATTAACAATAATTGCAGCACCTCCATGGGCACGATCACCAATTGGGGGAAAAGAGTTAAAAATAGCATAATAAAGTCCAGGATTATAAGGAGAGTTACCTAACATAGTCTCCTGCAGGCATACAATCCCTGGATTGAATTCATGCATTAAAACTTTAAAGTCTTATGTTCGGGCTCTGAGACCCTTACAGTTCCACTGAAGGACATCGAACTTGAATGTTAAGGTGGTAATGTACTACTTCCCACTCTTTGGAGTGGAAGTACTGATCCTAGGGTGGAGAGGAAAATTCTCCTTAATAAGAGATTGTTTTCTTGATCCCTTTTCATCTCTATCAGAGATCAGGGTTCTGAATTCGAGGCTGATGCTCAGGATTTTTACTGTGATTCTGTGCATCACTACTGCTATTAGTCTTGGGGCGGCAAGACTGATGAGAGCTCGCATGTCTTTGAACTGGATCTGCTTTCGGAACTATCTTCCTTGGTGGAGAGATCTCTTCCAGAACACTGTACCCATTTGAAGTTTTTATGATAAAACTTCATTATTCAGGGACGTGTTTCTTATACGCTTCCTGGTGGGCGCAGCTTTAGTTTTATCATGTTTCTTAGCGACTGTGATAATTGATGAAACCGAGCCAGATCTATCTAGTTTGGACCACTCCTTTGGTTGCTTCCTGGTGATATTATTATTTGTGGACGCTAGCAAACTTTGCTTAGGGGCTGAATTTGCAACCATTACATTTGTATCAGCTTGAGAGGATAAATTGTCCATGCTTTTGGAAGAACAATTTTTAGTATTGGGCTTCAAAGCACTTGCTGACATAAGTTTCCAATTATTATCTCCTGTGCAAGGAGAAACAAGTTTCCGATGCTTACTGTTAGATTCTATTACTGGTGGTCTCTCATTGCTAGAACTCTTCATCAACTTTATTACAGAAGCATAGGTAGAGTTGGCGCTCTTGTTAGCCCCCTTTACCACATGCTTTGCTGCACTGATGCTAAAATGTTCATTATCAGCCACTGCCAACACATCTTGCACAAACCTGTATCTGAGGCAAGTCCTAGTGTTTGGAGAGTGATCACCCTTGCACTGGAAACAATAACGGGCTGCTTCACACTTGTCCAAATTGTCATGCTCGGCTGAGCACACACAACATCTCTTATTGTTTCCACACAAGTCTTGAATGTGGCCATATTCGAAACATTTGCGACATTCTTTAGGGTTTCTTTTATATTTTCTTACTTGCATCCTCTCATGGCCAACATTGATGGTATCAGGCAAGTAATTGGAGGAGAAAGTTAAAAGCATAGCTGCATCCCCTCCCAATTTTTTTACACGAGATATACAAGGAGGGCACCTTAGGAGAATCTCCTCCTCATTAAAAAGATGCAAGTCTCTGGAACAAACTACCCCTTTCAGCGTGTTAAAGAATCTGTGCGATGTTATAGCCTCAATATTTCCACTTTTTGGAGGTTTAAACTTTGATAACAAAATAGCTTGCATCTCATTGCCTGCTTTTATGAGTAAGTTCTTTCCATATCGTTTCAGATTACCGATAGGAATATAACCCACTTTGCTCTCAATACATTCTGCAGCTTTAATGAAATTTTCCCTTCCTCTTTATAACTGGCAACATACCATATAGGGGGAGGAAGCGTCCTGGTATATGTTGCTGGTCCACATTCTTCGTTCTTAGGAACAAAATCGAATGGCTCATCGTTCAAATTCCTCACTGAAAACACCTTGGTGCTTAAAACAGTCATTTAGAATGTGGCCATTTAATTTCATTTGTGCCTCACTAGCTTCTTGGGGAGAGGAAAATCTGATGTATGCAGAAAAAGACTGCTTGTCTTTTTCTAGAAGCATTTTAATCCTCTCCACCTTACCAAACTATTTTGCGACACTATGCAAGCACTCGTAGTCCAACGAAAGGCTTGCATTAGTGCAATAAAGCACTCTATTATTCATATCATATCCACCAGTTTTAATAGCACCCTGGTGTCTCGGTGCATGGTTCTGTGTGATAGCCGAACTCATATCTGTGTTCATCCCTGAAGTTGTCGCCAGTGCCATTAAGTCGTCAGATCCAGGGGAGGGCAAACATTGGGCGATATCCACAAATTCAAATATATTTGTAAACTGTTTGGTTATATCAAGAAGGTATCTTGGGTCAGTCAGGTATTCAAATTCTCCACCAATGGCACAAGTGAGAGTCGACTCCCAATGGTCCACCCCATACCCTACCCTTATGGGATAGCACCAATACGCTTGGAGTGGCCAAGGTATAAGCCTATCCACCTGCTGGGAGTTCTGCCCCCACTAATGAGGACCGACTCCCCACTCTAAACGTATTGGTGGGCTTCCGGGCAAAAGCCAGGAGTCCCATCCCAAAAACCAGCACCCCCCTGGATTCCAATGGGCTGATGTTTGGAGATGGTTCCGCCCTCAAGGTAGCAATGGCAGGGTCCCATCACTACCTCTTGGGTCCAAACCATATCAGGTGGCGACTCAACCACCACAACTCCCACAATTAGCTTCGAATGCAAACCCCTTCCATAACACGATCCCTTCTCGGACTCACCTAAGCAGTAAAATTTAACAAGAGTGGAAAATTCCACATAATTAATCCGAAATGCTAGTAAAAAATATTATGTGAAGAAGGATGTAGTAAGAATTAAAAAATTGCAGAAAGAAGGAAAAGTTCTGACTAATTTAGTTGGATCAGCAGCTGGGCCCCAAGGACCAGTGAGAAAGCAACCCCACCAGGCATCAGGGCTCAGCTGCTGGTCCCTAAGCCCCCTACCCACGCCAAGGGGTCAGCATCTAGGGGGCCACCATGATTGGACAGCTGATTTGAGTCAAAGGTCATTCGTTAGGAAGCGGTTTCGTCTATTAATAATAATAATAATAATAATAATAATATGCTTTATTTCAGCTCAGGGCCATATACATTCAATATACAAAATACAGACAGTAACATACACAATCTAGATACATGAGACATGATAAAAAAGAAAAAGAATATGAATAATCGGCACTTATCCACAAAATAGCTGAGGTAGCATAAAAGCTAGTAATCATAATACTGGTAATAACAGTAATAATATTGGTGAGAAAAAAAAATATGCATTGAGAGTAATAATAACAGTTAGTGCACAAATTATATAACTTAAATTTCAACTAGAGACCTTAGGTGGTTACAGTAGTCAGGTCCAGAGGGCTAAATACAAAAATTGAATGGAAAAAAAAAAACTTTAACTTGATAGTAATCACAGTAATAAAGAAAAATTAAAATAACAGCAATAAATGTAATAATGACAAAAACTGCAGATGACATCTTGCCAATACAGAGATTAAGTCCTTTAGGGGACAAAGGCCTCATTTTCCCATCTTTCCCACAATTTAGATCTTCTTCTTGCTTCACTCCTTAGGATGCTTTGTGTGAGCGAGTTGCTGCTGTTTCTCACTCAGGTTACCAGACTGGACATTGTTCGCCTAACAATGATTTTTAAATTGTCCAGGCGATTTTCTATGAACATCTGTGTGGTGGAGTGGTAGCAGGGAGTGTTTGTGAGGCGTCTCAGAATGTCATTGTGCACAACAGTGATGCCTCTCACAGTCTCTCGGGTATAGTTCGTCCAGAGGGAACACCCATAGATACTGTAGCAGTACGAGCGGAAGAGCAGCAGTTTCACGTCTTGGTGACAGATGGAAAACCTCCTTGCAATCATGTTGCCAGTTGCACATAGTTTACGACGCATCTGTTCAATGTCTGCAATATCTTTTAGGTCGTCGGTGATAATGTGACCCAAATACGGAAATTCGTGCACAAATTCCAGCCGATGGTTTCCGAGGAAAATTTGTGGTTCTGCAATATGCTTAAGCGATCTCGGGAGCAGCGACATGCACTGGGTCTTGATTTCGTTGTAGATTATATCAAATTCCTCTGCATACTGGCGGCAAGTGTCGATGAGTAACATTGGAGACCTTGCACTGAAGGGGAAATCAGAACCATATCGTCGGCGTAACAGAGGTTGTTTATAGTTGTTTTATTGACGGTGCATCCGATTGGGAGTGAGTTCAGTTTGACATTCAAGGTATCTGTGTACGTATTAAACAGGTATGGAGAGAGAATGCCTCCTTGCCGAAGCCCGTTTAGGGAGCCGAAGGTGTAAGATAATACGTTACCCCATTTGACACAGAATTGCTGTGTGGAGAACCAGCAATGCAAAATGCCAATTAGATACAGGGGTGTGCCCCTTTTCTGCAGCTTCAGGAAGAGCTTCAGGTAGTTTACTCTGTCAAATGCTTTTCTCACATCTACAAAACAAAGGAAAACAGGAGAGGCTGATGATAGGTAGTAATCTACAAAACAAAGGAAAACAGGAGAGGCTGATGATAGGTAGTAATTCAGCAATTCTTTCAGTATGTAGATGCAGGTATCAGTTGAGTGGTTTGCTTTAAACCCGAACTGGTTGTCAGTGGTGTGTAGAAAGGGGAGAAGTCTCACTAGAAGAACAGACTCAAGTATCTTCGATGCGATCGTTGTGATTGCAATCGGCTGGTAGTTGCCAGGGTCAGCTGCATCCTTTAGCTTGTTTCTGATTAATGGTATCAAATGGACTAAGAGTAGGGAGTCTGGAAGAAACTGGTGAATTATGCACACATTGAATAGGGCAGCTAGCAAAATGTAAATTATTGGATGGCAGAATTTGAAGGCCTCTGCAGGAAGACCATCACAGCCGGGCGATTTATTATTAGGTAGGCTGTTTATGGCATCGCTGATGTTACCTGGCGTAATACAGTCTGCAAAATGAAACTGAATGTTGTTAGTAAGGAGGTTATCTACATCCCTTTGGGAATCTTGATCATTTATGCAATTTAGGATATTGTTGAAGTGATCACCCCACGTACTTGCGATAGCTTCGTCTCCGACTGCTTCCCCTACTCTCTGTGATAGCTTTTTAGTTTTGGGATTTAAGGACTGGATATCTTTCCAAAGACGAGGATAATCACCAGATTCTAAGTTTCTAGACATTGCATCAGCTCTTAGTTGTTTTTCATTTAACCTGCAGTGCTTAAGAGCAAGTTTGAACGGCGCTCTCGCCTGTCTCATTAGTAATGCAGTGTGCCCTTCCCAGGGGCTACCCTTTTGCCTCCACAGTAAAAACATTTCTCGTGAGTATGTATACCAATCTTTAACCAAGTCATTCCATCCAGGTATATTACGAGAATTACCTTGACGAAATCTGTAGGCAGTCCTGCCCGAAGCAAGCATAGCGGAGATTATTTTGAACAGAATTCATTCAGGTCCCTCCTGTGGTGGTCATTTCTACAATTTGTGTTAGTACAAAGTAAGGCGTCTGCCGGTTGAACCATTAACCGCAACCTGGTTTCCGTGGTCGCCCTAAAGTATCTGGTTTTCTGTTGGTTTTTAAAACCCCAGTTTATTGCTGGTGGGCGAACAGTTCAGGGGGTTCACGGTAGGGAGGGATGGGGTACTGAATGACACCTGTAATGGGATGTGATCGTAGGCCGCTGTAAGATCATAGCGTATATTGCAGGTCATAATAGAATCATGAAGTTGTGGAGATGTGATGCAGTGGTCCAGCCAGGAGGTTGTAATAGCGTCTGCTCTATTATGTACATATGAATAGGAGGAGGGAGGGAGGAGCATTACATTGCTAATTTGGAGAGCATGATTTTGACTGAAGCGAGTAAGTTCATTATAAAATTATTTTGTGGGGTGAAACTTAAGGTCCCCAATTATACAAATATGATCAGCAGGAGAATCATGAATAATACTGTGTAACTCCCCTAGGATCATGCAGTAATGATCAAAATTGTTGTTATTGTCCCATGGCATATAAACATCAATAATTAGGATTTTAGAGTTCCCTACTGTTACTTGAAGCCCCAGCAATCTGTCACTCCTGTAGGTCATCACCTTTATCATATTGTCTAACGATTTGTGCAACAGGAAAGAAAAGCCCCCTTTCGGGCGACCGGCTGTGATTTGATCTGTAACTTGCACTGATGAAGTCGAGAAGGTTCTGAAGTCTTCATGAACTGAATCGCACATGGCAAGGTCATGTGGCCAGAGGAGGGTTTCTTGCAATGCAATGATGCCTTTGAAGTTTTTGCAGAACATGCTTAAGAGAGGAATGTTCCGCTTGAGGCCAAAAATATTCCAAGAGATTATGTTTAATGTATCCATGGCTACTCACGAAGATGGGAGATGAATGCGCTGATCATTTGGGTGGATGGGGGGTTAGCCAGGGGGAGTGGGCAGTCACTCGCCGTGGGGGGTTGACTGGCACTTGCGGTGCAAATGACCTTGGTTGGAGTGTCAGTAAGTTCCCCTGGGGGTGGTTGATCCCGGAATAATTTATATCTTGAAACTAATATATTAGGACCAAAAATCTCGCCTTTAAGAACGTCGAGGTGTTGAAATAGGCAGGTAATCCTGTAAGCCATTTTATGTTTAATCCTGCATGGGAGTTCGTGAGAGATGAGTGGGTCAGAGCCAATGAGAAACTTGACTCTCTCCACTATGGCGTCTAGCGTCACTGATGAGCGCAGATTGTGAATCACTACTATCTGTCAGTCGCCAGACCCCTCATGATCACTTTGATCTGCATCTATGATGGGGGTTTGGGGGGGAGAGATAGGGTGGGGAGGATTATGAGGGCTAGTAATCGTCACCGGAGATATATCTTCCACCGGAGGCACTGGGGAGGGAGAAGAGGTTGGGAGACCAACAGTCCCCTCGGAACGGTCTACAGGAGATGGGGGCACTTCCGTGTTGCTGGGAGGCGAGGAAAAACTGGATGCCGCATTCGTAGGAGTCTGGTGGCTATCTGTGTGATTGTCTATCGATCCTTGCACTCCTTTGATCGCATCCCAGATCCGTGTGAGGTTATTTGTTTCCACCGTTTTAAGACTGTTTAGGGATTCCTGTAGTCCTTTGATCACGTCCCAGATTCTTGATAATTTATCATTTGTCTCCTCAATTTTTTCCGAGTTTTTTCCAATTATTTCTGAGAGAGATTTTGCTGTTTGGAAGGCAGTTTCTGCTGTGTGGTACACCGCAGGTAGGCTTAGGTCAGCAGGCCCCTTTGGAGGCAGATTGTAAGGGTCATCGGCGTATATTTCCACCGAGCAGGTCCTTAACCACATAGTGATATACGATATTTTCTTGTGAGAGGATAAGTTCTTCGCGGATTGCTCCTTGAGAATGCTCTCTGGTATCAGATCTTTGCATTTCGTATATGCAACGTTGATTTCCTCATCGGAGAAGGCATCACTGACAGATTGTATAGCGGACTCGACGTCAGAACAGTTCGATTGGTATTGTATATGGTAAAGACAATTGTTCGCGAGTACGGAACTTGTGTGTGTTTAACTTGCTTATTTAAAACGTAATGCGCTGTTTTCTTTACCTTAACTAAATTTTGAGCCCTTTTACGTAGTTAGGCTGTTGTAATACTGGAGTTTTTGATAATTAATTATGCATAGACTCAGATTGAATGGGTTTATATAATTACATGGGCGTAGTAGAGAATTTAGCCAAAATTTGGTCTGTCTGTTTACTTAGCATTACTATTTGTGATTAGTTTACCTTAATTTTACTTTAACCGGGTCGAAACTTAATTGAATTCCAGGACCAAACTGAACTGCCCTGGGAATCTTATGGCCTTGGTTTAATTTATTCATAGTCCTCATTAGATTAATTGCACTTACCTAAATTACTCTTACCTGATTTTAACTAGCCTACTTAAACTTACAAAGCAATTATTAATCCTTTGGATTTTCTGACACAAGTCTGAAAACACATTATGTGCACGAAAGAACTGTGCTCTTAACAGCCCGTTTCATACAATTTACTCTATTACCAGAGAACACCCAATTGATTGATTGATTGTGTATTATATCTGGCGTCACAACATCTGGGTAATTGACACCGAAATAAATTAAAAAGAAAATATTTAATTTTTGATAAATTTCATATAAAAATAACTATAAATATATTATATAAAAATTTTGTTCATAAATATAAGTTCTTACGTAGACAATCTATGTATAATTTAAATTTGGTTAAGGAGGCCCGCCTCCCTCATAAAAATACATAACTGCTCTATATTACAATCCTTTCCAAGAATTGTAGCTAGGATAAAATTACCTACTCTGTCACGACCCCAAGACAGGAACCTATGTCTCAAATTCCCAAGTCTGGGACATTCAACCAGCAAATGTCTCACAGTCAAGGGCACAGTACAGTTCTCACAAAATGGAGGATTTTCACGAGACATCAAAAACCCATGGGTGAGTCTTGTATGCCCAATCCTCAATCTGCACAACATCCTTTCTTGCCTCCTTGGCATATACGGATATGACCAAGGAGACACTGATGACGTGATACTACGCATTTTTTGGTTATTTAAAATATCCTCCCACTGGGACTGCCAACATTTTTTAATTCTCTGACCTACTAAAGGATACAAATCCCGATATGGCAGTAGGCATCTTGTGGGTTCTGGGGAGCTGACCGCAGACTTTGCAAATTGGTCAGCTTTCTCATTCCCAGCCACCCCAACATGAGAAGGCACCCAACAGAACTTTATTTCTTTCCCTCTTCTTTTTAGTAAAAGCAGCCATTCCAATATATCTAAAATCAGAGGGTTTAAAGGGTTAAAAGATTCCAGCGACTGAAGAACACTTCTTGAGTCACAATATATAATAAAATTACTTTCAATCCGAATTAAAACTTCCTTTAAAGCCTTTAAAATTCCATATAACTCTGCTGTAAAAATTGATGCAACTGATGATAGCCTGCCGCTTCTCGCTACATCAGGGAAGGCTACACCAAAGCCAACGCCAGCATCTGACTTTTAGCCATCCGTGAAAACTGAAGTGGAGTTATCATGTTGCACGGAATGTTCTAAAAATATTGACCGCATGGCCTCACTGGACAATTCTGTCTTGGTAAAATTAAAATATCTACAAAATTTTACCTCTGGAAAGTTCCAGGGGGGACTAACTGAATATTTTGCTGGTAAAATCTCGATTCTTGGCATATTTAATTCACGGACAATAGAATTTACTCTAAAAGCGAATGGATGAGGTTGCTTGGGGTGATTTTCATAAAACTGCCAATGCCTTTCATTTCTCATACAAATGCTGGTTAAAGACTTAGGTAGCCTCTGGAATCTATACCAGCTCCGAACCAGCAGACACTTATAATGAAGATCCAGTGGCACCTCATCAGCATCTACAAGCATGCTCTCGGTGGGAGATGATTTAAATGCTCCAGTACACAACCGTATTCCTCCATGATGAATTGAGTTGAGCATTTTAAGGCTATTTGGCTTCGCAGAAGTGTACACCTCACACCCATAACTTAATTTTGAAAAGACCAAGGCTTTATATAATCTCAACATCTGAGTTCGGTCTGCACCCCACGAAGTGTGGGACACGACTTTCAGCAAATTCATTGCTTTTAAGCATTTTGCCTTAATATATTTCAGATGTGGAATCCAGGTCAGCTTGCTATCAAAAATCAAGCCAAGAAACCTTGTTCCACCAACACATGGAATTCTCTGCCTGTGAATGAATAGATCTGGATCAGGGTGGATTCCCCTTATACGACAAAAGTGCATAGTTACAGTTTTACTGGCGGAAAATCTAAAACCATTAACCTCAGCCCACTTTACTATATTATCAATGCAGAGCTGAAGGCGGCGTTCAGCCACTGCCATCCTTGATGCTGCAAAGGAAATCGATAGGTCATCAACAAAAAGGGTATATGTTATATCTGGGGGAATTATTTTAGAAACCCCATTGATTACCAAGGCGAACAAGGTTACACTTAAAACACTTCCTTGTGGTACTCCTTCTTCCTGATTGAATACATCTGACATTGTTGCTCCAACCTGAACCTGAAATATCCTATTTTTTAAAAAAGTCTTAATAAAAAGGGGCAAATTGCCTCTCAGGTTGCATTCATAAAGGACCCTCAAAATGCCATATCTCCATGTTGTATCATAAGCCTTCTCTAAGTCAAAGAAAACAGTGATGTGGTGCTGCTTGTTGGCAAAAGCTTCACATATTGAAGATTCCATTCGTACCAATACATCAGTTGTGGAGTGCATACTCCGAAAACCACACTGAGCAGGCGACAGATATTTACCTCTTTCCAAGTACCACATCAATCGTGTGTTCACCATTTTTTCCATGATCTTACACAAACAAGATGTTAATGCGATAGGACGATAATTTTCTGTCTTGAATGGATCTTTTCCAGGTTTCACAAATGGCAGTAATTTTAACTTCTCCCAAAGCTTGGGAAAGATATGTTCTCGGTAAATTCTGTTAATTAGGCTTAATATGAAAAGTCTGGTATTTTCAGGGGTATGCTTAATCATTGAATATGTTATATCGTCCAGTCCAGGAGCTGATTCATTACATTTATTCAAGGTTGATTCAAATTCTCTAATAGTAAAAGGAAAATTGTATTGCTCAGGTCTTAAGGTATTAAAATCAATTTCGACCTGTTCCATTATCCGTCTTTGAGCTGAATAGGGTCTATCATCATTTTTCTTCGCAACATTAGCAAAATGATTAGCAAACTCATTTGCCACTAACTGGGGGTCTGCTACCTCGCAACCATTCACCTTGATAACTGGAGGTTGACAAGGAGTAAACTTGCCTGCTATTTTTCTAACTCTCTTCCAAACTAGAGTCAGAGGAGTTTTCGAATTTAGTGAAGATATGAATATAGTCCAAGATTCTTTTCGTGCTTTTTTGATTTCCATGCGAAAATGAGCTCTCGCTTTTCGAAATTCTACACGATAATACTCACATTTTCGTCTGCGGTATCTGTTGAAGGCAGATCTCATATTTCTATGAGTTTCCTGGCATTTACGTGTCCACCAGGGAACTGGTCGGCGGACAAATTTGCCCGAAGTCCTAGGTATAGATTGAAGACCAGCTGAGAACATCATTGTATTCAAAAAGTCAAGAGCGTCATCTACACAGGGAAAGTCATCAGCAGAGTCATCCATTGAGCTGTGCTCCTGGAATGTTGACCAATCAGCTTTACCAATGTTCCATTTGGGTAGCCTTGAAGATGGAGGACTTGATGCTACACTCACCACTATCGGAAAATGGTCACTGGTAAATCTATCATTTATAGTTCTCCAATTAAAGTCAATAAGACAGTCATCACTACATATAGATAAATCAATTGCTGATAACGTGCCTGTTTGAACATGAAAATGCGTAGACTCCCCAGAGTTGAGGATCCCAACATTTTCATCTTCTATGATGGAACCTAAACACCCTCTTTGATTGGTGATGATGTCACCCCAAAGAGGATTTCTGCTATTCATATCTCCCAAAATAACAAAAGGGCGTGGTAACTGTTGAATAAGAGATTTAAATTCATTGATGGGGAAGGCTTCATTAGGTGGTAGATAAAGAGAGCATATTGTATATTTTCTTTGCAAATGGATCTGCACACCTATCACTTGCAATGCTGATTGGATACTGATAGGATTTTGTGGGGTGTCATTTCGAACATACAAAGCGACACCACCATGGATGGCTTCCAATATTCAAATTATAGGTGGAGTGATAGGATGTATACTCTCGTGGGCTGGGGCACATATTATTACCAATCATTGTCTCCTGCAGAGCTATACAAACAGGAGACACTTCTGATATGAGCAGCCTTAATTCCTCCCATTTAGCTCTTAATCCCTGACAGTTCCACGGTAGAAAATGAATGAATTTACTTCCCTTTAGAGGCTGTTAAATTAGAGCCTCTTTTAAGAGCTTTCAGCTTACTGACTTGCTCCTTATTTCTGGAAGGAGACCGATTATTTATGGCTGCCTTCCTTTTCAGAGGGTTATTGGTCTCAGGAACACCAGACAAAGATGATGCTGCCTGAGGAGGGGTGTGAAGGTTGGACATTGGTGCATTCTCCAAAGGACCAGAAGCACCATTTAAAGCTGGTACAGCCTCCAGTGAGGTGGAAGTGCCAGGTACACCTGGCACAGCCTCGAGAGGCAGGAGTCCCAGAAATCATTGGTTCTGCTTCCAAAGAAGCAGAAGTGCCAGAAACCACTGGCACTGCCTCCAAAGAGGCGGGAGTGCCAGAATCAACTGGCACTGCCTACGCCTTTACGATAGGCAGGTGGGCGCCAGGAATTACTGGCACTGCCTCCGAAGAGGCAGGGGCGCCAGGAATTACTGGCGCGGCCTCCGAAGAGGCAGGAGCACCAGGAGTCACTGGCGCAGCCTCCGAAGAGGCATGAGCGCCAGCAATCATTGGCGCCGCCTCCAAAGAGGCACGAGTACAGGTCGTAACTGGTGTTTTATTAACATTAGTTTTGGTGACATTGATATTTCTTCTTCGGTTGGCAGCAACACTGGAAAAGGATATTCCTGGTCTAATGTACTGACTCAACACTCTCTCTCTTGCCTCTCCAAATGTGATACGTTCGGTCACCCTTAATGTCTGAATTTCTTTTTCCATGATGTATACATCGCAATTAAGTGAAGATGATGGATGATTTTCTCCACAATGCACACATCTGGCCTCCTTATTACATATGCCATGCTCTGGCTCACTGCATTTAACACAAGTAGCAGGCTTGCCTTGTAATTTCTGTCTGCATGACCCCAACATGTGTCCAAATTCTTGACAATAAAAACATCTCCTCGGTCTTTGGATATACTGTTTAACCTTAAAATGTAACCAGGCTGCTTTCACTATACTAGGCAATCGGGTGGAATTGAAAGTAACAATTAAATTGGGAAGCGGGACTAGGACTCCATTTATCTTCTTCTTCATTCTTTCAATTCTTATTACCCCTTGATCCCTTAATTCCTCTACGAGCCTTTCCTCAGAGTAAGTCACAAGCTGGGGTGCATATATCATGCCCTTGGAGTAATTCCAAAAAGCATGTACTGCACATTCTACTTTAACTCCTCCAAGGTGAGATAATGTTTTTAGCTTTTCACTCTCTTTTGCCGAGGCAGATTCCACTGTCAGCTTTCCTCGCCCCTCAGAAGAAATCTTTGGCTCTCGGCCACAGCACCTGACAATATCTTTATATACATTAAAAATGTCACAATCAGAGTCTTCCAAATTAAAAGTCAAATATTTATCATACGAGTCTTCAAACATTCCAGGTCCTATTTCTGTAACTATATTTTTACTAAATTTCCCCTTACTCCGTACTGGAGCATAGGGTTTCAGTGTGATTACACTGGAAGGTTTTTTGGAGTTTTCCAGAGGAAGGTTGCCAGTGGAGGTTCCTGCAGTCATCAAGTGTGCCGATTCATTACCATCAAAGGGTCCAGGGGTACTTGATTCTTTATTTGTATTATTCATAAAGATCAAAGTATTGGTAAAAAAGAAAGAAAAAAAAAAAAGATAAATAAACCTGAAAACCTTAAAAAGACATCATCAGCCTTTCATGAAGTTTATTCTTCCACTAATGGCACAAGTGAGAACCGACTCCCAAATGTCCGCGTCCCTACCCTACCCCACAGGGGATGGCACAACAGGATTAGAGTGGCCCAAGTGTAAGCCAAACCCGCTTGATAGGACTGAGAGTATTACCAGAATAAAATCATCCCCACCCTAATCACATTATGGGCAAACCAGACAGAATGCCGAGAGTCCTATCCGCAAAACTAGACCCCCCTGGAATCCGTGGTCCAGCCCTGCAAAATAGTTCCGCCTGATATCACTCAGGTCCGAACATTATCGGGCAGTTGATGGTCCTGCCACGGTTCCCACTATTTAGCTTCAGATATAAAACCCAGTCCCAGCTATGATATCTTTTCTGTTTACCAGGTCCAGTAAATTTTATCAAAGGTGGAAATTTCCACAATTAATCCAAAGGAAAAAAAAATAAAAATAAAAAATAAAAATTACATGAAGGAGAAGGATGTAGTAAGAATGAAAATATTGCAGAAAGAAGGAAAAGTTCTGACTAATTTAGTTGGATCAGCAGCTGAGCCCCAAGGACCAGTGAAAAAGGAACCCACCAGGCATCACGGCACAGCTGCTGGTCCCTAAGCCCCCTACCCACGCCAAGGGGTCAGCATCTAGGGGGAGAGAACACTCAGTGGAAGAAATTACCCTCGTAATTTTGTAGAGTATATTCCTTCAATCTTCCCACTGAGTGAAACAAATTTCTCACAAAGGAAGATTGGCTTTAAACCTTTCCACCGTAATTTCCGTTTCAGTGCTGAATGGCCTTAGTTGCCCAGTGCTTGGCAATATGCTAAAACCCATAAATCAATCAATCAACGAAAAAGGTGGTGGAGTGAAATCTTTGTCAAAAAAGTATGCAGTGTCTGTAATGAACCAAAACGTGTTCAATACATTCGAATATATCAACATTAAAATTACACACACATAAGTAACACATACAAATTATAACAGTTTACAAACCATAAAGGACAAATAAAAAATCGTTCCTAGACGAATTCAGTGACTTCCTAAACTTGTTAGCTGATAAAAGAAAAAAAAATACACGGATTTGTGGTGACTTTAACCTGCATTTGGGTGATAACGATGACAGTTATGTCAAAGAATTTACAGTTACTTGAAAGCCACGACCTTGTAAATGTTGTGAAGAAACAGACATCATTATTGAACCATACCATCGACCTAGTGATACAGATGAAAACTAGGAGATTGTGAGTGACATACAAATAGAGCCTGAATGCCAGATCTCCAATACACAAACTAGTTACATTTAGTATAGATTTATGGAAAGGTTATGCAATGATAAAAAACTCACTTACAGAAACAAAATCAACATTAAAGCTGGTAAATTTATTGTTGAAAGCCATAAAAAAAAAATAAGAGAAAAAAGCCAAGAGTTCAGGTGTAATTTGTGGAATACCTTGACAGGCGACCAGACATGCGTAAGCTGTTTTACAGAATACAGCAAAGCAAAAGTATATTAGCATCAAACTACAAAGATAAATGTCCAGACGTGACAAGGCACATAATAGTTAAAGAAAATGCCAAATTGTTTAACAGTGAATTAAGTGAAGCTAAGAAAAAAGAAAAAGAAATGGAAGATTTATGGAAAGGATCGAAAGAAACGAAGTAATGTATATTGGTCATTGTATTAAACAGCCAGAAATCAGTACAACGACTTGATTATCAAAACCAAGAAAATATATTACAGTAAAATGTTCAGTAATGAGAAAAATCCTAAGAAAAGTCTACGATAATTTACCCGGAATATTAGGACTCCAAAAAAAAAGAAAGAAAAAAACCTGGCTGGTAATTTTAAGAACTACTTTGAAGAAAAAATGGAAAGATCCAATAGTTTAGAAAAGGAGGTCCCTCTCGATCTCCCAGTGATCACAATAACAAAGAGCAAATAGCAAATTCAGTCAAGTTTCAAGAATTGAACATGAATGACTAAAAAACGATGAGAATAGTAAAATCACCTACTGTGAAAATAACCCGTTTCCTATAAGGTACATTTTGATATTGTCCAAATGAGTTTAGCACAGGCATCCTCTCCAAATAATGAAAAACTTGTTTGTATAAGGCCGGCTTACAACGGAAAAGGTGACAAAGAAAATCTTAGCTTCTATAGGCCAATATCGAACCTGTCGTACTTATCAAAACTTATAGAAACGGTAGTTCACGAATGAACTTGGAAACGCTTGATATGGTAAAAATGATGTCAATTAGAAAGTGCAGCATTTGACACAATCTGCTTGAAGACCTGAGAGCAGTAGACGTTGAAGATGATGTACTCAAATGGTACAAAAGCTACTTAGAAACCGGGAAGGTTATATCAAATGTGATACCAGAAAACGATGGCCTAGAGGAGTGCCCCATGGCAGCGTCGTGGGTCCACTGCCATTTGGCATTTACACAAATGAATCATCTAGAATTCTAAAAAAGCACAAGGTTACGTATAAACTGTATGTTGATGATACTCAGTTCTAGTTTCCTCTCGAAACGGTAGCAAATAATGAAAGATGAAAAAAAATGGAGGTCGGAGAAGGAATTAAAACTTAATGAAGACAAAACTGAGTGTATGCCATTTGGATCTGATAGTAGACTACGAAAATATGAACACTTCAAAAGAATAACTAGTGGGTCGCCATCCATAAACATTGTAGCAGCAGTCTTAGGAGTATTTACTAATGATAAATTTTCGATGAAAAACTTTATATTGCATATTGTAAAAACCTCTGACTTGTATTAGAGACATTGCATTTATCAGAAAATATTCAAACGAAGGTATTGAAAGCAGCAATTTGTAACCAAATACTTTCGAGGCTTGACTACTGCAATTTTATATACTACGGTCTGCCTTACTACCTACTAAGAAAATTGCAAGGAGTACAATATACAGCAGCCAGATTAATAAAAGGATTAAGTTACCATGACAGAATAACCCCGGCACCAACTGAGCTACATTGGCTCCCAGTAAAAGCAAGAGACCTGAAATGAATATTGTGATCAGCCATGCAAATGAAGAATACAGGCTATTTGAACCTAGAACAAATTGTAAGTCAGACGGGAGAACATTTGATTGCGCACCAGGCTATACAACAAAATACCGCCTGAGGTGAAGATCATACAGAAGAAATCGAATTTAAAAAGAGGACTAGACTCCTATTCTGCAGGAGCTACGATACTGACGAGAAAACACTAAAAGACAATTATGAAATATAAGAAGCAACTTATTTTCAAAATATACAAGAGCCCGCCAGAGAGGGAATCATCCCCGTGGAGGGCTGTACAGAAAACCAAAATAAAACAAAGTGAAAGGAGCAGATAAATCGCAAACAGAAACTTCACCTGCCTTGCACCCTGCTGCTCATGGTTGTCATAAAAATGGGACGAAAGCCCACTTCTTATAAGATGATGTTAAACACACCACAAATCAAGAATAAAGGATAAGTTACACATATGGCACTCTGGCCCAATAGAGGTTAATGACTATCGTCGTGATGAATGCGTACGTACAGCTTTCGGAGCAATTCAGTTATCATTATTCAGTACAGGAAACAACCGTAATTTACAGTTGTATCCGTAACGTAAAACAGCAGTAGCCTGAATGGCCTTGTCTTTCCGTTGAACATAACTTACGAACTGACATAAAAATTCAAATTTGTACAACAGGTTCTTGTGAGAAAACAAATCCCATCTTTAGACTAAAGTTATTGCTGACGGCAACTTCAGATGTTTTTGTCGCGGAAAGGATAGGTAGATACTGCTTGAAAGCCAACATGCGATGGTGTTGAGTCATTACTTCTGTTTAAGGAAACAATAGATTGAGTTTACTATATTTGCTATAAACAATAATCGTTTCCATTTATGTGCTCCAAAAGTTCCCTGAAATATCGAGTGTACAGGACTAAGATTTTAAAACTCGTTACTCGTGTTTTTATTTCTTTTTTTTTTCCCCCTTTCGAATCACAGTACTTGCTTTATATTCTTGTTCCATCAAGGAGCCTCTCCGGCAAGGATGTCTTCCTACACATAGGAGAACCCTTATATAAAATATGAAACAGAACGCGAAATGACGATCAGAATCCTAGTACCTAAATGAAGGATCGAAACAAATTTCTCTCTTTTGCTAAACAGAAATGTTTATTCTCAGATGCAGGTAGTACAGGCTGCAAAGCCCGACGAAACGTTCAAATGTTATTTCAGGTGGTCAAGTTTTAGCAGGCTCGGTCACTGATTTTCGACTGTACGGAAAACGAAGAATATCATTTTAATATATGAACGTAGCTATTTTGAATTTTCTATCTGGTCCTTTTTGTAAAATTTAAAAGTTACAATGGAAACGGCTTTCGATGCGGAGCACTGGATGAAAAAAGAAACAAAATGGTAAACAAAACACCAGTAATTATACTAGTTAATTTCCATGCAAAAGAAAGAAGTAACTGTCCAGAGTGCGTTTATTAGAACATAATGCAGATAACAAAACGAACAGCGATTTCAACCGATAAATTTAGGTCAAAAGTAGCTTTTCTATTCTTTTTTTCAATCCCCTGTGGCTAAGAAACCAAAGTCGGCTTTTTAAAAACTATTCTAGAGACATCAGCATAATAAGTTGGTCGCCCCCTGCGTGTTGCTTAGTACAATTCCAGCTGACGGTCGAAGTGGACGGGCGGAGGCACAGAGGAACTGTGGGACATCAACGGGAACGTACCGTAATTGGCTCAGTAAACGAGCACTAATATATTCTCCAACTGTAAGGTAGGCTTGATGTTTATTTTGTAAGGGCACATACCAAGCAGAATTTACGTACGCGCGTTTGTGAGATGACCGAATGCCATCGTTCATAGCAGAATGGTCACAAGGTGAAATAAAAACCGTTAGCGATTTCCGAGTCCAAACAGATTTCATTATTTTGTCTGATAGGGAAGCATTGGGAGTGATCAGAAAAATATTTTCAGCGTAATATCAAACTAATACTGTCATTTTATTCCCGACAAACTTTGCCAATTTTGTAATTTGGTTATTTCAAGATGAGATATAAAATTCTTGGTTAAAAAAAGATGATTACAAGAAAATTAACTGTGCTATTATCTGACTTTTAGGAAAACGATGCCATATACATAGTATATATGCGAGACATAATGACCCGTGTTAAGAACAGCGTATTTATTGTAATGTACCGTTTCGTTTATCCCCTTGTGGTCAGAGACCCGCATTCATACCACAAGCCAAGAAAGTCGATGACCATGGTCGTTGCGCCCCCATAAGACGGAACCAAATATAGGATACATTGAACGAGGCACCGAACGGCAGAGTAATTTATATCATGGGAGGAAAATCTGCTCCAGCCTCGAACGGCAGAGTAATTTATACCATGGGAGGAAAATCTGCTCCAAAGAGAAAATTACTAATAAAATTATCTACGAAAGTCATTCCTGGAAAGCAGGAGCTGAATAACTGACGATGAGACGACCAGGGCAGATTTCGACTGTCGGTTGGTATGAGCAAGATTCGACTTGGGTATAAAACTCGGTGTGTCTAAGTAGGTGTACACAGGATAAGAAACAGAACTGTTTAAAATGGAACTTTTCATTTGAGTGGACTTGCAAAACAATAACTATGGATACGTAGGACAAATGGAACTGTGCGGAAGGGGCTCATTTCCGGACACAAGAAAGCTTGAAACGAGTCAGAGGTACGAGAATAAGAAACGTTGATAACGAAAATACTAATATACGCACTGAGGCGGTTTCACATTAATATACAGCCATATGCACTAATGTGTACGAATACGCATTCATATGTATACGTTCGTAACTATGCAAGTTCCCATAAACAGAAATAGATGAGCATATCAAATATCATTGATCGCTTGCAGACACTGAACGAAAAATACAAGAAATTGGAATTATTCCCACTTCGAAATCTCTCTCTATCATTGCGGCAGCAAATCCGTTAGTGAAATTACGGAAGTCTGTCAGTTTCCCCTTTGCTCTTTATTGTTTTTCCTCCTTTTCAGATGGTCACTTTGCAGAGCATCAAATGTCACCGGAATTGGTTACCTATAATAACTTACGGTGCGTCAGCTGTGCCGCGACGAGTCGGGTTAGAGGAAGTTATTTAGGATCTAGGAAATATTATTTTACCATCTTGAGTGCGCTTGTGTTTGCGTTGGTATGTGTGTTAGAGAGAGAGAGAGAGAGAGAGTCCGGAATTCTCAGACCCATGATTACTTTTTGCATTTTTACTTCAAGTATAAACTTAGCAAAGACAAATATCTTTTGTCTAATTTCCCTCTCTCTCTGTCTCACACACAAATTATACATACTATATTTTATATAGTATGTATAATTTGTGTGTGAGACAGAGCGACTGACAGACAGACAGACGAAGAAAGAGAGAGAGAGGGAAATTAGACAAAAGATATTTGTCTTTGCTAAGTTTATACTTGAAGTAAAAATGCAAAAAGTAATCATGGGTCTGAGAATTCCGGACTCTCTCTCTCTCTCTCTCTAACACACATACCAACGCAAACACAAGCGCACTCAAGATGGTAAAATAATATTTCCTAGATCCTAAATAACTTCCTCTAACCCGACTCGTCGCGGCACAACTTCTCTGTGCTCTTGGTGTAACGCAACACTATACTTGTCCTCTAAATGAGTGCATTCTTTGGTGGTGGCCAAAAGGTCACCCTTGGCTACGATCAAGATCGTTAGCGCTGATTTTGCGTTTGTATGACGAATAATAATTATTTAACAGTACATAAAGACCTTAAGAACATTTCCCAGTAACGTGATGTGCTTTCCTTAAAGAAAAAGATAAATATGTGACTGGGTTACGTTTACCAACAAGGACCTTTGGAGTGAACGAACGAATGAGGAGGAGAACCGGAGCTTCCCTCTCAATGACAAAGCCAAGTCTCTCGCAGTAGCTACGGCGGAACTGGATGAGATGATTGCTTCATTGAAAATAAACTTAGTCCCAAGAAACTGAGAAAGATACAGAATAATTAGATATTAATGAAATGCTGTTTTCTTGAAAATTTCCTTGTTTCTAAACTTTTCACGCTAAGAAATGTTAATGTGCAAAACATGCGCCCAGAGTAATGTGTGTGCAAAGGTCCACTGGCAATGGCCGATGACATCTATGCCTTATTGGTAAACGTAACCTGGTCACGTAATTTGCTTTTTCTTCAAGGAAAGCACTCGTACAGTCACATAATGTTACTGGGAAATGGTTGGGTTCCTTATGTAAGTAGGCGCGGCAACTCTTATGGACATTACGCAACGTTAAGTAGTTATTCGTTATAAGCACCAAATCAACATTCTTGTGCTCGATACCCTCACACGCTAACGATCTTCAACGCAGCTAAGGAAGACCTTTTGGGCACAGCCAAAACAATGCGCTCACTTGGAGGACAGAATAGAGTTGCTATGCTATGCACCAAGAGCACAGAGAAGTTTGACTAAGTGAATCTAGGGTAAAATTCACTGAGAAAAAGAATAACATTCAAACAGAACAGCTCATTCAGGAGAATGGCGCTGCACATTGTCAACTTGAACAAATGGACGATCTCGCTCTTCATTTGAGGTCCCACATAGCAACCAAAAATAATTGCTCTCTTACGACCAAACAACCCTAACGAGAACAGTCTGGGGATTCGTAACGCATAGGTTTACAGTTACGACCTTGAGTAACGGTCTCGTGAGGCATCCCTAATGGTAGACAGCGGATTAACGTTACAAGAATTGTTCCTGTGTCTTCGTCGTTGTTATTGTCATCTTGGACACCCATACGCACACATACACTGGCTGATGGAGCCGTTTTAAAGGCATATCCCACCTACTACTACTACTACTGCGATCGCCGGTAACTAATCTCGCCTACAAGGCGAGCACGAGTTATCCCTGGTTCGACTATGGACTTGAATGATAGTTGTCTATCCATTGTCACCGCTGACCCTGAGCAGCTGATAAGGTACGAGGTAGTTAGATGGCTGTAGTAGTCACAACTAAAGTTTATAAAAATGACCTTGGGCTAATAACCGCATTCCAAAACCTCGCTGAGAACAAAGACGTTGCCTCCTCTTACGATTCCACCTCTATAATTTATATATATAATATACACACATACATGCATTCTCTTTAGTGGTCACCCATCCACATACGTCCCCAGCCCGGCCGCGCTTCATGTCGGTGATCTGAGGAACAGATGTAGCAAACGCGGCACTGCCGATTACAGTCAAACCGCAAATGATTATGATAGTCTCATAGCAGTATAATGACACTATTGATGAAATGTGTTTTTATGCTGTGATGAGGTTGCATATGTTGTTATATCTCACAAAGTTGCAACGAAGCTGTCTTCTCTGTTATGCATCAGAGTAGGCGGCGGTCACTGCCTTTCTCAGTGAAAATGGGAAACAACGGGAAATATTACTATAGTATCCTATCAGATTACGGCAAAATTTAGGCTGAGAGCGCCTCTACGATATTGTAAACACCACAGAGAGAAATAACCTGACTATCTGGGTGGATTCCAATCATGTCGGTCTCAAGTCATAAGTGATGATCATACATGAAGCAAGCAAATTTTAAAAAGAACTAAAGACTCTCCTATTCTGCAGAAACACTAAAAGACAACTATAAAATAAAAAGAAGCAACTTATTTAAAAAAAAAAACGTACAAGGGTCCTCCAGAGAGGGAATCATCCCAGTGGAGGGCTGTACATGAAACCAAAGGAAGTTAAGTAAAATAAAACCCCTACCCCTAACAAGACGTCATTTCAGCCCCAAGGCATCGTTTCTAAGGCTACAGGCTGGAGTAATTCTGGATGATTTTAAACTCATCTTATTAAATTATCGCTAGAGAGTAATACTCTGATAATTTGTAAGGCAACTGAAAAGCCGAAAAATAGCTATGATTAATTAACTAATGGAACATTTTGTATACCTGATATATATATATATATAAAAGAGAGAGAGAGTGTGTGTAGGTGGGAGTCACGGACTAGACCGTGGTGGGAGTAATTCCTGAAGAGAGCAGTCAATAACTAGTTTCAATTTTAGAAAATCACTTGAGCAGAGATAGGAAGATTCTTGTTAACCTCGCTAAAAAAAGAAAAAAAAAAAAGAAGAAAAAATGACCTACGCAATGCTAAAAGAAAAGTCCACTAAATGGAGATTTCCGCTTTAAAAGTGCCAAAATAAACTTTCAAACTAAAATAAAAAATTATTTTAATATCATTTTAGATAAAATCTGGGGAGACCAATGGTTATCACTTGAAAATAACAAACTTAAGATGGATAAAGAACACAATAATTCCTTTTAAGAATTTTTTACAGAAGCAGAGAAACCATTAGGTCGCTTTGTGCAGGCTGCGTAATGGGCACAAGGTTAACCCGTGGCTTTCTTATGTCTAATCAGCCTGCTCCAGAATGTGATACCTGTCAAACCAGAATAACCGTGAAACACATTTTAACTGAATGCTCCAAGTATTCACTTATTAGACTGAAATACTCTGGATCACATCCTAAAATGCAGGACATTCTAGGAGATGACGACTCAAATGTTTGTAAGTTTTTAAATTCTTAACAGATACCGATATATTAAAACATATATAAATAATTTTATTAGATACAGATCTGTTAAAATATATATTAATAATTTTATTCATACAAATTTGTTTTAAATGTGTACAGTAATGTTTTATCTATTTATTTATTTTTTTTGAACTAAATGACTAAAAATATAAATTTATTTAATATGTTATTTTAAAAAGATTTTAAATGACTAAAAATATAAGTTTATTTAATATGGGATTTTTAAAAGATTTTATCTGCATTGAGCAGCCGATTGGACTTAGTCGGAAATGGCTGCTTTAATAAACAGCTGGAAATGGCACGCTCTTCCATGGACTTAGTCGGAAATGGCTGCTTTAATAAACAGCTGGAAATGGCACGCTCTTCCATTTCTCCATGAGAGACCACTCACATCACATGGCTACTGAGATGTCTTCTGAGATCGAGGAGTTAAGGCTGCGCTATCAATACCGCAATAAAACGATTGTTTCGGAGAACTACTATATATATATATATATATGAATTATTATCACATCGAACTGTGATCCATTTATATATCAATTCAAGCTACAAATGTCCTTTAATATCTAAATTCACTTTACCTCCCAAATGATATATTTTCATATATGTATCGAAGGGGAATTTTTTAATTGATAATAATTTCGTCCCCCCATGGGATCGAACCACCGTCCAAGTGGACGGGGATGAAATCAGGACAGTCAGTGACGCTATCCAATCAGCCAACAGAGACGCTATAAGTTCATATCGATTCTGACCTTACACATCACCCTCGATCTGGGAGCTTTCGTAATTAGAATCGATATGAAACCCCGTCTACCATGTTGGCCAATCACGGTTCGATGTGATAATTATTCATAACAAAAGGCTACGTGCTGTCAAACGCTCGAATTGGCCAACATGGTAGACGGGGTTTCATATCGATTCTAATTACGAAAGCTCCCAGATCGAGGGTGATGTGTAAGGTCAGAATCGATATGAACTTATAGCGTCTCTGTTGGCTGATTGGATAGCGTCACTGACTGTCCTGATTTCGTCCCCGTCCACTTGGACGGTGGTTCGATCCCATGGGGGACGAAATTATTATCAATTAAAAAAATTCCCTTCGGTACATATATGAAATATATCATTTGGGAGGTAAAGTGAATTTAGATATTAAAGGACATTTGTAGCTTGAATTGATATATAATGGATCACGGTTCGATGTGATAATTATTCATAACAAAAGACTACGTGCTGTCAAACGCTCGAATTGGCCAACATGGTAGACGGGGTTTCATATCGATTCTAATTACGAAAGCTCCCAGATCGAGGGTGATGTGTAAAAGGTCAGAATCGATATGAACTTATAGCGTCTCTGTTGGCTGATTGGATAGCGTCACTGACTGTCCTGATTTCGTCCCCGTCCACTTGGACGGTGGTTCGATCCCATGGGGGGACGAAATTATTATCAATTAAAAATTCCCCTTCGGTACATATATGAAAAATATATCATTTGGGAGGTAAAGTGAATTTAGATATTAAAGGATATTTTGTAGTTGCTTGAATTGTATATATATATATATGATATCTATATATATAGATATTATTTATATATATATATACTATGATTTATTTATTTATACGTATATATAAGCATAGATGAAGTAAATGTACAACTATGTAACCGTAACAGTGTCCGGCAAATTCGATAACAATTTCGCTGTAGGAATTTTTACCGATGGGAATTTCGAATTTAAAAAATAATCGTTGCAAAGAAATTTCGCAGTAGGCATTTTTGGAATGGAATGGAATATAGAGTTCAGGCCAAAGGCTAAGCTCTGGGACCTATGAGATCATTCAGCGTAATAGGAAAATTTAGAGTTAAAGGTTACAAAGGTGTAACAGGAGGAAAACCTCAAAGCAGTAACTTGCACTATGAAATTATCGTTAGGAGAGGATGGAAAGCAAGACGAAGAAAAATAATATGAATGAAGGTACAGTAAAAGAAATGGAAGGGGTTGCGACAAGGAGCCGAAGGGACACTGCAAAGAACCTTTATTAATGTCTACAGTGCACCCTGTGAAGTGGGCAATTTTGCCGCTAGGAAAAATCAGGGTTACAT
The DNA here is from genome assembly GCF_015104395.2 of Macrobrachium nipponense. Taxonomy (NCBI): domain Eukaryota; kingdom Metazoa; phylum Arthropoda; class Malacostraca; order Decapoda; family Palaemonidae; genus Macrobrachium; species Macrobrachium nipponense. The sequence continues at coordinate 70,094,782 of NC_087205.1, forward strand.
AGAGTGAGACAGACTACACGGTAAAACTTAACAAGCAAACTATAAAACAACTTGTCCGTCGGTGTCCGGCTCCGGCCCTCCTTGGAGCTGTTGTTGAGCAATGTAAATTAGGCAGTTTTGTATCGAATTACCAATTCATTTGAATATATTTCGATAGCTTTTGTCGTTGCAACGCAATGAAAATATACAGTTGACGTTTTCGCGCGTTTGTTAATCTATGCTGTGATACGTGAAACAGAAATGAACAATCTAAGAGGCGCCTTTTTTTTCTTTTCGTAAATAATCGTTAATCAGCATTGCGGATTCAGTTTCCAGGCGATCAAAAGAATTTGGAGCTTGGGAGCGAGGGTTTGTTTCTATGGTGTTTTTACGTTGCATGGAACCAGTGGTTATGTGACTTCCGAACCACGTCGAGGGCGAACTTTATCACCAGAAATGCACATCTCTCACCTCTCAATGGAATGGTCGAGAATCGAACTCGCGGTCACCGAGGTGGCAGGTACAGACCATACCAACCACGCCACTGAGGCGCCTTGGGAACGAGGGATCATGTGATTTTTGTTGTGTTTTTGTTTAAGGAGTGGTTGGCACCCATCTTGGTCAGCGCTCCCTGTGACCCAGATATGTCAACGTCGAGCACTTTTAGTTCAGGTAAATTCTTTGCTAATAATTATTGAAGGTTTATCTATCTCTCCCCGCCCTTTCTCTCTCTCTCTCTCTCTCTCTCGGTAGTTCATTCTTTGAAAACAACTTACCTATCCATGGGATAACTGAAATCTGTTTTTGGACCTACTTTCTACACGATAAGTGATTACCTTTTCTGACGACGTCTTTGCTTCATATCTGTGTAGTAGTACATTCAAATTCCAGTTGACTGAATCATGAGTGGCTGCATTATATTCATCGTAATACCACACGTTTTCCTAGAGTGAACACGACGTCTGTCGCTCCTCTAATAACTCACACTGCTGCTATTTATTCAGGGGAAGAAGTGCTTAGAGGTTTAGAAAGGAAGACTAATTTCGTGTTTTAACGATGGCTCGTCCTATCTAAACTTTCTTCATTTTCCTTTGATTTTTCTTTTTTCACGTCTGAAGTTAATGGTGAAGTTGACTAGCGTCACAAGGGCGCACACAATTCTTCAGATAAACTGTAAATGCAAATAATTCGAAACCATTAATATTATACGTTTCTTTGCTATCTGACATTACTGTTGGTCTCAAATACTCTATAATCATGTTATTTATGCCTCAGTAAATTGCTATGTAATGTTCAAACAAATATAATACATGCATGGATTTTAAATATTATCATTAGTATAAATCGAAGTCGGAAAAGTATAATCTTTTTCCTCTTCACTGTAATTTCTCCACATCAGCATTTCAGTAACCAAATAGCGAAGCCGAAGATGATCCTAATTTAATTCTGCCTTTACATTTTGCTTTAAAGCGCCTGTAACTATTACGCTGAATTTTCTGGCAATGTTTTACGTGTACGAGTATGTATTTATTATATATTAATGTTGGTTGCCTTGTCTGTCTTTTTCTGTTCTTTTCTTTTTTTACCAAGCTATGGGCGAATATTTTATTCTGAGCAAAATTATCATTTGCACATTTTTATTAATATAATAATGATAGTCAAAGCATTCTTCTCCTTCTTGTAGTTATTACCATGAAAATGTTACTGTTATCACTAGTTCATCTGTCATTCCTGTCCAAATGATATTAGTAATTAAAATATTTATAACTGATTAGGTAACATATATTACCTTTGTGTGTTGGAATATCTTTGACATTTCCTTCAAAACAAACGTTCATGAATTTGGCAGCCTTTCTCATGCAAAGTCAGTAAGGCCTCTTCCCTCATTGCCCGCGGGTTCCATTGAATCCTCCGTTTAGTCTTGAAACTCTTTCTTGCTGTTTATTTGTGTTTATCGTTTTATTCTTAATGTCTCCAGCAAAACAGGCAATGAACTCCAAGCCATTTGAATGACGAGGTAGACAGACACTGGTTGCTCTCCGTAAGGATTTCTATTTTCGTACCTGCAATATGTCGTCTCTCTCATTCTGCCAGATGGTGTGACTTCCATAATTATGCTTTCTTTTTGCTTGTGAATGAGGGTTCCTGCGGTAACGATTCCGACTCTTGCTATTAGCCAGATTTCATTTTCATGTTCTTGTTACAATTGCGTAGCGCCGTCGAAGTCTGATTTGCTTTTTCATAGATTTTTTATACTGAACATTCGTCCTCTTTTCAACAATTGGAAAATGAATGCGGTTGCTCTCTTCTTTTTCTCTCAAGCTACTTTTTTTTATTAGTAACAAACACCAACGTGTGACCAGATGTCCCATGTGTTATGTGGTATGACATTTGTGACTTTGGTTATTTGTTAACTTAAGGAACAATGCAGGATTTCTGACGACTGTGTACAGTTTTCCCACACTGTAATCCGGAATCGTTCCTGAAATAATAAAGAGCTTGATGTTTATCACGAGGATAATAATGATTACCGTATTATTAGCACAACGCTATTTTAAAGCTAAAAACAAACGGAAGCTTTAAGTGATCTCAACAGCAGAAATCTAGTCGGCTCCGCTATTTTATATTTGGCTTTTTTATTTTATAACAAGGATACTTCGATTCTTGAGACTTCTAACTTAAATTAGATGACCAGAAATCACAAATAGTTAATATAAATAAAAAAAGATACCTAAACATTTGAGCTAGTGTAGTTCTGTAGAAGTAAATTCATTCTTTAAATTTACACATATAATCTACTCTTTTCGAAAAGCACTTGACGGAGATTGCATAGACTTAAAGAAATATTAAAATGTTTACTATAGCGACAGAACTTGAATTTCCTAAAGCTCGCTATTACAATACATATACTCATTTAAATGTAACAGCTCCAGGTTTACAAGGCTACGATAACTCATCAAAAAGGAGAATTTGCCTGCTACTCCATTGGGAGAGTATGTACTTACAACTATGGCAGACGTGTGTGTGTGTGTGTGTATATATATATATATATATATATATATATATATATATATATATATATATGTGTGTGGTTGTGTGTGTGTGTGTGCGTGTGTGTGTGTGTGTTTTCAGAAAATCAGAAAAACTTGTTGTTGGCATTATATTCCTTATGTTCAGCTCCTTTTTACATTTTAATTAACAGTTCAGCTTTAGACAGTAAATGAATCTACTAATGTGGCCGTTTGCAAAATTTTCGCTTATGTCGTCATCAAAAGAATTCAGAATTTATTTATTTTCACAAACAAATGTTAAGTTATAGTAGTAAGTACTCACCTAGATTATAAACAAAAGAAAAAAGTCGTTTATAATGAAACGTCACTAATACTTGTCATGTCCAATTCTTGGTTTATTTTCTCTGAACCGCTGAAGTAGATTCTCAGAGACAGTCTTCGAGGCGGAAACCCGGACTAAGATGAACCATAACTGCTGACGATATCTGTGGAGAAAATTACCGATGAGACATTATGCAAATGAGAACAGGTCTTCGACCAATTATTGCTGAAAGCAGAGACGACATTCATGCTAGAAACATAGCCGTTTAGACGTTCTTAATAATTTTATTTAGGAAGAGTACTTTAATTGTTCGGACGGATACGAAATTTGATACACGAGGGAAATCAATAAAGGCATAGAGAAAAAACAGAACGCAATACCTTCCCGTACTTAAAAAAAAAAAAAAAAAGGCGACGACACGGAAATGTTTTGAACACATAATTTGAATCCTTTTCCTAACATTTCTTTTGTGTTGTGATAATCATCACAGGAAGAGAAGAACGAAATTGCATATCACACTTTCTCCTAACCCCGCCCGGCGCCCCCAGCCCCTTCCTCCAGAAAGAAAGACCAAAAAAAAAGCACGTCTTTCTTCATTTCACAAACAGCAGCTCATAAGTGGACAGGATCCGAGGAAAAGAATTCGGGATCGTTGACGAAAAAGATACACATGGCTAATACAAAATGGCTTTTCTGCAAACATCTGCCATGGCTGCCGTTATGTTTTCAGCATCATATTTCAATATATCTCAGAACTTATTATGACCCAGAGCACGTAATTAGGTGTTCTGTGGCAATACATTAATTCTTTATCAGAATTATTATTACTTGCGAGACCGTCGCAACTTCGTGCTATTTCTTTCCAACGAACAGGCTATAAAAGAACCTTATAGATAATGGAGGCAGTTATAATTATGAGATGTTTTCATCTGCAATTCCAGTCAGTAGGATAATCTCGCCTAACCAGAGATAATCGACACTACAAATGCTGAATACTGTGACTCCTCGAAAGACGGGGTAATAAGACTCTTTCAAACCTTACCATGAATTCTCTGTGCACATTGCTCCTTACAGATGCGGCAGAATCTAAGTGTAGATAATCAAGTGAAGAGGGAAAATGAGTCGTTTGAACCCTTGCTCGATAAGGCAACACTCGGGACAAGTTTCCATAGCAACAGCTGCTACCTTATCCTGACAGACCCTCATGATCGCTGGAGTTGGACTTTCATTTTTTGTAACTGTAAATAAGAAATAATGTTGCTGTTGAATTATACTTTCACAAATAGAAGTCATTGGAGCTTTATTATGAATTCTTATAACATCACCGTGATTCATATACATGCATTAAGCTACAAATGTCCTTTAATATCAAATTAGCTCTACCTCGGAATTAATATCAGTGGTAAACATGTCATTTTTCCCGGTTCCACAATGACTTCTTCCCTTCAAAATTTAGGAAAAGGAGATCGGTTCGAGAGCTCTCCTTTTCGTTTCTTTTTTGCAGTGGTCTACTAAAGTTAATCAGCTATGGCATATCTCAGGCCATTTCATGGACGGGGAGAGGGAGGGAGATCATATACTCTTGGGCGTATATTTATGTGTAATATCTTTACGATCATTACACTTCAGGACATCAGCAAAAAAATATTTATTTCTACGTAAAACTAATAATTAAAATCTCGGTTTCCAAAATATTAATTTGCATTCAGAGAGTAACTGTACACACAAAGAGCCACACACACATGAACACTTTCTTCTAACAGGGGCTGTTTCCATGGAGGCGGAAAAAATCAAAGAAATGCAACGACCGTTGCCCGTTGATACTATAATGGAGAATTGTGGATGAACTTCCTTTGCAGAAAGTTTCCTCAACATTAGCCACTCCATACCCTTGAACGGAAGGTCATCAGCAGTGTGTTGAAGCCTTTACACACACATTGAGTCATTCCCTCACGTTTCCTGGATTTCAAAGCATGTCCTTCCTTTCATCTACCCAACGCATTCTAGGTCTTCGTATCCTCTTCCTCCTTGCAGTTTTCAATTCTAAACCTTTTTCATTCCATCATCATTCTTTCCACATGACCATACCATCTAAATACAATTATCCATCCTTTAAGAAAGAGGTTCCCCTGGAGGGTCCAGGATAAGGCCGGGTCCAGGAGAAGGCCTTAGGGGTCCACGACACAATAAAAAAAATTATTTTTTCAACTCCAGAAAAAATGTTGTGGCTGTTTTTACCAATTTTACTTTGTATTGAATTTAAAGCAATAAAAAATATTGAAAATATTTTATAAAATTTACGTACATTTACCTTGTGCAGGAATATGCAAATATTAAATGTGCTACGTTGTACTGGGCATCCCGTTGGGTGTCTCGGAAAAGAACGGGACAGATCTATCTGATCGGATTTTGTGCTTTTACAGGATTTTAGGCGACTCTGCTGTTTATCTGCCTGAAATGCAGTTTACGGGATAACCGACAGGAGGGAACCCACCTCAAAATCAGATTTCCGCGAGCCTGTACTTCAACAATGTTTGAAGACCTTCACAAAATACTTGTCGACGTGTATCTCGTTCAGTTTAACTCCTCACGACCTCATAGACGGAGGAATACGTTGAGAGTGCGAAAAGAATTTACTTGTTTACTAAATCTAACAAATCATCATACATCCTCAGTGCGAAAAAAAGACAAAGCACGAAAATAACATCGTTCATTGAAGCTGCATGATACCAGCTACCCGCAACATGGCACCTGTTAAAGTTAGAGTCATGTAGCGGTAAATGAATTCTATAACCGATGATATAATTTCCTGAATGTTTTCTGTAAGGACGTGAAAGGCCGAGGCTGACGTCATCAAGGAGAAAGAGGGAGTAAATAACTCCTTTTTCCTTTTATTTTCTTTGGGTTTTGTGCATGCTTGGTATCGTAACGGATAATGCTTTTCAACACCGATATAAATAAAGTTAAAAATAATTGAGCAAACATAACAGTATCTCTCAAAGTAAAAGTGAATAATGGATATCTGTAAAATTGTGAGACAACAATTTCAAGAACGCCAAGAGGATAGGTAGAGGCAGACGTGTGAGTAGGCCAGAGATGAGTTGTGATGGTAATAGTTGACGCTTAGATGGACTCAGATGATCATACTAACCGGAAGGTCAGACTCCAGGTGGGGAGTCAGGTGCTCGGAGATCTGTCCATCAACTTAACGGGATAAGGAGACCGTAAACCGCAACAGAGGTCTAGATGGAGACTATTTCTCTTCGCTATTTGCAGTAAATCTTCATTTCGCCTCTTTTTCTGGATGTGTATTTTAGTCTTTGGCTCTTCCTCGCTCTGCGCCTTCATATTTTACTCATTCTTCGCATTTTTAGCCTATCCTCCATAGTCATCTGGTGCTTTTAGCTATATTCATCAGATATTACCAATATTCCGACACAAACAGTATATCAGAACCGTGACTAGTGACACCTTCCTGAAGTGCATTGATGTTCGGAGCAGCGTGTAGCTATTTAAAACATGTAATTATTACCTATTTGTTTCATATATTTCTCTGGACATTGGCCTTTTCAGTCCTCTTAGATTCTCCAGAAAAATTTCAATTAATCCACATAAGTTGTCACATAAAAGCTCTTGTGCTAAGAGTGTTCAAAGTTAATACAGTTAATGTTTTGCGTTCATTAAGAATTCGGTCGTTGCTGACTAAGATTTCCTGTAACATCTTCCATAGTTTTGATCATCATAAGCTGAACTAGATTAAGCAGTCATTGTGCCACCACGAGTCCTCGTCCTAAGGCAAATGTGGTAAGGTGTGAGCAGGGTCCGTGGCAAAACCTAGGTCTCGGTCTAGGGCCTAGAAAGACCATGGGTGTGAAGGGGAAGTAGGAAACATGGTACAGGCCTTCGGACTGAATTCATCTAACAAAGGGGATCAGCTAATAGTTGCACCTTTTCCAGAGAACAACTCCTGAGATGACCGAGACAGAGAGTGGAAGCTTACCAGTTGTTGGGAACCTCTTGGGCGGCACAAGCCTCATCAGCAACAACACCATCGCCAAGATCATCACGACTTTGGCGACTCTTCTGAACATCGAAGATGGTAAGACAGAGTCCAGGAACCGGAGACTGAATGGTCCGTCGCGCTGGTTGGAATCGGCTGTAAACATTCTTTGTAATGAAGAAAAAAAAAATCATAAATGCTCTGGTATCATTATTATTATACCAAACACAACTTATTAGAAACATAAGCTTTTCAAATGTCTGAAAAGCTGGTTTTGCTTTTCACTTTAGAAAAAAAAAAAAAAGTTTAATTTTCCAAGGTATTACAGTGCGTTTACTTTTCTAAGATCGCTGTGGTGTGGCTTGTACATATATCATACGTTGCCAATTTTCATGTTATGGTAATCATATTATTATCATGGAGTCTATTGAAATAGTTTTCATTTCTTGAGATGTGGTTCTTTGTTCCCATCAGATATTTTGAATATATCTTATTTCGTATATTCTTCGTTAAAACCTCAGTTTCATTAACGAAAATGAAGATATGGCATAATTTTCCCCGGCAATGCCAGATCTGAGTTTAGGGGACCTATGATTTTTAAGAGGATTTAAAAGGTCATGGTCAGTATCATTAAAGGATACTCGCTCTCGATCACCCACTGTGATAAGTATGAACGGACAGCCCAAGTGACTCGCAAACGCCTTCACCACCTGAGACCAAGGAAATATTCTGTAATTTCCTGAAATACTTCATTTTATAAAAACATCATGAAGGTCCTGTAACTGATGTTTCGAAGGCTATCCAGAGAACGTCTGAAGCAACAAAAGTGTTAGAATTGACTGTTCGTAGACTTAACAAGGAAGCAAGAGAGACGGGAAATATAGTGGAATCTCCAGTATTTCAAAAAAGAAAAGAGAAAGTAGTGAGTTATGTGACTGACTCGGATGATTCTGATAAAAATGTTATGCAAAGAAGGAATGAGTGGTTGTCTTTTCTAAGGGCATAATAGATCTATTGACTTATAAAATTATGTCTCAAGTCCAAACACCGGAGCCAACAGGCCATTCAGCGCATCTGTAATTATAGAAAGAGAAAGAAGGAATAACTAAATAGAATTGGGAATGAAAATAGAATTAAAAAAAAAAAAGTTAACAGGGAAGAAGCAAACCCTTTCCCTCGACTCCCAAGGTCTAAAGCGAATCCTCCTAAGAAGGATTATATTTGCGGGAAGCATTTAATGGGACTGACATACCCGTAGATATGACAACTCTGCCTTTTCTACCTGACCCCATCAGAGCGATCTTAGAAAAGTAAACGCACTATAGTCATAGATTTTTCGGGACTGTGATTTTCAACTACATTTAAAAACACAAAAAGGTTCTCTTAAAATAAGATTAGTCTTTTTTTCTCTCCTTTTTTTGCAGACTGCCGTAAATAACATTAACACTAAGTACCATCTACTGTACATTAGTATTTTGGCCATAAGCCATAGTTAAAAACTGCAATTTATTATTATTATTATTATTAATCTGAACCTCAAACCTCCGCTCCTTACGTAGGATTCCTGGTTATCGGAACATTTACTGAGGGAATGAATGAATCTATATTTGCTTATCACTCAAAAAGCTTGTTTCAATGCTCCTCTTGACTAGTCAAATTCAGTCGTTTGAACGACGGGGCAACTTTTTGAGAATGGATAAGGATGTGACGCTGATATGTTGATAGAAACAATTTCAAGGTTAGGCCCCTCGGGACTAAATGAATTGCAATTCTGAATTCTGAACGAAGTTTTCTAAATGATGAATCTGAAACCTTGTTGAACCTCCGACAGCCTCAGAATGGACCCGGGAAGGCAGCGAAATCTTCTCTCGACTGATCACCGTCGGCGTTGAGCCCTTATCGCAAGACATCACGTCCAACTGGCTGAGCCTTCTGTTCAGCACGGGCTGGTGGAGCGTCGGCATCTTCAGCGTACCTGTCCTGGTGACCGGCATCATCTGGTACTTCATCCTGACGTGGTTTCTCAAGAAAAACGTCATGGGATTTCTCCTTGGCAGATCGCTCAGGTCTGTTGTCATGAGTTAATGCTAAGGAAACTGAACATTCTTCGCTTTAAATATTTATGCATGCAAGATGACGCCTTGGCACACTTGTGGTTACATATAGCAAATTTATGACTAACAATTTTATAACTTGATCATAATCATATTTTTAAATCCGATTCCTAGTTCAAGATAACTCTTTATATTAACTGGTTATTCTGTCCCCAACTTTGATTGAAATAAGGGTCATGATTAATATGAATTTACCTGGGGGATCTAAGTTAATGGGTTAAACTGATGATCCAGGCAACTTACCTTGGATAATGCAAAATATCGAACTCTGGCCTTGAGATCAGGCAAAAACATATTCAATTAGAAAATAGCTGAAGGCCTGCTTCAAAATGGAGTGATTAGGCGGGGTTGGACTGTTGTTGTTTAAGATGAAGCCAGCCTTATGCTGGCACGGGCTCTTCCGACGAATTCAAAGGCCTTTTATAACCTCTGGAGATTATGAGGGTCTTGCATCCAGATGGCGACAGTGGGCATCTCGCCCGGGCATGGAGACCTCATGGCCCAAGTTCCAAGATGGCTGCGCACGCATGGTTGATCCTTTGCTTCTCTGCCAGCTGGCTTACCTCGGGCGAGGATTAGCATTTCTCCCGCGTCCACGCCTTGAATTAAAGGTTTGTCGGTAGTCAATGTAAACAAGTAAAGAGGATTAAAGTAGTCTCCCCCAAAACAGTGGTTGGAGAAAGGTTGTAGGGGCAAGTTTGCCCAAAGTGTATTATACAATAACAAATTAATAAATTTAATATTAGTTACATTAGGATCTTTTGACTTATTGTATGGCATGGGAGAGTTTACTCCCTCACTGAAACTGGATGAGATCTAGCGGAGATATTCATAAAAAAAAAATGCAAGCTTTCCAGGACTAACAGTCCTCATTTTCAAGTATCGCTGGAATGCATTCCACGGATACTTAACAACAAGGGCTGTAATGGTATTAATGCACAAAACAATTGTTTAAGTGATAAAGTTATATATATATATATATATATATATATATATATATATATATGTGTGTGTGTGTGACGGTACTTACTTTCTTCGCACAGCTCTAAGGTAACGTGCGCCGACTTGGAGGCTATACTTTGGAGAATTAGACTTATATAAATTTTCTTACCCTTGCTGAATTAGCTAAAAAGGGTTCTAATTTAGATGAGAATTGAAATTAATATGTTCTTTGCATTTACGTTTATTCTTCGTTAGGGGTTCTTACAAAAGTTTTTCCACCTTCTGAGTTACTGGGCTCTTGGACTGATAAAACTTATTGGCACTTGTTGCAATTACGAGTCTATAGGCACGAGGGAATTTTACTGAGTATTGATTGTCACTTTCACTGTCTTTGATTAACTCGCACACCACACTTTTGCACCTGTTCTTCTTCTGGGGATTCTTCTGTCTTTCTCTCCCTTCTCTGCCTGTTGCTGAGCCGCTGTTTCTCCTCGTTCCCCTCTTTGTCGTTATCTTCTCTCGACTTCTCTGTTCCCCTTTTTTCTCTGCTCTCCTCTCTCTCTGTCTGCCCTTTTTGTTAGGATGAAATCTCCTTAGCACCGCCTTTGAATTTTTGGATTCCGACTGGGTGGGTTTGGCATCTTCTAAAAGACTTCTTGTGTCTGAATGGCTGCTAACTTCATACAAGACCGCCTTCCTGTCAGGTCTTCTACAGTGATTCGTAGGCTTTGAATTTGTATACGCCTCCTTCTTGATGTCCTGACTTCTTGGGGGTGTATCCAATTGGTAACCTCATAGGTCATTCGTTGATACACATTCCTGGGGTATCCCACTGATCTGGCTCTGCTTCTTGATTCGTCGAAGTCCTTAGGTCTCTCTTGAAAGGGTGGGGCTCTGAAGAATTTGGCACTTCCCTCTTTCTAACAACGGGTCATAGAATTCCTTTTTAATGTATGCCAGATGGCTCTCTCTGACCTGTTCACGAAGGGAACGGCGATTAGTCATAGGCGCTAATGAGAGTAGTTTCCAATTTCTCGAATAGGCCTGGTAGATATCGCTCGTCGCCCATAATCTCCTGTTGGTCACTAATCGCTGGTACGGACAGAGGTATTTTGGGGGAGATGGAAACCAGATGTCTGATGGCTAAAAGCCTAATGTTTGGAGTAACAAAATCCCTTCGCTAAGAAAAATCATGATCTTATTCCCTTTTCCTTTTTCTTCTCTTATTATCCGTTTCGTGCCTTTTTCTTAAGTATTATTAAGTTATTGCCTTTTGGAATAACGACACTGTGCCACACTATTACAGTCTCGGCCCGCTACCCGCTACCTCGCTGACTCCGACAGCGTTAACTAAGCTGAAGCAAATATTATACCTACAAGAGGACTCCTAACTTATGCTTCTTGGAAATCATATTGAAACTTTAACTCAAAAACATCAAAAGTGAATGTAAACATGAGCAAATCCTTGATTAAGTAACGTTAAGGGCAACAATCAAAATTGAATGTAAACATGAGTAAATTCTTGAGTAAGTAACATTCAGAGAAACATAAAAAAAACTGAATATGAACATGAACAAATACTTGATTAAGTAATATTAAAAGAATCATCAAAGTGAATTCAAATATGAGTAAATCACATTAAGAAACATGAAACTGAATGCAAACAAAAATAAATCACCAAAACCAAGAAAACTGAAAGTTAAACATACATAAGCCCTTAAGTCATAAGTTATATAAATGCATGGTAGAAGCAAAAAAATAATGGTAACTATCCAAGTTTACAGTACATGATTGGTTCAGTCCTTTGCCCTATTCTATCTAGGTGGATATCGTTTTTCTTTATGGAAAAATAAATTTCGTTCTTCGTTGACGACACTTGATGGCTTCTTGTTTGCTGCGACCTGCTACTTGGAGACAAGTCCTGGGAGAAAATATCCTTGTGTATTTGTATGCAATAACAAGTGTGTCCTTGACTTCCTACTGAGATTGTGTATTGTGTTTATGCAAAATTTCATTGGACATTCTTACTGTAATTCTGAGCAACCTTGTACATTAAACATATAACTTCACTGCTTGGTACTAAAACAAATTGGCAACTCGGTTAAAGGAACCGGTTAGTGGTTAATACTTGTAGGTTTCTTCTACTGTGACAACAATTAGTAAGCTTTCACCAATCAATATCTTGTTAGTAAGTTTTCAACAACTACTATCTTGTTAATGAGTCTTCATCAATTAACTTCTTGTTAGTGAGTCTTCATCGATTAATATCTTATTAGTAAGTTATCATCAATCAACATCTAATGGATTTGAACAAAGTAAGTATATTAATTACCCCTTCAATATCTTAGTCATTTCTGAAACGAATTCTCTTATCTTAAAATTTCTAAATGTCTATCTTAACCAGTCTTATTTATTCTTTTACTTCTAAGAATGTCCTTATGGAACGATTAAACTTAATATACGTCTTGAAATTCTTATACTGCGCATTGAACTGTTTCTTACATACCCAAATATTTCCCTTCAAGTCAAAATAAATTTGAAGTTAGTGCACGTAACTCAAAAATTCTTGCTACAAACCGACTAATTAAAGTAAGAATTGTAACAATAAAAGATTATTCCTAAGTCGACCGATGAAGGTAAACTTAGCAATAAAATCAAATAAATACATGGGAATAATGGGATGAATTAATGGGATTGTTCTTCTGTTTCACTGAAAAGTGACTCTTCTATTCTTAGCAGTTATATCTAATTCCTTCTTCTGTAATGTCTTCTGACGTCTCTGTCATTTCGGATTCTTCAACTTCTTTGGTTCTCTTGACCTTGTCCTTGTTTATCCAAAATTCTTCTTCTTCTAATGATTCAGCATATGTGGAAGGCATTTGGTTATTCATTTTTCTTAACCTTTATCTTAGTCTCTTGTACGTCTACGACCTTGTATGGTCCTGTGAATTTTGTGGCTAACTTATAATTAATACCACTTCTTACTTCCTTCTTAATATAGACTTCATCCCCTTTCTTGTAGTCTACAGGCCTTAATCCTTCTTGATGCTTCTCTATCATATTCTGCTGGGCTTCTTCTAAATTCTTGTGCAATTGCTTGTGAATTACTTTAAAGTTCCCGATTCTTATCTTCATGATATCTTCAGAGTAATTAGGCTGTATTGGCTGATTAAGCCATGCATAAGGTAATCTGGGGTTCATATCCCATCAAAGCTTTTATGGGAGTTGCTCGAGTACTCGTATGATGCCTTGCATTTAATGATAATTGGACCAAAGGTAAATTGACGTCCCAGTCAGGATCCTGTCCTACTGTGTGACGTAATACGTCTAAAACCTTCCTGTTATTCCTTCTACCAAGCCATTGCTAGCTGGGTGATACGGCTGTATCGCTACCTTTTCTACCTTAAAGGCGTTACAAATTCTTGAACTAACGAGTTGTTGAACTCGGTCCCATTATCAGAAATAATGAGCTGTGGGGCAGAATATCTGCAAAATATCTTATCGAAGAGAGCGATTGCACAATCCTTGGCACTTTTACTAGTTAGTGGTACCAACTCTGTATATCTCGTGAGCGCGTCGATCATACTAGTATATTCTTATTCCCTTTACTCGTGGTATGAAGATTAGTGATAAGATCAATAGATACTCTTTCGAAAGGAGTCTGTGGGATAGGATATTTCCCTAGTGGCACTTCCTTGTCTGTTCTTCCCTTGTAGCTGTTGCATGTATTGCAGCTCTTCACATAATTACTAACATCCTTGTGAATTCCCTTCCAATGGAAAGTTCTTTGGATTAATCTAATTGTCTCATCCCTTCCTGGGTGAGCTCTCATGTCATCGTCGTGCATTAGCTCAATGACCTTGTTTCTTAGACTCTTAGGTACTAACCTTTTGTGCAGTACACCTAGAAATTGACCAAATGGATCATATTCATGACACATCCAAATTAATACACCATCTATGTCCGTTAGTGCATCTGTGGGACATCCAACCTTCCTACCTAGTTTCGGTTAATTCTTGTTGGCTGTGTTTTCTTTCGTTTCTAACGTATTTGAACAGTTCCCTTATATCTTCATCTCTTTCTTGTTCTTTTATGAAATTTTGCCGGGGAAAGCTCCTCTGTATAATGCATGGTGAGTACATTTATGTCGTTGCACATTGTTCATTCTTTTCTTCTTCTTGACTTATCATATTTTATACTATCACCTTGTGACATATCTTGATAATGCATCTGCTACCTTATTCGTCTTCCCAGGGACATATTTCACCTCTATATCATAATCTTGGGCTGTCATGAACCAACGTGCTCTTCGTCCAGAAAAAAAATTAGGGTTCTTTAACATTTCTACTGCAGCTGAATGATCCGTGAACACGGTTATCTTGTAACCAAAAATGATATATCTGAAATGCTTTAAAGCGTCTATAATAGCTAGAGACTCGAGGTCTGTTACTGAGTAGTTCACTTCTGAGGGCTTTAATTTCCTACTGTAATAAGCTATGGCATTATACTTATTATCTTGTTTTTGCATTAAACATGCTCCTATACCAATGCGGCTTGCATCCGTGGCTAAAAAGAATTCTTTGCTAAAGTCTGGGAAGCTAAGTACTGGGGGATGTGTTAATCTTTCTTTCAATTCATCAAATGCTTCTTGCTGCTCGTCTGTCCATATAAATGATACGTGTTCCCTTAAAAGTTCAGTTAGCGGAGCTGATATGACTGCAAAGTTCCCTATGAACTTGCGGTAAAAACCTGCTAAACCTAAGAATGACTTTACGTCCTTCTTGCACTGAGGTGTAGGATATTCCTTGATTGACTTAATCTTTAAGTCGTTTACTTCTACGCCCTTTTCACTTAGTGTATGACCAAGGTAGTCTATTTTCCTTTTAAGGAAGTTACACTTCTTTAATTTAAGCTTCAGGTTGGCTTTTCTTAATCTCTTTAGGACTTCTCTGACTAAGTCTATATGTTCCTCTATAGTGTCTGTTGCTATTACCAAATCATGTATGTAACAGTGTACGTCCTTGCCTAGTAAATCGCCCAAAATTTTATCCATTAATCTTACAAAAGTTACCGGGCTTGACTTTAGACCAGGGCATTCTTACATACTGGTATCTACCGTTACTAGTGGAAAAAAGCAGTTAAAGGTTTAGCCTTCTTCGTCTAGAGGGATTTGCAAGAATCCCTGCAATAAATCTATAGTGGTGAAGTACTTCTTGGACCCTATAGTGGCGATAAGATCTTGCATTGACGGCATTGAATAAGGATCATTTTCAGTAATTTGGTTCAATTTTCTGAAATCCACAACTATTCTGTAAGTTTTGTCCCTTTTAGGAACTAGCAAAAGTGGAAAGGACCATGGGGATTTAGATGGTTCTATTATTCCTTGCCTATTCATTCTTTGTACTTCTCTTTCAATGATCTCCTTCTGGGAATGTGCTACTCTATAGGCTGGTATGTAGATTGGCTTTGTGTTTGATGGAATGTCTATCTTGTGCGTTATTTCGCGTGTATTTCCCAAGGTGTCACCGTCTAGAGCGCTATATCCTTATATTCGCCACAATAAGTCTATGAATTCTTCTCTAACATGGTTTTCCTTAATGTCCTTAAATGAGATCCTATCTTAGCTCTTCTTAGTTTTATGTCCTGAGCGTAATTTCATTTCCTTTACTGATCGCGGCTACCGTTTCCCTTTC
This sequence comes from Macrobrachium nipponense, assembly GCF_015104395.2. Classification (NCBI taxonomy): domain Eukaryota; kingdom Metazoa; phylum Arthropoda; class Malacostraca; order Decapoda; family Palaemonidae; genus Macrobrachium; species Macrobrachium nipponense. The sequence goes on from NC_087205.1 coordinate 70,110,843, forward strand.
TACAACTCGGATAGGTATGGAGTATACTTCTGCTAGGCCTATCTCTGTACCTGGTGTTAACTTAACCTTTCCTCCTCTGTTATTGGTAATCTGTAACGCTATTTTGCTCTGTCTAACTTCATGTAAACTAGAAGAATAATGTATTCCATTTACTTGCGACTTTTCAGTAAGCGTGAGAATTTCCTTTCCTTCAAAAATTGGATTTACTGTACATTCTACCCACGTACTTTCTCCTGGTTTAAGTCTTAATTCCTTTTCTAACTTTAAATAAGTGCATTGATTTGATTCTAAAAGGTTAATGATCTGTTGTGAACTCGTGATGCATTCTGGATATCTTCCCTCCGTCTTATCCTTCTTTAAGATACCTTTCATCGTGGGATTCTCTTGAGTCTGGGTTCTTTTAATTGACTTGCATATTGGTATTCTAGAAATCTCACGACCGTTTTCAATCACTAGTTGTTCTCTAGGGGCATCAATGCTTATCCCTTGTCTAGCCATAGTTGGATAACCTATCAACAAATGAGCAAAAGCTAATTGTATATCTCTGGCTACCAGAACATTTTCTCTTAGAGCAATTCTTCCTAGCCTGAATGGAAATCTAACTGTCCTATTACAGTGGATATCATTACCTGGACGTCTGTGATTCTACAATCTACTGCTGGATTCAAACTTAAGTGAGAAAAATACAATCGATACACCTTTTCTGACATTATATTCTTAGGACTACCTGTATCAAAGAATGTAATAATAGGTTTCTCTAAACCGACATGTGCGGGAAATAATGGTCTATAATTATATTCATTTCCTACATCAACTTTGCTAACCTGTGTAGCTGGGCTTAGCCTTGACATTCCGGACGTTCTCTCTGTTATAGAGGAAGATCTATTGTACCAGTAAGCAGAAAATTTTCATTGTGTCGTCCGACATTGACTGGACTGGTTGATAACCTATGCTTGCTGTTTGATTAGCATATCTATTTGGGACGGAATCCCTATTTCCTCTAACTGGGGGAGATTGACTATTGTTTCTACTTCTGCCTCTCAACTGAGATCTACCTCTAGGAGCTGAAACAAATTTATTTCTGCATTCTCGAGCACTATGTCCTGTTCTCTTATGGAAAGGACAGAAGGCCATCCCTCGGCAGTCACTGGCATAATGTCCTCTCTTCTGACAGTTATAACACGGTGACTGTCGAAAATCCTCCTTGAGAAGATTTACCTGGCATCTTATTCTGATTTCTAGATGGTGTCCTAGATCTATTTGGACCCCTTTCTTTTTGTCCTATAGCGACTAAAGGTCTGTATATAGGATTCCCTTCAGGTCTTCTACCTAGGATTTTTGTTTCCTCCTCTTCAATCTCTGCTACATCATCGGATGTCTCCCACTTACGAGTCATCCTTGCAATAACTTCCGTTGGCAGGCTTCCAATCATTATTGCTAGTCTAAATATTTTTTTAACATGACTCATTAGCATTTTTTGCTTACCTCCTTCTACCCTCTATCACCAACCTGTGGATTCCATGAAGTTACCCCATTCATTCATATTGTTATAAAACTGAGAGCTAAACTCTTGATAACGTCTTTCGTCTAACTTAAATTGACGCACTATCCTTGCCAAGCTAGTAACTGGATCTCTTTCACCAACTGTGGAATAAACCTTCCTAAAATACCGTTTCAATTCTTCCCAATTCTTAAGATCTCGGTAAGTCTCGGAGTGGACGTACCGCTCTAAGTCTCCTCCGGCTTCCAAATCAAGATAACTCTTGGCTTCAATAAGCTTTTCTCTATCTGTCCCCGTTATGCTATCTAGGCGTGTCTCCACCTGCTCTATCCAGTTCTCCAAGTTACAAGCTAACTGGCCGTTCTTTCTTCCGCAAAATTTAGCTATGTGATTAATCACATGTCCCTTATGTGTTCCCATTACTGCTGCGCTCGAATTCGCGGACTGTGTACCTTCCGGCATGGTTAATTTCCTTGTTTGACTTCTCGTGAGCACAGGCGTTCTTACGTTCTGATAAGGAGAATCTGGTTCCTCCCTTTGACCGTCGACTCGTTAATAGAAATTTTCTTAAGTACTGAGTATCATTAAAAGTATCAAAGTTATGACAGTAATATCCCAAAAAGAAAATGATAATAACAATAAACTGTTTTTACTTAAGTATTCGATCACCAAAAAAAAAAAATAAAAGAATTTTCCCCAGAAATATTCTCAAAGTCTTACGTTACCGGTAAGCGATTCTTAAACAACAACAAAAAACCCTCTTAACAGTACTGGTAAAACGATACTGAACTGACCGTAAAGTGTACGCTAACGAGAGACCTCTCGTGAGTTACCCTTGTTATAACGAAATAAAAACAAGTAAACATTCATTCGACGTAACGAATAAGAGTAAAAGGCAAATATCAAACAAAAAAAACAAAGTACAAGAAATCACAAAAACAACCAAAATCACAAAAAATAACATAAAATGGCACAATCAAAATTCAAATTAAAATTTAAAGTTATTGGTTAGTAAATACAAATGTTCGGGAAAAGGTCTTAGTAGCTGATTAGTTATAATTAGTAAAATGAAGAAATAACGTAGTTTCGTTGCCAAAAAAAAAAGTTCAGTGAAAATCTTTTAATCTTGAAATACCAGAAATTGTCTAACTGAAATGTTAATCGCGTAATTTACTTTTAATAGAGTTTAATGTTATGTAAGTGTGGGGACATTTATTTGGACTTATCTTCTTTCGTCGTCTTCGACACCCGGGTTTGCGTCTGACCGCTTGCGTTCGCCTACCAGTGCGTTGAATGATGTGTTGGTTCCCCCTCTCTCTCTCTCTCTTCTTCTCTTCGGGAAAGGGGACCTCTCTCTCTCTCTTCTTTCCTCTCAGAGCAGGATTGCGATGACTGATGCGTTTTCGGGATTGTTTTCTTTCCTCTTGATATATTCTTTATGCGTTCAAAATATTGTTCGTCTTCTAGTGGAACGGCTGTTCTTGTTCTTCGGAGTGGAGTTTTTCTTTGGGGAAGTGTGGGTGGGGGCTTTTTGGAGCGCTTTTATTGTTACGACTCAGTAACTGTCTTTGTATTTGTGAGAGGCACTGGTACTGTCTTTGGGGAGAACTTTCTTTTTCGAGTGGCGTGAATGGATTGAAATCTCTTATGCCAACACTAAACTTTTGATTCTGTTTCACTGCCGCTGTCTTTAACTGTCATTCTTGTCACGTCGTATCATGTCGATGATCACCGATTCTTTGCTGTCTTTATCTTCACCGCTCGACACCAATTAATCTTGTCACTATATCAATCTTTATCTCATCGTATCCCATCGCTCTGCCACCAATTAAACTGTGACGGTACTTACTTTCTTCGCACAGCTCTAAGGTAACGTGCGCCGACTTGGAGGCTATACTTTGGAGAATTAGACTTATATAAATTTTCTTACCTTGCTGAATTAGCTAAAAAGGGTTCTAATTTAGATGAGAATTGAAATTGATATGTTCTTTGCATTTACGTTTTATTCTTCGTTAGGGGTTCTTACAAAAGTTTTTCCACCTTCTGAGTTACTGGGCTCTTGGACTGATAAAACTTAATTGGCACTTGTTGCAATTACGAGTCTATAGGCACGAGGGAATTTTACTGAGTATTGATTGTCACTTTCACTGTCTTTGATTAACTCGCACACCACACTTTTGCACCTGTTCTTCTTCTGGGGATTCTTCTGTCTTTCTCTCCCTTCTCTGCCTGTTGCTGAGCCGCTGGTTCTCCTCGTTCCCCTCTTTGTCGTTATCTTCTCTCGACTTCTCTGTTCCCCTTTTTTCTCTGCTCTCCTCTCTCTCTGCCTGCCCTTTTTGTTAAGACGAAATCTCCTTAGCACCGCCTTTGAATTTTTGGATTCCGACTGGGTGTGGCATCTTCTAAAAGACTTCTTGTGTCTGAATGGCTGCTAACTTCATACAAGACCGCCTTCCTGTCAGGTCTTCTACAGTGATTCGTAGGCTTTGAATTTGTATACGCCTCCTTCTTGATGTCCTGACTTCTTGGGGGTGTATCCAATTGGTAACCTCATAGGTCATTCGTTGATACACATTCCTGGGGTATCCCACTGATCTGGCTCTGCTTCTTGATTCGTCGAAGTCCTTAGGTCTATCTTGAAAGGGTGGGGCTCTGAAGAATTTGGCACTTCCCTCTTTCTAACAACGGGTCATAGAATTCCTTTTTAACGTATGCCAGATGGCTCTCTCTGACCTGTTCACGAAGGGAACGGCGATTAGTCATAGGCGCTAATGAGAGTAGTTTCCAATTTCTCGAATAGGCCTGGTAGATATCGCTCGTCGCCCATAATCTCCTGTTGGTCACTAATCGCTGGTACGGACAGAGGTATTTTGGGGGAGATGGAAACCAGATGTCTGATGGCTAAAAGCCTAATGTTTGGAGTAACAAAATCCCTTCGCTAAGAAAAATCATGATCTTATTCCCTTTTCCTTTTTCTTCTCTTATTATCCGTTTCGTGCCTTTTTCTTAAGTATTAAGTTATTGCCTTTTGGAATAACGACACTGTGCCACACTATTACATACATATATATATATATATATATATATGAACATGATATGGCCAGCTGTGTTTCTGTAGGCACCTGGAGAACTGGAAGACCCAGACCTTCTTGGATGAGAACCACGAAAAGGTTAAAAATTAGGCGGAGATCTGTGATTATAAAGCGCATGAAAGACAGGGTGGCGGAATTTAATAAAAGTCCTTTGCATTATACTGTGTTTTAAGAGATGATATTGATCACACGCACACAAATATATGTATATATATATACAAACATATATACACCGCACACATATATAACGCCTCAGTGGCGTGGTTGGTATGGTGTTGGCGTCCCACCTCGGTGGGCGCGGGTTTGATTCTTGGCCATTCCATTGAGGAGCGAGAGATGTGTATTTCTGGTGATAGAAGTTCACTCTCGACGTGGTTCGGAAGTCACGTAAAGCCGTTGGTCCCGTTGCTGAATAACCACTGGTTACATGCAACGTAAAAGCACCATACAAAAGCACACACATATATATGTGTGTGTGTGTATGTAAAAACGCTGTATATTCACTCGATCGCACGGAATGAGTCAAGTTCGCTCTCTTTGCCTTAAGATGAGTTATGAGACTGTCGGCAAATTCAAGATAGTTATTAAATGATTTTACTGAGCCGAGACATAGTCATGCCATATTGATAACTGCTGGTTTTAATTTCCTCTTATCTATTATTTCTATTACAGCAGTGATGCATATGATTCCTAGATGCACTGCCAAAGATACTAGAATGCATAAAAAATTTTACAGAATCGAATACGACCAAAGACATAAAATTGCTCTACAACTTTTAAAAAAATTATAAGTACTTCCATACCTCGTCACTACACCTGGAATGTTAAGGCTGGTACTAAAAGTGTGGGACTGATAACACACGCCACAAAATAACATTCAGAATCTAATTTTTTGCTTAACCAACTTGTAAAAGTATTGCTGTCAGGTCATGAGATCAGTATCAATATAAATTTGCTTGAAAAAGATCAGTACAACCATCAATTGGCAGGTGTGCAAGATTATGCACTTGACATACAGGAAAAAATTCCGAGTTTCAGTTTCATTAGACTCTAAGCACTGAATGAGCAAAACTGACGATTCAAACAAGTTATTTATAGTATATGTAAGTTATGTAAGAGCAATGTTGATGTTTACAGAGGTTATTAAAGACGAAAAAAAGCAATTGTCTCCCATTTTTATTTTCTTTGGCGATTTTGTGTATCTTCTAGCAAATAAATAAATAAATAATATAAAAATATTAAAAAATAAAAATAACTATTCTACTTCAGTGCGATTGCGGCATGTTTCTCTTAGTTTTTGTCCTTTGTCTTCATTCATCTAATAATCGATTGATTGACTGATTGATTAATAGATTATTTAACCAATCTACTGATTGGTTAATTGGTATTTTTTTCAAAGTATTTTAATAAGACCCCTGACTCACGTCTCTAGACTCACAGAGACCGAACGAGGGATTTGATCTCGAAAGAGAGGCGAACCTTGGAAGGAAGTCAACTGAAAGAAGTTGAATAACTGTAGAAGGGAAGAGATCTCTGGGAACGGATGAAGAGCAAAGGGAAGAAAGCAAAGCAGATGGCGGTTGAAGGGTAGCGATAAGAACCTTTAGAGCAGTTTGCGGTGAGGTCCGTAATGTCCACTGTAAGTGGTATCCGTACGGTGTTCCCTTGTGTCTGAAAAAATGTGAGTGCACGGTGCGGTGCACATCACTCTTTTCTCTTTCCCTCTGTCTCTATTTATGTTTCTATGGTACTTGGCGTCGCAGTGAAAACGGTAGCGATCTCTAAACACGATCCCAACCGAGTACACCGATGTTCGACCCTTGGAAGACGAAGGAACGAGAGGCGCGTTTTGAAACTAAGTGTGTTACCATTGACCTTAGATGTAAATAAAGTTCTCGGTTATTAGTCGTCTGTTGTGAGTCTCAGACTGGGGTGGAGAGAAAGAGGGCAAAAACAACAGCCGTGAGGGATCAATACTCAGGTAAAATGTATACCATCATTATCACAAACGAAAGCGGGAGGGCTGTGAGGTAATCCTCACCCCCAGCGGTGTGACAACATACATAGAACTCTTAATTAACATCAGATCTAATGATCTCGTGTCCTTCTTTCATTCTAATAACAAAAGATGATGTAACTATGATCTCATGTCCTTCTTTCATTCTAATAACAAAAGATGATGTAACTATGATCTCATGTCCTTCTTTCATTCTCATAACAAAAGATGATGTAACTATGATCTCCCTTTTCCTCCAGCTCGCCTTCCATAGCACTAAAGAAAGAAGAAGAGGGAAACCAGGCTCATCTGGCTCGCCTTACCAGGAGCGTCTCAGACGCCATCGATCATCCGAGGTAATCGAACGCTGATCTGCGACGAATCAAGAGACAAATGAAACCCACCCTGGGACCTTTCCCCCACCCCCGTCCCCTTCGCTGGCGCCGTTAGTTTGTTTGCGCCGTAGGTTCGGTTGTTAGAAGGCATTCATTTGTTACTATGTTGTTATTAAAGTATTTGATAATTTCTGATATATGAATATCCTTACTGTCCAATTTAAGAAAAATTTTGAGCATGGTTTTAGTGATGAAATATTGAGAGTAACCAAATAGTTCTGGGGATGTCATATAGAATTGCGATAAGAATCGTGTCATTAAGTCTGTGTAACAATACATTAGGACTGCAAAGTTAATAACAAAACTCTTACCGAACTAACTTTTGGTAAATTCTTTGGGACAACTTTCTCTGTTAATCGAAGGGTCAAAACACGTTACCTACTCCGAAGAAAGTCTGTGTTTTATCATTCGGTTGCCACAGTTGACGTCTTGATTCATCTAGAAGATAATTGGTGGGGACGAAATATTCATAAATCTCCATTTCCATAATATATAATTATTTTCACCTTCACATATGTTTACTATCGTTGCTTTTCTTGAGTACTTTCATTTTCTGCGGAATTTTCTTTGGAAATTGTACTTAATAGTACTTAAAGGTTTGCCTGGTTCGAAATCTGAGTCTTAGATAAAAACCCTATCGCTTCACTAGATATCAAGGTTATTAAGAATGGAGAGCATTTACTCTCGTTAGTCGGAATAAGGAAATACTCAGTAATATAAGCACATGATAAGTAAGCTATCAGAAGAAAAGGAAATACCCCATCAAGCAGGTTATTTATCCATCAAAGTAGTTTTTTGGCGCTGAAGATCATGCATGAGACAGCCGTATTTTCAGTGAGATTCGTCCTGGAGATTTGCACTAATCTCGAATTCCTTCATGGCCATTCAAATAAGATTCCTTGCGTAAAGCCATTTCTAAATCATTTTTGTTTGCTGAAGCTGCAGTTAAGAAGAGAACAGTCCCTATAATTTATTTATGACTCATTTTACGGGGATAAGGCTTTTAAAGTCTCAATATTAAATTATTATTCAGACCTCTCCTTTTTTCTTTTTATAGCTGATGGGGGAAAGAGTGAGGGCAGTTAGCTAGCTAGAAATGGTAGGGAATAGTTTAGAAAGTTAAGTATTAGTAAGAGTAATGTCAAGTGTGGTTTATCCACAATTTTACTTGGGTAATGGTACAATTTGCCTAACTAATATGACATAATACAATAACGATTTTACATTATATTACCATGGTGAACTGTACAGATTACATATTTTGAGTTTTAGTTGTTAATAGTATAATCAAATTTATCAGAAGTTGATCACGGAGAACTGTCCAGTTACAGGAATTTCTTTCCCTGCACATTGATCGAAGATTCTTTATGCTTCTGTATATTAAAATAAATAAATAAATGTTTGGGTGATGGATGATATTGATACTGGGCGATACTCCAGAGGTCTTCCATCTCATAGCATTGCGACTTCATCGTTTATCTTTATATATCTGTAACCAAGATGGAATAAGATATACAAGTATGTTCTCGTGGAAATATTTGGATTTATCAAAGGTTTACGAAGAAACAGTTTCCATGTTGTGAGAGATACTGACGAGTTTTATCGCAACAAATGATCTACGTAAATAAGCAAACCGCCTTGCAGGAAAATCACTGATATCCATTTCTATAATATTTACATTACTTTTTGAATTGCAGCCTAATTATTCTATTAAGCCTCAAAGTTTTCTGACTCATTCATTTCCTATTCATTAATCACGAAAAGCGCACGTTTACATATGTGCGACTATAAATAGAAATGAAATAAACACGGAGGATGTTTGAGCCAAGCTGTCCTATACACATGCTCTGGTGCACAGGTGTTAACTGTGGCTACAACCGGCTCCAGTACAAACATCACAAGTTGCGGTTGAAACCGATTAGTTAATTGTGCGGCGCTTTTAATGACGAACGATTTTTCGAGACGTGAAGTGTGGCGTGTTTTAGAGTTGCATCAGAAAGAATAATATAAGAGAAAAGGGAATAAAAAAAAAGGTCGTGCTATTACAGGATTTAGTGACCGATCATTTCTACCTACCACAAAACTTGAATTCGTTTCCTGACCCTGTATTCGTGGCGGTTAGAACTCAGGTCTTCCTCATTCCACGTCGTCAAGCTGTACTTTTTATTTATTTATTTATTTTTCTTCTTCAAGTCTAGGCTAGACTAGATACGGCCTTAGAGCGTTCGTCCTATTGCTTTTGCTCTGAAGATAATGGTGGAATCTGCAGCGGTTCCTAGACACCAGGCTGGAGGAGCAGTACCGATCTCGACGAGGATCGCTACCATCACCACCACTACGACGACGACGACGACGAGGTCCAGAGGACTCTTCGGGTACCGATTATTCCATTTCACAGTTATATATAGATTGAGTTGGACTGAATATAGAATTAAATCTAAAGGCCACGCACTAGGACCAATGAGGTCATTCGGCGCTTAAAGTATATCTTAGTTTTGCTATACCACTGAGCTTATTAACAGCTCTTCTAAGGTTGGCCCGAAGGATTAGATATTTTTACGTGACTAGGAACCAATTGGTTACTTAGCAAAGGGACCTACACCTTACTGTAGGATCCGAACCACATCGAGAAATGCATTTCTATCACCAGAAATAAATTCTCCTGATTCCTTGTTGGCAGAGCGGGGAATCAGACCCGGATCCTGAGATCGGTAGTCGACTATGTAACCGACTCGTCCAACGAGGAACTGCTGAAACCGATATTAACATCGAAATGTTTTAAAGGTGTAATAGGAATAAAAGCTCGCGGTTGCACCATGATTCAATTGTTAGGAGAGGGTGGAAAGTAAGATGGAAGAGAATATTAAAGGAGGTACAGTAAAAGAAACCAAAAAAGTTGCAGCTAGGGACCGAAGGAACGCTGCAAAGAACCTTAAGTAATGCCTACAGTGCACAGCATTATGTACAATGACGGCACTATCTCCCTAAGCGATAGGCTGGTTATAGAGGTAACCTCTCCACTGAATGCAGAGTAAATCTTTCCGTTGATCACAGAGTTAATCTTTAGTCATTCATAATTTTCTAGTGAACCCAGCAAGCAGGCCTTGTGGATCGTTGCCATACGGCCACAGTGGGCCTTGGTATGACAAAATCAGTGACCTCGGGATGAATGTATATGTAAAAGATTCGTCCTTACACAGTTTGTCCGAAAAGTTTGTTAATGCCGAAGCTTTTTAGCTGTAGAATAAAAAAAAAAAAATGGAAAGTAATTGAAATCAACAGTGGTTCCCGACTTTTCTGACAACCTGTAGTATGGGGAACACCGAAATATGGACACCGTGTGCACTACCATATAGGAACTATTTCACGTACAGCATTCGCGTCAGCGAGGTTAATAATATTTCACTACGAATGGAGACTGAAGCACTGAAATGTTTAGATTATTAGTAATCCTGAAGGGAAAAAAAAAAAAAAAAAATATATATATATATATATATATATATATGTGTGTGTGTGTGTGTGTGTGTGTGTGTGTGTGTGTTATACGATCACAAGTAACACGTGAAGATTGTATATCAAGAGCCAGCAGGAAAAATGAAAAGCAGCAGTACTGCTGCTTTTCATTTTTCCTGCTGGCTCTTGATATATATATATATATATATATATATATATATATATATATATATATATATATATTACATATTTAAATATATATATAGGAACACACCACACACACATATATATATATATATATATATATATATATATATATATATATATATATATATATATATATATATGAGAAACTGAATGACAATGATGAAAAAGTTGAAAAGTGAATGAAAGAACGAGAAAAATGACTCATACAAAATAACTGACTTACATTTTCTAGCATTCGCTTATTTTTGTAAAATGTGTCTTACATAATCTTATGAAGAGCTGTTCTTCTGTGTTATTAACATTGCATTCACATACCACGTACAGTACAGGTACAGCGGAAATTGACGTGATGTATACATATAATAACGTTTAGATATGGAATGAAGAAAGAGAGGTGTGGGATAGAAGAACAATATTTTTTCTTTTTATTTTTCCGTCACCGATATTGTTTGTCCTCGTGAAAGGGGCAGAACGATCGGAGTAGTACCTCATACGGGAGGGAAGGCCGTCACTTCCCATTAGCTCTGATGAACCCATTAGATTAATGGGCCGTTCATGTCTCCAGTGTCCCCGATGGTTGCGACCAACTCGCATTTATGGGGCTTGAGTTAATACGGTCTTTACTCCGAGTCAGACTTAGGCGTCATTTCGCTCGCGTTTCTAGTGCTATAGGCCTTTCGAAAGTCTGCGCTCGTTTAGAGCGTTCTGGAAAGATCGTATGACGGAAGCCTTTATGAAAGAGGTTTGTGTTTGTGTGTGTCATAGAGAGTCTTTTCACATATCCACATGTAAGAAAATATCTGTATATTTGCGAGGGTCGCAGCTATACAACTGGAAGTTACATACATATACATTTCGTACATTTACAGATTTAAATGTGAAGATTAGAATGCTCATATAACTGTGTATAAACATATAAGAAAATTCAATTTATTCCTACCCTTCGAACCTGGGTCTATTAGGTACCCATACATACTCATTCCCACCCCCGCCATTCTTGATATTCAAATGGGTTGCAAATGAGATCTAACTTTCATGAAGAGACTGTAATGCTATGCTGATGGTTTATTCGAACGCTGAACCGGCGTTGCAGCTGGAAAAACCAGACACCAAAGTTAAGAATATATATATCATAAATATATTCATGTATATATACATACACACACGCGCACACACACGCACACACACACACACATATATATTATATATATATACATATATATATATATATACAGAGAGAGAGAGAGAGAGAGAGAGAGAGAGAGAGAGAGGAGACTTTGAGGTGTGTCTCCGATGGCTCTTAACCTTCCTGTTTTCTACAACTCGTTGCCCCTCCTGCACCTGGTTGCTACCCACCACTATCGACTAATTCCCAGTTCCATAATTCCCTCTTTACGTCAACAGGAGCACGTTGGATATTTCATGGGCCTAAAGTAGTTTCCCTTCTCCGTGGGATCAGACTTGGCAGGGCAAGGTTGTCAACTGGTGCGACACACACACAGATATATAATATATATATATATATATATATATATATATATATATATATATATATATATATATATATATACTGCACGTATTCTTACCTTCAACGATATTTCTACCTTATGAGATTTACATTCTTCCTTCATCCCATCCTCAGTCTCTATGCTCTTTCGCTTCCGCCTCCTTATTCTTTTATATCTTATCTAAACATACTCTTGCCATGAAACTAAAAACAAACATAATACAAAGTATAACCCAACACACCAACTAAGTAACCACTTAATCTTCCATGCGGATTGTTTGGATAAAAGAACCCTCGTTGAATTCTCTCTCTCTCGTCGAGCCGAGGGTATTCTGGGCCGGTTTCACTTTTAACTCCTTAAAGATAGGTTAAATAATAGACCGATATAGGCAAATTACTAGTCTGAGCCAAAGATGTCTTGTAGTCATTTAGGGCTTATTTATTTTCCCATTTATTCCACAACCATTTCCCACGCGCTCCTATTCCTCAGGAGCTGCTGCACTATATACAGAAACGAGCCCGTGCGCAACAAAGGAGTAAAAGGGGAGCCTTTAATATTCAGCTGTTGAAGTAATGCAGTCTACAATAACGAAGTAATATCTAACTGTCGTAAACATTTCTCTTGAGTAAACAGAAAATAATAATAATAATAATAATAATAATAATAATAATAATAATAATAATAATAATAATAATAATAATAATAATAATAATAATAATGACTTTAGAGGCGATGCTGTTTGTTTACTCAACGAATAAATCATATGGGATAACCAAGACCAGTCACAAGATCAATTGTACACCTTCCAACTTGCTCGCGTAGGTGGGAAGGTGACGAGATTCTATTTATAAGCTACTCATAATATGCAGTGTTATATTCCATTCAAGGTCCTCCTTAGAAACTACCGAGGCTGAAGAATATCTGGAAATTTTACGTCCCTTAAAAAGTCAGTTCCGTAAAGTAGAAAAAAATGAACGGAAATACAAATGGGCTTAAAGACTACACTTTCCAGAGGATATTTCGTTTGACGCCATCTTATAATCTCATTTTTACACCCTTCCCTGCCCCTCTCTGTCTTCTGGAAGTAATCCCCCCCCCCCCCCCCCCAACGCTCCAGCCTCCATCACCGGAAGGGATAGAACCAATGTACAAGGTTAAATATTTCTGGTTTCATAATGCAAGTCATAGCTCAAAAACCGAGTAGACCGGGAATGAGAAAGGAACTGCATGACAGCGCTCGCTCAAATTCTATTATGCTTCTGTTGAAAAATGCAGTGCGTTGTCATCTAGCTGTTGGGTGACTGCTGTGAGTCTCAGCACAGACCAACGTGTATAAATACTTATATATATATATATATATATATATATATATATATATATATATTATACACATACACACACACACATATATATAAATATATATATATATATATATATATATATATATATATATATATATATATATATATAATATTGAAATTGAAGGTGGCTGCTTTGAACCTGGTGAACAACATCGACTTTGGGGTGAAGGAGAATTCCTTGATTTCCTTTCAATGTACTTTATCCCGCTGACGTTTCAAGACCACGTGTCCCATTTTCAAAGCTATAAATTACAAGGACAACAGAATTAAAAATAGGCTCAGATTAAACGAAAACGGAAAAAGGTTATTACATAAAAGTATAAAAAGAAACATAATAGAAAGGAACAATGGTTACCGAACAGTGCTGAGTGACAATCAGAGTCTGTTTTGATTCCAACGGAATCTCACGAGTTGAGCTGAGTTGAATGTAGAATTTAGGCCAAAGGCCAAGCACTGGGACCTATGAGGTCATTCAGCGCTGAAATTGGAAATTAACAGTAAAAGCTTTGAAAAGTGTAAAAGGAGAAAACCTCGCAGTTGCACTATGAATCAAGTATTAGGAGAGGGTGGAAAGTAAGATGAAGAAAGAGAATATGACAGGAGGTACAGTAAAAGGAACGAAAGTGGTTGCACCTAGGGGCCGAAGGCACGCTGCAAAGAACCACAAGTAATGCCTACAGTGCACCACATGAGGTCCGCTGACGACACTATCCCCCTACGGGAGGAATCTCCAAGAGTTATACAGGTGTTAACGTGGACTGAGTATTGAATTGAGAACTAGTTGTTTAATAAAAAGAGATGCTAGTATTGACAGTTGGTGGTCATTTGGAGCTTTGCCTATTATTTTAAAAATCATCATAATTGATATTATATTTGCATTTTCCCCCTGGTCTCTTCTGCATGAAATTTTTGGGTTTGATAATTTAACGTCTATTCAGTAACTTACGCCACGATGAGTCTAAACTCGCCATCAACAACCTACGAGTGGAGCCTACGTATACTTCCCCAGGGAACATCTGGGGCAATTAGACTCCTGAGGTCACCAAAAGATGCAGACTTTCTTTATATTTAAAAAGGGACTTAATCTTCATTGGATTATTACTGTGTTAGTTTCAGTTCGACAGCCGATAAACATTTGTTTATCATTTGTCGTAAGTCTTGGTAAAAGAGTTTTTCATAAATACATAGGGCACTTGCATAGAAGGATATTTTAGAAATTGTTGGCATTTTGAATTTTGGATAAAAAAAATATTATTTAAAAATTTGCGAAAATGTTTGTAAAGAGCTCAGATGGGAAACAGTTATTAATGAAATACTAACGGAGATGTAGAATTTCCTCGTGAAAACAATTTTAATCGAATGTTCCTTTCTATGATGTTCTTTTTATTCTTTTATGAAAAACTTTTTCCTCGTTTTTTAATCTGAGTCTATTTTTAACTCTGTTATCTTTTTCATTTATAGTTGTGAAAATGGGACACATAGGCCTGAAACGTCACAGTAATATAGTACAGTGAAAGGAAATAAAGGAATACTCCTTCTTCCTAAACTCAATGCTATATATACATATATAGATACATACATACATACATCTCATGTATAAGGGCCATTACAACACTCTAGTTTAAAGCTAAGGATTGTATTTCGGTGGACTGACTCCCACCCTTGTCAAGTAGTGAATTACATAAGAAGTTACATTGGCGAAATATATAGTGGGATATATGTCCTTAGTTGATGCCTGGGGTCACCGCTAAGCCGGCATTGGTTCTATTAATTGTCTTAATCCACTTCATCTTTGCCCTAGGGATGATACTGTCTATATGGTCAGAGTCTCAGGCTCCATTGGAAAGGTTGATCCTATTATCTTGTTGTTTTATCAGTGAAGATTTTACCATCTGACATTTGTATTGACAGCTGCTTTTGTATAAATTTTTGGATGAGTTCCAATCCATGGTATGGTTCGTGTTATTTATATGATGGAAAATTGCCGAACAATATTGTCCATATCTATCTGAGTGCTTATATTGAGTTAATCTTTCCGAGAGAGATTTTCCTGTGAATCTATTGTATGACTTATTACATTCCCTACAGGGGATTTCATAAACTCCTGTGTCTTTAGAAACTGGTTTTGCTAACTTTAATCAAGGATTTCCCCAAGGAACTTGGATAAGTGAAGACAGGGTTGAAGCAGCTAAGGTTTGTGATCTCTCGTAAATTAGTGAGGGATTATGATTTTGTTTGTAAATTTTTCCTTTTCTTTGTTTCCTGTGGGATTTGCTTTATGTATGTCATCGTCTATTACGTGCTTGGGGTATTTTAACAAGAAAAGTTGATTTCTGATTGTTTCAAGTTCTTTGTTAAGAAATTCTGGGGAGCAAATTCACAGGGATCTAAGAAATAAGTTACTTGGTATGCCGAGTTTAACTGAAATATCACGATAGCTGTAAAAACATATGTATGAAAGTGAGAATGTTGCTTTCCTGGAGACAGTGAATTTGTAGATGTTATTAATTCTGATGATTCAGACATCTCAAAAGGGGATTTGGTTATTGCTTTCTCATTCTACTTTAAATCTTATGCTCGAGACCAAGGAATTTAATTTTTGTATAAAGACATCAAAATTGCCCCACTTGCTTTTCCAATTCTGCAGGTTTGATAGGGTTTATAATTACTGTTTCGAAATATTCCATATATTAGTTTTCTAACACAGGACTGAGCAGACTCCCCAAACTGCAACCAAATTTTTAATGGTAAAAGTTATCACCAAAGGAAAAGATGTTATTTGTGATGCAGAGCTCTACTAGTTGCATTATTTTATTCAATTCTTATTCCTTAGAGCCCTGAGAATTTGCACCTCAGATTTAAAAAAAAAAAACTTGAACCCCCCAACCCTTTTGTCTTCACTTATCCAAATACATTGGGGAAATCCTTGAATAACGTTCAGCAGAAGCCAGCTTCTAAAGGTGTAGGAGTTTATGAAATCCCCTGTAGGGATTGTGATAGGTCATATTATGGATTCACAGGAGAATCTCTCTTGGAAAGATTAATGCAACATAAGCGCTCAGTTATATATGGACAACATAGTTTGCAATTTTTCATCATATAAATAACACAAACCACAACATGGATTGGAACTCATACCAAATTTTATATAAAAGCAGCTGTCAATACAAATGTCAGATAGTAGAATCTTCACTGATAAAACAACAAGATAATACGATCAACCTTTCTAATGGATCCTGGGACTCTGACCACATAGACAATATCTTCCTTAACCCTCTCATGATCTGATGGTGCGTATCGCATCAATAAATTTTTTTCCGTAAGTGCACAGATGACGTGCTGGGCACGTCATATGCAAGTTATTTTTGGGAAAAATTCACGAAAAGAAACGCATCACTCAGAGAAAATGTAGTTGACGCCATTGGGTCGACAGATGATGAATCTCGAACAAAACGCAAATTCGCTAGCTTACTTAGTTACGATACAAAGCGTTAGCATAAGTAAGTTTGAAAATCTGAAAATTGCACTCTGAAAAAAATGGACATTTTTTAAAATCAATTACAGCTCATTAGCAAACACATTTATAGCAAAATTACTGCTTCCACGTGAAAGATCAAACATTTCTACACAACTTAGGCATAAAACAAACTCCCCAAACCTAATTATTATATTTTTCATGATTATTTCCAAAAAATATATACGATTTTTCTTAAAAATTTAAGTTCATCACATCGTTTTTATTATTACTAAGCCTCGTAAGGATGTTCTGATTGCTTTAGGAAATAATTCAATCATTTGCCGACATTATAACACTAACCAGAAGCGTATATCAGTTACCGAACTTTACTAAAACACTTTTCCATGCGTGTTCTTTTCGGCCCGGGGGGGAAAAGTCATGCACCTTGCACCCTTATATTTTCTGCCTGTGCGCAAGAGGGTTAAGGTAACAATGAAGCGGATTAAGACAATTAACAGAACCAGGCATCACCTAAGGCAGTGGTTCTTAACCTAGGGTACCTGTACGGGAGTACGACACCTTAAACCTAGGGGTACGAGACATGATAGCCAGTGCAATTAAACTGTATATTTACTGAATATTTTCATATGTTTGTATTGTATTTATATTGGATGGAAGGTTACGAGAAAATGCCCTGAGATATCAAGGGGTACGGGCACTGGAAAAGATTAAGAACCACTGACCTATGGGAATATCTCCCACTGTATATTTCGCCAATGTAACTTCTTCTGTCATTCACTACTTAATAAGGGTGGGAGTGAGACCACCGAAATATAGTCCTTTGCTTTAAACCAAGTGTTAATGGGCCTTTTATACTCGGGACATATCCCGTTTTAACAGAAGAATTTATTTACACATACATACATACATTCATACACACACACACACATAAATATATATATATATATATATATATAGATAAATATAATATCTATATATATATATATATATATATATATATATATAACATACATACATACATACACACACACACACACACACACACACACACACACACACACATATATATATAGATATATATATCTATATATATATAGATATATAGATATCTATATATATATATATATATATATAACATATAATTGCATTTTGGACAAGTATACTCATAGACAACGGAAAAAACGCATAAACTCTGGAAGGGTGTCTTTTAACTTGAAAAGTCTGCCAATTGTTAACTTGAAATTAACATATGGTTTCAAAGCCGTGAACTGACAATAGCCCTAAGCACTCTGTACCCCATATGTTAATTTCAAGTTCATGTCCAACAATCCGTTGACAATAGGCAGACTTTTCCAAAGACACCCTTCCGGAGTTGATGCGTTCTTTTGTTGTATATATATATATAATATATATATATATATATATATATATATATATATATATATATATATTGTGACGAAGTGCCAAGTATCTGGTTACCACACTTACCATTCATTAATTGATACCTCACAAAAGCCAGACACCTGATCCCTCATCACAGGTACTAAACGACTGAATACTCTAAAGGCAACAGTGATCCCTTAACAACTTACCAGTATTGCAGAAAATCAGACTAAGTTCATCAAAACAGGTGTGAGGTAATCTTGGAAGTAATTAAATTAATCAAAGGGCATCACTCCATCAACAACTTTAAAAGTCTAAGTATTTCCCTGATTTCAGAAGTCTAAGTACTTCCCTGGTTCTAAGTCACTTCAAGTTAATTGAAGGAAAACAGATGAATTACCACTCTATGTTTCTACCTAATATCAATATAATTAAATGCAAATATGCTGGTTAGAAATGAAAACACTTATAAAAATTTTAAATACAAAAATTTATTATTAAACTCAAAATTTATAAGTGAAATTCACAATATCAGGGACAATTACTGTTACTTGAAAACAAAGTAAAGTTTAATTAATTCTTGAATCAATTAAGTAAAATTAAATCAAAATTAATTTATCACAAAATTCAAGAAAATTAATTAAATCAAAATTCAAGTGTTAAGCAATAATTGAAATTTGGAAATTAATTCACAAGTGCCAAACAACAATAAAACTTGAAAAGAATTCTAAGTAAATGCAAATTAATTCACAAGTGTTAAATTTAATTAAATGTGCAATGATTAAGCAATGAAAATAACTAAGTCAATTAAATTGTGAATGCAAATGAAAATACAGAAAAATGTGGAAAATACCAAAATTTAATTAAGTATTAATCACACAGAACATAAAATAAAAAGACACACTACAATAAGATAATGAATAAATGCACAAAAAATAAACAAACATAAAACACAAAAATTTGCAATGTGTAAAAATGTAAATTTCACTCAAACCATTGTAACTATTAATTTTTACCAAACCTTCGTAACCATCTGTTATTAGTTATTAGTTTTTACCTAACCACTGTTCCTATCAGTTATTAGTTGCAGCTAATAAAAATACAACACACTTTACCGTTTTGGTATACCAATTCTCTTTCTTTGCTGCAGGCTTGTTTCACACTTTCACAAAACCAGGCGCCGTTACTCAACAATGTTTGTTCAGATTCCACACAAAAAAAAAAACACTATATAACACTAAATAAACTCTAAGAAATATCAAATCTGAAATTTACAAGTTACGAGTGACCATTCAATAAGTACGAAATCGTTATGTTACTTTAAAATCAAAAGTGCTATGAGAGAGGAGAGAAGAGAGAGAGAGACGAGAGAGACGAGTGAGAGAGAGAGAGAGAGAGAGAGAGATCTGAACGCCTCGAGTATCTAAGATGTAATGAAATTCTTCTCCCTTACGGAAGCTGGAGTGGAGATGACACAAAACGTTTTGGGCAACAATTCTTTCTAGAAGCTTCGAAATCTTACGCAACTTTACATACAAAATGTGTAATCTGCATGTGGCTCTTGGCAAAGACATACGCGTACGAGACCAATCTGTTCAGAAAAGACATGTACTCGACTCGATCGATCGAAGCAGAAGTCCCTTATCATGACGTGATGACAGAATCCCAAAACACAATGAAGACTCGAGGTCTCTAATCAAACGTGTTGACAGATTTGGAAAGCAAACGGAGATCTCGGAGTTCCTCTAATCTCGAGGAGATGAAAAGTTACTGAAACAATTCTAGCTTTGTACGGACAAAGATGTTCTCTCTGTTTCTACATTCTACGTTATATATTATTTTATAATATGTAATGCGAAATCTGAACACACATTTAAAACATCCCATCTCTAAGCTATCTAGGAATCTGAAAAAATGTTGCACAATCTTATACACAATATTTTATACAGTCAAAGAGGGGATATATGCATTTTGACAGTAGCAATACACACACACACACACACACACACATATATATATATATATATATATAATATTCCGGGTGTTTCAAAAGTCACTCATGGCTTTGTATTGTTTATTGAAAATTTGATTTAAACATAAAGTGGATGAAATTCACACGGTAAAATCAACATTGACTGAGAATATCTGTGGTATCACCCTTGATATGGAATGTTCATCCATAAGTCAGTGGCACACCTTGGCGTGTGCACAACCTTTTTCGTAGCAATCAAGCCACCGTTTCACGCATTACCTGACAAACCAAGACAATTAACCATCTGGTATTCTTGATCTTGTGTTGTACATGAGGACTTTCTCTCCAATTGTACCTCATTAACTCCTTGACAATGTCTGAGTAAAGACAAAAGCACTTGGATTTCTGACTATCATTTTCCTGTGGAATTCGCTTATTTATGAAGTCACATGCATCTACTGTGATATTTTAAGCATAATGGAAACCACACGAAACTTCTACGCCTTTTCTTTGAATTTTCCGAGCCTTGTTCTATTTGTGGCATCCTTCTGTAATGCTCTTATCATCGCTCACAAACTGAAACTCCGACTTAACTTTCTACGGAAGTGTATGAACGAGCAAGTGATGCCCAAGTCGATTTTACCAGTGAGAATTCTTCGTCTAGCAGAGCGACCTTTCAACGAGTTTCAATGCATCATACTTCATAAACACATCGACATCACAAAAGTGGAAGTAGATGATGCGTTTCATACACTTAGAAGCAGACGGTATGGCTTTAATCAGACGGTTCCTGTCGATTGGAAGAATCGGATGCTGGATTATTGCTACGGAAAATTGAGAAAGTGCTGCAACCGTCTTGAAAGGAAGCTTCAAGTCAAGCTGAAGAACCTTATTGCTGAAAGCGACTGGACTAAGCATGCCAATGTGGACTTCATGATTAATTTATCAGACAAACCAGTGGATAGTGCTACAACAGCGGCTTCAGGATATGGGTTAAGCTTTGGTGTATTTAATGGTAACCTGGAATGTGTCAACATCTCAAAATCCTTTTGCTATTTAGAAAAATCTAATCAAAACCTATGCCCTGATGATATCAATATTTGCAAAGGTATTGTGTATGGTGCTATGTGTAAGCCTTCTCCCCCTAATATTCCCGTGAGATTTCTCCAGGATTTTAAGAAAATTAAAGAAGACGATACAGTGAAAGAGACTAAAGCAGATAAATCTAATGCAGTGGTAATAATGAATAAAAGTGACTATATAAGTAAAATAATGACATTGCTAAATGATACTGATACTTATACGAAACTGAGGTCTGACCCTACACAGACAGTGAACTCCCATTTTAATAAACAAATTAAATCCATTTTGAAGGGCTTGGACCATTTAATTAAACAGTTTACACCGCAATACGCCTCCCTACCTTATATGTATGGTTTAGTCAAGACACATAAAATCAATAACCCTATCAGACCAATCATTAGTTCAGTGGGCTCAGTTACATATAATTTATCTAAATGGCTTGTAAAAATTCTTACTCCTTTGGTAAGAAACATTTCTAACACGAATGTTAAAAACAATGTTGATTTTATAAACAAATTGAATAGTTTAAATTTGAATTTTGATTTTAATATGGTTAGTTTTGATGTTGTCTCTTTATTTACAAAAGTGCCAGTAGATGACTTACTTGAATATTTGGAAGAGGAATTAGAACGTCATGACATTCCATTAAGTGTGGCAAACCTCATTAGTCTCATAAGGTTATGTATCAAATATAGTAAATTTTGTTTCAATGGGGAATATTTTGTACAAAAGTTTGGCATGGCTATGGGTAATCCCTTATCTCCTGTCCTTAGCAATATTTACATGGAATTTTTTTTAGACAAAACTCTTACCAAGAATTTTGCCCCAAAAAGTTATTTGGTTTAGATATGTGGATGATATCTTCTGTATTTAGCCAGTTCACGAAAATCTCCAGGAATTCCTTAATAATCTCAATAATTTAGTCCCTTCTATAAAATTTACTGTAGAGGAAGAAAGAAATTGTAATTTGAATTTTCTTGATGTAACTGTCCATAGAAATGATAGAAATGTCACCTTTTCAGTCTTTCGAAAATCAACTAACATTGCCTCTTTTGTTCATTACTACTCCAATCACCATCAAAATGTTAAATTCTCTGTTTTTTCTGGGATGTTTCTAAGGGCTTTAGGCTAAGGCCCCACCGAATCCGTCGCGGCGCGTGGCGTGCGTCCAACACGGCTACGTGTTTTGTGCGTTTCGATCAACTGTTATAGTTCAAACACGAGTGGCCCCACACGGCGCATGAGCGTGCGTGGCGTCAGGTGCGTTACCGGACTGGACGCGCAAGGAACAAAACATTTTGTTTTTAGCCGAACGTGGACGTGCGTCTCCGAGCTGGGGTCTGCATGAAGGAAGAAATTGTGGTAGACCTACAACAACCTGCATTTGAACCACCTGCCCAACTTTTGAGTTATAATCAAATGTGATGATTTGTGGTTATGATAAAGGATTAAAGTATTTTTTTTTATTATATTCTAATGGATACATTTATGTAAATATCTTTGTTTCAGAAGTTCCTGTATCAAAGTGTTCAGTTCACACACAATTCTACGTATATTAATTTTTGTATTAAATAAAATAAAGTGCAACTTTAATTTCGAAATCAGTAATCCTTCCCTCAGAGTTACTACAAGTTTCTTACGTTGATACGGATCTTCTGTAATTGGTATCAAATTTTGATATTCGTGATATAATGTCCTCGAGAATTAAGTCAAAGGTTTTCGGCGGCATCCGACAATATTAAAAAAAAACTTGTCTGGACGCTATCGTAACTTATGAAAGAGTTTTGCATATTCTCCACTCTTTCCTCATCTAAAGTTATGTCATAAGTCCAGATTTTCCTACTGTTCAACGCCTCTAATTTGGTTGACAGCACCGAGTCAGAGGAAAACCTCGCGCTCTCCCTTCATAACGGCAAGTACTGCTGAAGTTTGAATTGTCCGTCTTATAACCGTCACTCGTTTGTCTGGTTGGGCCACTCTCGCAGAAGACGGAGACGCTTGTAGACGGATAGCCGTGTTGGACGCACGCGACGCGCCGCGACGGATTCGGTGGGGCCTTAGCCTTACGTGTCTGTAGCCCGCAGTTTATTGACGCTGAAATTAAAACTATTTATGATATTGCAATGAAACTTAAATACCCAAGGACTTTTGTAGATGTGTCATGGAAAAGAGCTAGAAAAACATTTTATTCAACTAATGACAAACTTGAATTTAGTAAGAATAACATTCTAAAATTACCCTGTGATGAAAGGTTTTTAGATATTCCTAGAATTTTAAAGCTTTTTAACATAAATGTTGTTTTCAGTAATATTAATGTCAAGAGTTTAATAATCAAAAATTCTCCTAAAGATCTTCCAGGATGCATATATGAAATTCCTTGCAAAAAGTGTGATAAAGTCTATTACGGACAAACCGGTAAATCTCTTTCACAACGTCTCAAACAGCATCAGTATTCTGTGAGAACTGGGCAAATATCTAATGCATTATTCGTACGTAATGAGAGATTTAGACCATCCTATTAACTGGAGTCAAGCAAGAGACCTTAATCCTATGTAATGACACAGTTAAAAGGAATATCATTGAATCTTGTTTCATCAAGTCAAATAATAGAAATGTTCTAAATTTAAGTCTTGGTTTATTTAAACTTGATGCTTTCATAATGAAAAAAGTTGTAGATAAATATAAGCAACAAAATTAATATATTTAGTTTTTACATGTTTTGGACTGTAAAGAAACTTTGTAATTTCGGTTAGGGTCAATCTGTTTAGGTTTGTGACCGTGTGATATCCGATAATCCCGGATTATCTCTTTTAATTTTTATCCTTTTGACAATTAACCATCTGGTATTCTTGATCTTGTGTTGTACCTGAGACCTTTCTCTCCAATTGTACCTCTCTTAACTCCTTGGACAATGTCTGAGTAAAGACGAAAGCGCTTGGATTTCTGACTATCATTTTCCTGTGGAATTCGCTTATATATATATATATATATATATATATATATATATATATATATATATATATACACATACATACATAAATATATATATACATATATATATATATACATATATATATAATATATATATATATATATATATACATACATACATATATACATATATATATATTATATATATATATATATATATATATATATATATATATATATATATATATGGATAACAGTAAGCGGTGAAAAATTTCCGTTTAATGGAAGGCATCAATGATATGAATAAACTATGAACTTCCCGAAGCCACTATAGAAGTACAGACTGATTGCAGACAGTACAAGTGCGAATACATGATATTTCTTGACATTTGCTTTCCGTTACTCTATACTCTTCTGCACTCTATACAAAAAGATATGGCTAGTATGTAAATTCTTTGCTGATAAGATCATTTTCTTGTGGTCAGTACTATGAAACATTGTAGAAATCTATGAAACTATATTTTGGGATAATATTCTGAATAGAAGAAAACAATGTAAAGTCAAATGTGTCCGTTTTCTTCAAAGCTGAAGTAAAACTAAGCTCTTGCATCACGTGAAAATCCCAAACTAAGCTCCTGTATCACGTGGGAGTCCCAAAGTCTGTTTTCCCGAACAATATCAGCACGGCCAACGGGATAACTTCTAAGATTTTTGGTGTCATAACACAACAATCTTGTATTCGTTTCCTGACTTTTGTTGACGCAAACAAAAGCTTCTTGTATTTCTTCACAATAAGAAAAAAATGAGATAAAACAAAGATTGACGCGTGTATACAAAGATGCTCAATAACGCAAAGACGAAAAATGTGGGATGGTGTTCTGGGAGAAACAGTGAAATGAAAAGTAAAATAGCGGTTCTGGAAACTCAATTTACACACGTGGTAGGTCGGTTAGTGCTGCTGAGTGCTATAATTGCAACTGATACTCTTAGATTTCACTGCATCTTGAAGTTGAGTGCCGCTGATCTTGACAAGAGAACCGACGTTATCTTTTAAAAACATTTTATAGCTGCAAAAAATTCAGTTAACTATAATAGCAGCCACTATTATCTACTACTATGCGGTGCTCGAATGAATAGAACACTTATTAAATTCTCCCACTCTCTCTCTCTCTCTCTTTGCATCCGAAAGTAAGATTAGTGCCATTGATAGAGAGATCGACTTATTTGTCGATTACACTTTCTTTGGTATCATAATCCCATGATGTAATTTTAGAGATATAAATGAAACGCTCGCGCTGAATGTAAACACAACACTTGACCCATGATATTATATTCGATTCGAATATAATATTTCAAGAACGCTACATTATGGTCATCTACATCCCAAATGTTGATAGGTTATCAATCATCGCCACTCATATTCTAAAGGAGAGTAAATACCTCTGATATAACTACTGAATTCTAAATAAAATGCATGCATTATCCCTCTCTCTCTCTCTTTATATATTTGTATAGTATAGATATATACGTATACACACTTATAGACACATAATGATATAGATATATACAGCTATACACATATGTACATATACATAGTATATATATATGTATGTTTGTGTATAATATGAAAATTGGTGCCCTTTGAAATTTTTCTGGATCCACCAGTGGATGGATCACCACTTGAGAATGTTCGACCAAGGACCTGGAGCCAGTGGAGTCAGAGTAGCATTATTCTCGGCGACCAGGTGGAATATGGGATGGGTGGAGCACATGAGGGCCACGTTCATTGGTTCCAGTCTATTCCAGCCCTCCAGGATAGGGAGGTCTACTCGCAGAGAGAAAGATTGCTGCTCCGTCTCAGGGTAGGAATGGGTTGTGAGGCCTTAAAAGGATTCGAATTAATGTTGGATTACAAACGACGGTCAGTTACGAAGTTCGTAGCAGAGAGAGAGAGAGAGAGAGAGAGAGAGAGGTTCTGCAGCAAATAAATCATACATATTTAAGGATGACATTCAAGATTCCAAAGAGGTCAGTGACATCACTCCCACAATCATCCAGTAAAAGTCTCTATCTGTTGTGGGGTTGGTTGGAAACCTTGAATAGGATAACCCTTAGGCGCCTTGAATGTCCATCCATCCATATATCATGGACCTTGCCTTTCCTTTCATTTGCTTATTGCGGTCTAAGCGAGACAATTATTTCCCGTTATTTGACTATACCTCTTCCTTTAAATGAAGCTAAAATATTTTCCGTGATTTGACATATAATGCTATTATTTGAAATAATTTCGTGCGCTGTTAGTAGTATCAACAAATGGTAGTTAAAAGTAGTTTATTGTGGATGATGGCAACTGCTATAAACGTTTGCGCTTAGTATATAAGCGCACGTCGTCAAGGGACAAAAAATTCGCTTCAGTCTACTTGAAAAAATTCTCTCTCGCGCTCATGATATACACATCAGTGGTTTCCCATTTCATCAGAGCTTTTTGTGACTAACAAGATGTCAAGTGATCTAATTTTATTTTGTCTGTCTTTCTTGTTTATTAGGATTAGGCAACTGTGGCTGTAGTGAAAACGGGAGAAGTTGCATGTAAAGCTGAGCGAGTGGTCGAGGGTGGTGCCCACTAGCGGCGGAGTGAGGTAGATGTTCCTTGCCAGCAACTTCGCGCCCCCTATAGATATGGAGCGTCGGTTAGAGCTGATAACCTTTGCTTCTTTCCTAACTATAGACACCGTCTGTTGGAAGTGAAGTCTGTTGCTCATAATTTATTTTAAAAAATTACTGACTTAACGAGTTCGTTATTTTTCAATCACTAAAATAATTGATTACCCTTTCCTGACTTTCTGCTGTGTTAGCATTGTGCGCCTCCCAGTTTGTTAGTTGAAGAGTACTCACACTGCCAGGGTAGTTATCAAGGAAGACTTCCGTCTCAAGTAGCTACAGTAGTTAGCAACTGCACAGTATTTTTAGCTGTTCTAAGGACAAAAGGGAACTACAGATTATGATTGTGGTCTAGCTTTACATGCAGCGAGTTGTTTGTACAATAGAGTATGCATTATGAACTGTCTTAAATGAAAATATTATCATGTGTTACCTCTCTCTCATGATTATTTCAATGCTGAACAACGAGAATTTGTTTCAACGATTGCACAGACAAGTTAAAATAATGGGGTGCCAGCTGTATACGTTGTCGACTGTAGCGAGGGTTTACATTCCGAAGCACAGCTGTTTTAACTTTTCCTTCGTTATACAAATGGTTTTGACATGATTTTTATTTTAGTGTTCAAAAGCTGACGTGTATGTATATATATATATATATATATATATATATATATATATAATTATATATATATATTGCAACAAATCACTGTAGACGTGTGATGATCATATATGCATACATCCAGGAGAAGGGTGAAATGAAATGACTTGAACCGAGCGCTTTCATGTATTTCTACACCTCATCAGGGTTCAGGTACAAGTGCCAAGAAAACAAATACAGAGTCACAAGAAGACTTCGTGGCAAGACAAATGATGCTAACAAACAACGCTAACAACTACCAGACAGTTCTAATACCTAATAGCCTACTTGTTTTTAAAATACCCTTCGTTAAAATCTCATCAACTTTGTACAAACCTAGGCTGATATTCAATAAATTATCACAGTCTTGTTTAATTATACATGATTCTATTAAATTTCTTTTCACCAAATATCTCTACAAAACATAATTTCCTTTGAGTCTGTCCAGTTAATACCATGATCACTATTATTCATATGCACAAATAATGCATTTGACATATTACCAGTTCTTACATTATATTTGTGCTGTTTTTAATCGAACTGCCAATGTCTTTCCACTTTGTCCCACGTAAGTTTTATTACAATTTTTGCACGGAATCTTATAAATACAACCTGTTCCATTTCCAGGTGAATTTCTTATCAGCAAGTTTCTAATAGTTCCTAGAGTTTTGAACACAACATTAATACCTAGTGGTTTGACTTGTCTCGGGATGTTATTAAAGCAAGTATGAAAAGGAAGCACTAAAAGGTTTTTGTTTTCGAACTTTAAGTTTTGTCAATCCATAAAAACGTTTTTCGTGCCTTACAATAGGTGTTTTCAATAAAACTGTTTGGGTACCTCAAATTGCCAGCAATTTCACGTATCTTGTCAATTTCATGATCTAAAAATTCGGGGCTGCTGACCCGCAGGGCCCTTAAAAACATAGCAGAAAAAACAGCAGTCTTAGTTCTAAAAGGATTGTTTGAATAAAAATGTACATAAGAACAGATATTTGTGGGTTTCCTCCATAAACAGAAAATTTGAACTTTCTATCAAATCTATGTACCAACACATCTAAAAATGGCAATTTTCCTTCTTCTTCCCTCTCAAGGTTGAACTTTATGGAGGGCATATAACACACACAACACACACACATATATATGTATATATATATATATATTATATATATATATATATATATATATTATATATATATATATATATATATATATTATATATATATATAATAACATAACGGTATTTTCTCATCACACTTGTGGAAGGCACGAAAGGAAACAGGAATTTTTTCAATGTATTAAAAGTGTGGAACTTAGAAGAAGAAGAAGAAGAAAAAAAAATCCAGAGCATGCACGTCGGGTCGGGTCTTTATATCTCTTGACGAGAAGGTAGACATTATCGTTTCATGAAGACAACACTCAAGAGAAAATCACTTAGGACCTCGGCGTTACGGACTGAGAACTGTGATACTTAATCAGTTATGTATGGTCTGGCAAGATATTTGTGAGAAAATAGAATCAAGAAATTTGTAGACAAATCAGGCGTCGACGACCACGCGAAATGAAACGTCAGTTTACAAATTCAAGTCAGCCTCTCTTCCTCCCATCCCATCCCCTGCACTTCCGTCTTCTGGGCTTTGGAGACTTTGTGTGTGAGTGTTGCGGGGGCGGGGATGCTCAATTTATTGCCCTTTAGAAGTGGAGGTACGCTAACGGATTCTTTTTGAGGTTTTTCTCCCTCTCTCTCTCTACCTAGCATCTTTCCAAGGTGTTGATTTTTCGTACTCCAAAATAGGGATTTCCCATACTTCTTTATAAACAAACTTCTGGCAAGAGGACACGACGAACTTGACAAAAATAATTTTGAATGGTGCAAATATCAAGACACACAATACAGTCTTCAAAAACGAATAATCCTATAAAGCTATAAAAGAGCGTCAGTTCACCCAAGCTCGTTTTCACGTCACAACCAAACAATTGCCTATCCGAAAAAGATCGAAAACGAAATTGCTTTTCCCTTACTTAGTAGCATCTCAGGAAATGGATGGTCAACTGTAATTGGAAAGGGGCCAACACACAGTTTAAAATTATCTTCAAGACGATGCGATGTCCTCCCACGCGATGGTGTATAGGATGGTAAGGTCTAAACAGGGCTAGCAGCAGGAAGCCTTCATCTGTCGCCAAAACAAACACATCTAGACGGGAACTCATGACGTTACTAACCATCAAGAAACTCCAACTAACAATTCATTTCGGCGTATTTAATTTTTAATACTAACCTAACATAAAAATTCCAGAACTATTTGTTAATATACACCGAACTATTTGTTAATATATGTACGTAATTGTCCCTGATGCATGAAAACGCCATTCTCAGCCCTATTTCCTGCGAGAATTCTTCCCACTCATCAATGAAAAAAAAGTTTTTCTTTGACAACCCAATTATGCGATAGTTGTCCTTTTGTGCACTTGACTGACTTAAACAGAAAGGAATCTCATTACAGTTCTGTCTTATTATAATAATCTCCGATTAAGCTTCCTTCCCTGGTTATGCAACGCGCTCGACTAACAGAATTTGTCTGAGCAAGAACAGTGCGTAGAATTGTGCCGCTAAGTGACACAACAGTTCAAGACCATTCAAGGTCATTTCTCAACTTGCTGATTGCTGTTTGTAGGCACTGGGGGGGGCGGCGTTTGCGGTGAGGTCTGATTTTCGCATTTGCCATCAACCCACATTCACTGGATTTCAGTTACTTTTCGCTCTTCGTTTATGTTCTCATAATTTTGTCATATTTCTGATTCCAGTAAACTGTTGCCAGTTTCATGTTCTTCAGATCTTTTGTGCCATCATAGTTTTTAGTTATTGGTGTAATTTCACTGGAAAATTCCTTCTTTGGGCTTTCACGAGAAAGGGAAAAAAATATTATAAATAAAATTTAAGTTAAAAAAGTTATGCATACCTTTGGGCAACGGCGGGTCTTACTGGGATCACGTATATAGGAAACAGAGGAGAAATCGAAGTTTCTCAGGTCAGAAAACAAAGAAATGACAAAGAAAACCATCATTGCGAGTACGGCTTCATCTTCAAACTCTTCAACATACAATTTGCAAGGTAGTTATCAGCACAGAACGCTGATTACTTCTTTTTAGACACGTCCATTGCAAGTCTCGAATTTTCCGCTGTTGACACCAAAAACTAGGGTCTTCATAAAGACTTCGCCAAAAGCGAAGAGCAGAACAAACAAAGAACATTAGGCTGAACTCTGCGACGATTCCCTTATTTACTCGTAACTTTTCCTGCGCACACCCGCACTCATATTGACATTGACTTTCTATGCAGATTTGCTTCGCCATTCGGGATATTCATCTTAATCCTAGAAGACCGGAATTTGCGCATGTGCACACCAGCACTGAAACATAAGGCAAAAAGAGCTATTGTTTTTCATGGTCTCCCTCCACTGAGCGGAAATCGGAATGACTTTGGTAAGAATCTCGATATACAAAGATGAACAACTTTTATGTCATCTGAAAAACGCTAATAAAAATTGTCGCCGAGATGCTAAAAGGCAAATATGAAACGAAGATCCATCAAGAAGTTGAGGCAAAAATGGAAAAAAAGAGAATAAAAGCTCTTAGAAGGATTTACTAACGTCAATGCGAAATCAAATGCGACGACATTGAAACAATCTGTATTTCAAGCCGCTGCTTATCGGTAGGTATTCATGATTTACGTGACATCTCGCGGTCAACCCATTCATGTTTTTCTATTTTTTCCTCTCTGTTTCACATCTGGAGTGGCAAGAAGTCTGATTGAATGACATTTGGGGCGGATACTCTTATCGTTAACGCTAGAGCAGAGGCCATCGATGCTGACAGTGCGGATGAGTGTTTCATGGACTACTGCCAAGAGCGTGATGATACAATGATTGTAAATTTACGTCAAAGAAATATATAGCTTGATCACTTACATTTGCTAGGGTGAATTATCTCTCTTCTCTCTCTCTCTCTCTCTCTCTCTCTCTCTCTCTATATATATATATATTTATAATATATATATATATATATTTATAGATTATATATATACATATATATATAGATTAGATATAATATACATATATATATATAAATATATATATATATTATTTATATAATATATATATATATATATATATATATATATATATATATATATATATATATATCTTCAAGTAGTTCGATATTTAATCTACTAGACCAATCACTTTAGGTGACGGGGAATAAATTTGAAAGATATAAATACATTATTGAAAAATATAAATTCCATATTCTATAATTGCTTTTATATTACAAGATTTTATATATATATATATATATATATATATATATATATATATATATATATATATAAAATCTTGTAATATAAAAGCAATTATAGAATATGGAATTTATATTTTTCAATAATGTATTTATATCTTTCAAATTTATTCCCCGTCACCTAAAGTGATTGGTCTAGTAGATTAAATATCGAACTACTTGAAGATATATATATATATATATATATATATATATATATATATATATATATATATATATATAGAGAGAGAGAGAGAGAGAGAGAGAGAGAGAGAGAGAGAGAGAGAGAGAGAGAGAAGAGAGATCAATTCACCCTAGCAAACGTTAAGTGATCAAGCTATATATATATATATATATATATATATATATATATATATATATATATCTTACAAGTATGTAATGTTAAGTGAAATCACATATCACGGCTTGCTTGGAGACAGGCTGAGCTGTAGGGGCAGCTTACTTGAGAAAGGAATTTGAATACGCAAGCAGTTTAACCGAGAGATCACTCACCCTGTCGTGAGGCATGTACATTCGTTTGTACGGATGTTACAGGCCTAATAGTCCAAGGCACTTGCGAAAGTGACATTCTTTTTCGGTGAACACTAAGAGGTGAGGTGGTACACGCCGAGTGTTGGGAGAGAAAGCCCCATCGTAAAGGTAGGATATTTTTTGTAAAAACTTAGAAAACCGTTACCTTTGAAAAAGAGAAAGAAGTGTGAAATACTCTCTTTATGTGAATACTTTGAAAAGAGTGATGTGTATAGTGTATCTTTTATCCATTATTATCTTTATTACAGATGGGTCCTATTCCATGGCTAATTTAGAGACGGGAATCTCTAACCTGACTAATACGATGAACTTATTGACATTTTGGGTCTGGAAGTGAATTCTTAGTCAGAGGGTAGAATGTTAACTTTACTAGTTTTTCTTATGGGCAGATTTGGGTTTTCTGTCATTATTGACTTGTTAATCATTTTGTTCTATTTTATATTCAACTGCTTTGGGTAATAAATAGTATATTTTTATACTTACGAGATCTTAATAGCCTAACGACATAGTTGCAGACAGAGGGCACATTGACGACAGGTAAGGGTTTATGATTTGTTTAGTTTAATAAAAGGGGGGAGTAAAGAGTGGTGACAGGTGGTTTAAGAGGCTTTTTATATATTTTATAAGCTGTAGGTACGCTAACGAAGAGACTGGTGACCAGATGGGTTTCTTTTTTGGTAGGAAAAAGGGGTTATAATCATGTCACAGGCAACTCGGGGCTCTTTTTACTGATTCAACGGGTTGGACGAGAAGAAGCAGTTCGTCTCTCAAGCTAAGTCAGTATCAGCTTCTTGGGGTTCTAAAATAACAGTGTTTTAAAATGTGAAGAGGAAAAGTTTAATTTTCGACGTATTAAAGTGTTTCGCAAGTGTAATAGTAAACAGTTCACGCATATTTGCGGTGTGTATACAAATTCGATTTCCAGTCATATGAAGATGTGAGTGTATTTTCAAGTTTTCTTTCTTATTTTCTTCTTTTTATCTTTTATATTTTTTTTCTACCTTTTTGTTGTTGTTTATGTTCCTTGTGTTTGTTTGTGGTGAATTTACTCGAGCGGAGATTTTGTTGCAAGTCACGCCTGAGAGAGAGAGAGAGAGAGAGAGAGAGAGAGAGAGAGAGAGAGAGAACTGGGGACTAAGATGGTTGCTGGGGCGAATTGATTGGTAAGCGTTTTGCATTTTTTTCCCTTTTCTATCCCCTCCCTATTTTTTTTTTTTTTATTGTTGCTTTCGTGGGGAAATATACTGGGCGTGGGGCGCATTTGCCTTTTGTTATCCATTATTGGGGGAAAATTTGTGTTAATTTTTCTTGATTGGGTTTTGGTGTATATAAATACATTGATGTTAGTTTTTGAGATCGGGGAAGCTTATAGAACAAAATAGCTTTCGGAAACAGAGAAAAATGGCGGACACTAAAAATACCACAACGCTACTACATCACGTAACAAACGTTTTTGCAGGCATGAGTCCATTCAGAGGGATTGTAGATGGCGTATTATCACAGCCTATATAAAATTTTTATTGAAAGGAATTATATTAGCGGGACGATGTAGAGGCATTTAGAGAGGCAAAAGCTTTGCTAGATTTCAATAAGGGAGACCTCTCCCACCGTTCCAGAAGTTTCCAATTTACAAAATGTCGTACCTGGACGGACTTGCAAGGATTTTTGAAAACAGCATATGGCTCAAAGGAACACGGAGATATGGTGAGGGACCTTCGGGGTCTTTATAAACTACGGAAGGGCACTAATAGCCTCGTAGAACATAGTTCAAAACTGTTTGACGCAGTGGCGGATTGGGTAGGAAAATTGAAAACATCTAAATGGGTTAAAGGGGATAATCTCTCGCTGGATAATATTCATAAACGGATCTATTTTTCCCTACTCTTGCACGAGGTACCAGATGCGATAGTGGATAGCTTTGATGAAAAGATCGAACCTACTTCAGACGAAGAATTACTTTATACCCAAATAGAAAAACATAGGTCTAAATGTCCCACTGTAGATAGCACAATTTTTAACGGGACAGGCCCGAGGGATAGAGTACAAAGAGACAGAATTTTTTCCTCCCCGTCTGTGCGCAAAAGTTGAGTATAACAAAAGATCGATCGATCAAAAGCAACAGCAGTTGCGCTGTTTCAACTGCAATAAACCAGGGCATCCAAAGAAATTGTGTAGGGTTAAATATTGTGGAATGTGTAAAAGTACTGATCATTATTGCCAGTCTTGTCCGTCTCAGATACGGAGAGATGCAAGACCTACACCTCAAGGTTCTGGTAATTATAATGTGAGAACTTCCCAGGCAGGTCAAACCAGAGGCCAAAGGGATCGGCGAAATTTTGGAAGCCCGATCAACAAAAAGGGTACAGGTGATTGGTAAATGCCATTGTGGTCTCGTGGGGGACGCCCCAGAGCCCAAGCCTATAGTCTATGGACAGTAGGGGATGTGGATATCCCGGTATTCATAGACTCGGGGGCGTCAATAAATCTAATGGGCTATAATCTGTATCAATCCATGTTTTCCAATTACCCTTTGCAACCCTCAACGGAGACGGTGTATGATGTGCAAGCCCATAGATTAAATACCCTGGGTTGTGTTCAAATACAGTTTACTCTCGGTGACAGAGTGTTAACAGAACCATTTTTGGTAATGAAAGGAATTGCGTTGGGCAATAAACTTTTGCTGGGTCATCCTACTTGTAGAAGACACAAGATTTCGATCCATGCGGGTGCTAATGGGATAACAGTCGGGATACCAGGTATTTTTCTGCCTTATGAGGACGTGAATAGAGTGGAGGACATGGAGGTTATTGAAAGAGGAGATGTGCTTGGTGGTATTAATGGCGGTGATACGAGTTTTATGGAGAAAGGTAATATTAAAACACACGTTGCTGATATGGGAAATGATTACGGGGATTCTATCAGAGTTCACAGTGATAACAATGGTGGTGATGATACTGAGGGTGGTAATGTGTATGGGGTGGTGGAAAGGGGAGGTACTAACCACAAATATAGAGATGTTTTATCTGAAGATATTATGTTACTACCAGGTTCGAAGACTATGGTAAAAGTTAAATTGAAGGAAATGAGAAAACCCATAGATGTGTGTGTTATTGAAAATAGCAAAAAGCTTAGAGGGATTGTTAGCACGGCATCGGTGAACAGTGTATCCAAGGATGGGTTTACGTGGTTAGAGTTGCTAAACTATAATGATACAGTTAGGAGATACCAGAAAAACACATATATATTGGATTTCCAAGATTGGAATTGTGATAGTGGTTCAGTGGCTATCGTAGAGGGGAAACCTGAGTTTTCCGAGGCAGAAATGCAATCAAGGAAACGAACATTTAGAGAACATTTAGCTAATGTGGATTATAGCGAACACGTTGAAGTGATAAGCGGGCTCTTGGCAGAATTTGGGGATATGGTAGCCTTACAAGGTGATAAATTGGGGTTGACTAATGTGTTAGAGCATAAGGTAAATTTGGAGAGTGACACAAAACCTATTTATATTCCTGCATATCGCATACCTTTCAAAATCAGAGAACAGGTAGAGAAAGAGGTTAATAGATGGGAAGAAGAAGGAATCATTAGACCCAGTGTGTCTCCTTACAATTTTCCCTTGTTAGCGGTGCCTAAGAAAGACGGTTCTGTCCGTGTATGCGTTGATTTTAGACGTTTAAATGAGAAGACGATCCCTGACCGCTACCCAGTCACGTGCATACCAGATCTTTTTGTTGAAATTGGGGAACATAATATTTATAGCTCAATTGATTTGGCGCAGGGTTTCTTACAGGTTCCTCTTAGTGAGAGTAGCAAGGAATATACCACTTTTTCAGTGCCCAAAAGACACCATGAATTTACACGAATGCCTTTCGGTTTATCGGGCAGTCCAGTGACTTTTACCAGGTTGGTGAATACAGTTTTGCACGGGTTATTGGGCAAAAATGTTTTTGTGCATATGGATGACATCCTGATCGCAACGGACATGATCGCGCAACACCTGGAAGTGCTTACAGAAGTACTTAGGAGGCTTAGATTAGCGGGGTTGAAAATCAAGCTAGCCAAGTGCTCGTTCTTGAAAAAGCAGATCACGTATCTAGGTCACGTCATATCTAAGGAAGTGGTTAGAGTAAATGACGATAAAGTCAAAGCAATAACGAATTTTCGCACCCCCAGATCAAAGAAAGAGATTAAGTCATTCCTGGGTATCGCCGGTTTCTTTAGGAGGTTTGTGAAAGGGTTCTCTAATATAGCAGCTCCCCTAACTGATGTGTTGTGGGAAGACGTTCAATTTCAATGGAAGGAACCCCAGGCGGAGAGTTTTCAAAAGCTCAAGGACGCGCTAATGAATCCCCCGTTTTGAAGTTTCCAGATTTTAGAGAACCTTTTACATTAGTGACTGATGCAAGCCAGGAAGGTATAGGTGCTTTGCCTTATGCAAAAGTTTGATGGGAAGTTTCATCCTATAGCTTTTTATAGCAGGAAGTTCAGGACAAAGGGCAGCAACGAGAAGTCCATGGCCACCATAGATAAAGAAGCCTTTGCAATAGTGTCGAGCTTAGTTCATTTTAAAATGTTACTGATGGGGAATAAAGTAGAAGTTCTTACAGACCACAAACCATTACTAGATCTTTTTAATAAACCTGATTTGTCGTCCAAAAGAGCTCGATGGTTTTTAACTATCAGAGATTTTGATGCAAAGCTCAAATATATAGAGGGCAAATTTAACGTTGTTGCTGATGCTCTCAGCAGGAGTTGTCATGACACGGAAGGTTTCCAAGTCGCCCAAGTCACTAACGAAACCATACAATGGGATATACCTCTCCTAGAGCAAAGGCAAGATGAAGACGAGATTTTAGCAGATGCAAATCGTTTCTAAGAGGGGAATTAGTCAGGAAACATTATAAGTTGCCTTTTTCGGGTTTGGAGTTAGAAGGTAATCTATTGGTTAGGAAAATTAAATATAAGTTGAGAATCAGTGAAAGTAAAGGAGATACGACACATCGTAATTCCGAAGGTCCTAATTCCAGTGGTTTTGGATATAGTTCATTGCAGGTTCGGTAATCCTCACTTGGGAATAGAAAAAACGTATGATGAGGTTCGTGCTAAATACATTTGGAAAAATATGGGGAAAGATGTGGAAAATTTTGTAAGGAATTGTATGGTGTGCAACGCATGTAAGCCTGCAAGGACAACTTCATGCAAATTAGGATCGTATCCTATACCGAGTAGACCTTTTCAGAGAATACATATGGATATCTTAGGGAACTTTTGTGAGTCTAGATATGCGAACAAGTACTTGTTAGTGATAATAGATGAACTTACAAGGATAGTAGAAATTTTCCCACTTAAGCATAAAACGGCCGAAGAAGTAGCCATAGCGTTTTTCAATGGTATCATTTGCAGATATGGCTCACCCGAAGTTCTATTAACCGACAATGGGAGGGAATTTGTGAACAAAACCTTGGAATGTTTAGCTGAAGTCATGGGGATACAGAAAGTGACAATTATTCCATACAGACCCGAGGCTAATGGGTTGTGCGAACGAGCAAACAGGAAAGTGCTCGAGGCTCTCAGGAAAACTGTAGGTGGTGATGATAAGAATTGGGACAGATATATTAATGTTGTTAGATATAGTATTAACACTATGGTTAGTGATTCAATTAACATGTCCCCATTTGAAGCTTTGTTTGGTTGTCCAGCACGAGGCACATTTGATTTGCTAACAATGCCTCATCATGGGGAGGATATGGTCGAGGCGTTGATATCCACAGCGAGAGAGAGACACGCGTGTCTCAGCCATAATCTCGAATCCACAACCAGAGATATGGTACAGAAGAGTAATAGTAAATCATCTGATCCCAAGATCAATGTCGGAGACAAGGTATTTTTAAAACTTAACGTGAGAAATAAGTTAAATTACAAACTAGGCCCGAAGTTTGAAGGTCCTTTTAAAGTCATTGAAGAGAAAATTGGAAACAGATTTGTAGTCTTAAATGAAAAAACAGGTCAGTCGAGGTCAACACATATCTTGAAATTGAAAAGAATTGGTTGTGGTGATTAATATATTGTCGCGCAATTGCATTTTTTTTATCCTTTCTTTTCTTGCTGTCTGTTTTTTGCGATTTGATGGCAGAATGCCTTCACGGTCTTTTTTCTCTTTTATTTCCTTCTACGGTTTTTTTTTCCTATTATGCGCGAATCTGCGGCGCTTTGGTGTAAGATTTCGGGGTTAATATTTTACGTGGGGACGTGTTGAAATACGGCAAATTTTTGCTTTAGCTGAGAAACGTGATGATAAACATGTGATTATTCCTGCGTGTATGATATTTGGGCTGAATTTTTGGGGTTTCACGAGCCGAATAGATGACATTGGGGTTTTATATAATTCGGGTAATGTTGTGGGCACTTATGATTTAACGACAATTTTTTTGGAGGGGGGATGATTTTTTTGGCGTGGGGTCATTAATTAAATGGAGGAAATATTTATATCACTGGAGTGGTGTTATTATTAAGATGATGATTTATATATATGGAAATGGCATTAATCTTTGGCGGGTGACCTTTTTTATGGTAATGATTTTTTCTTGAGTTGAATTCCTGGAGTTTTTTCGAGCCAAGAGAAGAGTTCTGTGGTTCTTTCTTTTTGGTTTCGTGACTAATTGGAGGCGAGTGGCATTACTGCATTACGAGGCCTGGGGAGATGATATTTTTGGAGGCATATAATTGCTGAATTATGAGTTTATCGTAGTTTTTTGTCCCGAATAGGTGATAATTTTTTATATAATTGGACAGTATCGTTTGGGTGAATTATGTCTTCGAGACAATCTTTGAGCACCTTGGTCATATCCTGGAGATAGTTCTGTGGAATATGCTGATGTAGTTTCAGTACAGAACATTTTTTTTTGAGAATCATGAGTTTCTGGCATTGCGAGTCTGACTATGCTGCAGTTCGAAGCACATGAAGTGTTCACAGGTGGATTTTTTGCTAATGTTGCTGCAATGAATCCGGTTGCGGATTTTTCCCTTCGGAATTGATTACTCGGGGATTTGCACCATTCTTGTAGATGCTGATTATGGCATTCCACGGGAACGCATCATGTAAGGGGATTCTTTTCCGGTCGTTTCTGGTCGATGGGATTGCTGCGGTAGCAGATTCCGTAACGGTGCACATTCCGTTTTGGGAAAGATATTGAATTATATATGTTTCTTTTTCTCTTATGTGCGCAGTGTAATGGGGGAAAGCTCACTTATTATTGTTGTTATTATCTTATTTTTTTTCTCTCTTTTTTTTTCTTTCTTTTCTGTTCTTACGAGAGATGTTGTAATGAGGGTTAAGCTCTAATAGCATTTTTCTTTTAGATAGGAGATATAATTTGTCAGGGTATGTGAGTTGGATAGAAGGGGTGTTTGGCATTATATTTTATGGAGGCTAGTTATATAAACCATAAAGGGGTGTTTGCTTTTAGACATTATGGGTTCTCTTTTGATAGTGTGTTTGTCAGATATGGGATTATTTGTGAGGATTCAGGTGGTAAAGATTATATTTGGTTTAGTGAGGAATTTTTAATATTTGACTAGTAGATTGAGTATATTAATTAATGACGGATTTGTGGGGTAAAGCAAGACTAGTTATTTTATGACCATGTAGACCTTTTAAATACGGACTCTCAATGACTTTAGAGAATTCCCAACTCTACTTGATGATGGCAATGGAGACGACTTCGTTCTACAGTACCAGAGGTCGAGTCGAGTCTGCACACGAATGGTGTTTCTATGGACTGCCTTTGCAAAGGATGAAATGTTTTCGATATATCATCTCAGGATACATTCTGGGATATATCAGGAGTCAACAGTCTTCGATGAGGCGGGTGCGAGTAGCACTTGCATAGAAGTCACGGGATATTTCCTTGATAACGGAGTGGTGACCACGTTTCCTTCAGTAGAAAACGTCGAATCTACAGTTTCGCGACGAGAGGGTGTTATATACACTCACGAGGGTCGCAGACGCTGAATAATGGCGCGTGCTGAGTTGTTTCGAGTTGGTTTACGCACTCGACCTGCGTCTACAACAATTCACTCGTCCTACAGGGATCCCAGCTGTTTGATGGTTCCTGCAGGGTTCTCTCGGATTTCTTCATGGTACTTAGTCGGCGTGTCTACAACTCGTCCACAAAAGTGTTTCATAAACACTTACATGGAAACCATGAGGCGGTTCGAATTCCACCTACAGTGGAGACCGTTACAGTCCCGCCGCTGGAGGATAGTGACAAGCATCAATTCTTCTTCTTCGACAAACGTTACACTATACCAATATTAATGATCATGTTAGATGCTATACTGATCACTATTTGTGCGCTAGGAGTTCTTAAACTTTTGTGTATTCGACGATGTGTGTAGTGTATCTTTTATCCATTATTATCTTTATTACAGATGGGTCCTATTCCATGGCTAATTTAGAGGCAGGAATCTCTAACCTGACTATATGATGAACTTATTGACATTTTGGGTCTGGGAGTGAATTCTTAGTCAGGAGGGTAGAATGTTAACTTACTGGTTTCTTTATGGGCAGATTTGGGTTT
Source organism: Macrobrachium nipponense (assembly GCF_015104395.2). Taxonomy (NCBI): domain Eukaryota; kingdom Metazoa; phylum Arthropoda; class Malacostraca; order Decapoda; family Palaemonidae; genus Macrobrachium; species Macrobrachium nipponense. Next base: position 70,151,964 of record NC_087205.1, read on the forward strand.
TCTGTCATTATGACTTGTTAATCATTTTGTTCTATTTTATATTCAACTGCTTTGGGTAATAAATAGTATATGTTTATACTTACGAGATCTTAATAGCCTAATGACATAGTTGCAGACAGAGGACACCATTGACGACAGGTAAGGGTTTATGATTTGTGTAGTTTAATAAAAGGGGGGGGGAAGTAATAATATATATATATATATATATATATATATATATATATATATACACACACACACACACACACACATATATATATATATATATATATATATATATATATATATATAATATAGATATATTAAATCTTGTAATATAAAGAAATTAAAATTGAAATATTAATTTTTCAAGGATGTTAATTTGAAACTTTATTTTTCACGGATGTTTTAAAATCACTTTCAAATTTATTTCCCTGTCATCTAAAAGTGATTGATCTAGTAGATTAAATCTGGAACTATGTATATATATATATATATATATATATATATATATATATATATTATATATATATATATATATATATAATGAAAGTTTTGGGATGACAAGGTCTGTATTAATTGAAAATGATATAAAAGATCATAAATCAGCGTTTCAACAATAGTAATTTCACATTCCTTCCTTATAGCTTCCGCAGTAATGGCAACAAAGACGAGATCGTCTTGATAATAAAAACTTCTTATGTGGTAGAAACGCAAACAAATATATTTGATTGCGGAGAGCAAGCTTTGGAAGGCTGTTCCTTCTGTTTTCCAAGGTTCCTATGGTTTTCTGTCCAATGGGAAGTCAAGTCTATTGCATCTTTTCGAGACTGAGTATCACTCTTTGTCCTCCCTCCTCATCCTTACTTTCATCGGGTTATATTGCACGAGGATACTAAGCTGCTTGTCCCGTCAGCTTCTGCCTTTAAAAATGCCTAAGAACACCTCCCTTCACCGATCACGCAAACTCTGCCATAAATTTGACTGTGAAATCCGAAACCCTACGGGTAGGAATTTGCACTCACAGGACCTTTGTCGCACAATGATGCCACACACATCTAAAAACAATGAGCTGTTGAGTGGTGGTATGCTGAGGCTGCTTTCCCAATGTGGTAGGCAGGAATTTACGTAACAGAGGATGCAAGAAATACGTCTATGTTTAAACAGAAACGTGTTGTACATAAGCCTGATTCATGCACACACACACACGCATATGTCTATACACACACGCACACACACACACACACACATATATATATATATATATATATAATATATATATAATTCTCGTTCTTGGTATCTGAAAACCTTTGAAAGTGACTTTCTGGCTCTCCTAAAATGCCTTACTAGAGAACGGCAACATAAAAATCTACGGCTGAAGGACAGTATCAATGGAGGGGAAAAAATGATATATAACTCTAGAAAATTTATTTAACTGAACTATATTTACACTAAAATACGTGAGTAAGCAATTTACACCTTAAAAGTTGCAGGGACTCGAATGGGTCCAGAAATTAAATGATAGGTGGTTGATTAGAGATCAACCGGGGCATGTGACTGGGAAATGATCCAGAAACAATCTTTGCGCACAGTGAGTTGCTGAATAGTCCTGGCTTCGCTTCCAAGGGATTCCAAGTTTCCTCTCACAACTAGGCAAGATATTTGTATCTGAAAAGATAATGCATTCTAGGATCAGTACTAACGCAAAAGACAAGTGGGGAACGTCAATCACAATTCACTCTAATTATTTCACTTCAAAGTCCACTCACAGGGATATAGAATGACTGGGAACTTATACAGAAGAGTATACTGCGTTGTTAAATTAACTAAGGGGATGTTTAGCATGAAACAACAACGTTACTTCCTGATGTAGTCTAGGTTGGAATATCACAATTAGATTTATATCACTACTAGCATCACAAGGGGAATTATTTACAGCATCGATAGTAGCAATGGGGAACTGCGTTATGGTAACCAAAAATAAGGACTGCGATGCTCAGCCAATACAGGGAAAGTTGCCTTGGAAAAACGAAAAGGAAGTACAGACAAGAGGCAAAAAACAATAAATGACTGTGCTCGAAATGACTCCATTACAATAACTGGGCATCTGTGGTCTTGTTTTCTTCCAAATTGCTGATCAGGGGTTAGTGCCATGTAAATGAACACATGGGGGTCCTCCAGATGAAAGGGAGGTCGAGGGGGGGGGGGAAGAAGAGTGAACATCTTGGCAGCAGACGATGTTGTAAGAAGGATCATTGGTTGTCTCCTAGCTTTATAACCTCGCTTACAGCTCTCTTCCCACGTGTCCTGCACAAGGTCGTCCACTTTCTCCTTCCACTATAAGCCCCACACAAAGTCTGAATCACGGGACCCTGCTGCATTCCTGTGGGGATTAATTTTAAGGCAGCCAATTGGAGTCAACTGAAGACAATGTCTGAATTTCCTTCTAAAATTAATTATTTTGCCTTGGTTCTAGCTTAAATCCTCAACAATACACATTAGGTTCTCCTTATCCAATGTCTGTGATGCTTGTCTCAATTGCAAAAAATATCAGGTTCGATTTCTGAGAGAGCAAGAACTTGTTTTGATAAACCAAACGTGCATCTGTTAAACTCAGCAATATATTCGAAGTCTGGTAGATAGTCAATTATGGTGGGTTGCAGTTTGGGTGCAGAAGATCATAGAGCCCACAACCACATTCAAAACAACTTGTGAACCATCCCTATAAGGAGAGATGTGTAAGGAGAAATGGAGAAATATAGGGACAGAACATCATCTACAATATTAGGGTATGTGTATGAAGGATTTTAATCGCGAAAGCAAGATTGACTGAAGAATGACATTGTGAGTTCAAACTGGGAAGTGAAGTGTGGATCAAGTATTTGATTTCGCATTATTAGGTGAGAACTGAACCATTCGAGGCAATGTCCAGGGAGTTGAGTGTTTGGTATGTGGAATGAGTTGTTGCGAATATGTTGACGGAAGAGGGACTGGTTTGGTATAAAAGTGGACCTGACACAAAGAGGCGATATGTCTCTGTGGCTGTTCACTATCTAAATGGATAGATGTGATGGGAGGTAGAGAAAAGATTGAGATAAGTAAGAATTTAATGACTCGGAAAATGTAATGTGACTGGTTGATGTTTGCAGATGACAGCACGGACTCTGGATAGAGAAAAGAAACTGCAGGAACTAGTGAAAGATTTTTACATTCTCCTTAACAAGAGGTGTCTGAGAGAAAATACAAAATATAAGTTACTAACGTGTTCAACTTTTAAGTACAGTATCAAGAACAAGCACTCTGTGGAGGCAATATCCACAGCATCAGCCTTTTACACTCCTACACTAAATTTTACGCTTCACTGATAAGGCCCCTCCATTCTAACGCCTCTCGTAAACCAAATAGCCAACCCTTCCACCCTCTCCTCCCCCCAAAGACTGCAGAATTATACATATATTGTAGGGAACCTTTTCGTCCTTCGTTCTTCCGTGGCAAAACTAATTCTGAACACACTGATCTATCTTGTCAAGTAAGCTCATGTATAAACTATTTTACCACAGCTTTGTCTCAACATTTATAACTTTCAATGCTTCTTCTCAACGTATATTTTGTAAACAATTTGTTTCCAATAAATTTCCACACTATTCCCATTTGCATTTATCATCTGAGCACTTCAGTTCCACGTATGTTAGTTAGGTGCAGTAATTTCTATATGCACTTTATGTTTGGTGCTTCTTTCCTCTTTCTTTCTTTCTAACCCCTTCAACTTAAAATTTAGTCAGATCTGTCTCTCCTCTTCCCTCTCCTTTCAACAGCTCTTCCTCACAAGGACTTGAGTTCTTCAAACTTCATTCTCTACATTTGTCATTTGCTCATCACAACTTCCTTTACTCTACTTTTACTTTCTTCCCGCTCTACATTTGCTTGGTTATTCATCGTATGAATACCTTTACATGGTTCAGTCCTAAAACTCAATACAATCTAAGGTTTTCTTTAATTAAATTTATAATTTCATCACTTGACTATGAACCTCTTTAATGTTTCCTTCCCAAGCAACCATATATACAAGACTCCCTGCTGACCTAATAACCAAATATAATCCTTGAACTTCATGTACTCTCCTTCCACTCCACTTGCGTATCTGCACTCTTCGGCCATTTGTTATCACCTAAAGGCAATATCCTATTCCCAGTATATTTTGTTTATCAAACTTACCTGCATTACTTTCATTTTCAGCCACGAAAATCATTATTTCCTCAACAAACTAAAAATTTGCTTTTAAGCCCTTAAAAATGACCCAATTTAATTATGCTGACCCAGCCCCTCTCAACGCTCTTGAATATGATAAACATTATATGAGAAATCAGAAGAGCAATCAGCAACTTTTGTTTTTTTTTGTTTTTTACAATTAAGCTTAAATAAAGTCACTCGCTGTTTTACATGAATGGAGACAGAATTTGCAAGTGGCTGTCCGAATACAAAACACCGGAATTTCGTTCTTCACGAGACTCAAGAATTTGTTGACAGAGACGAACTCTCGGGGTCACGAGGCGCCGCTTTTCCGCCACTTGGTTTGTGATGTTTAGGTTACATAACCTAACCCTGATAGTACCACTAGCACAAATGAATACAAATAATGAAATAACAAAACATAAATAGGTCATTCGCCCAACTGTCACACTTGACTAAGGTCTGACAAGGCTACACGTCGCTGTACGATAACATTAACAACGCAAAGCGAGGCGCGTTATGCGAATGCCCACCCACCTGCGAAGGGAAGGCGCGACTCCGCCGCGCGAGTTGTGGCTTAGTTTACACATACACCAGCAGTCCCTCTACACCAGCGTTGTGTGTGACACGTCCATCCACATCTGTTGTGTTACTCGAAGCAACTGACAGGTTTGTAGTAGTATTCTTTTTTCGTTTTTTTCTGTTGAGTTCGATGCTGGTTGCGAGAGTATGGCGTAAGAAAAGAGACGGAAAAGTAGCTGAAACCTCATATGGCCGAAGCGGATACTACTGCTTCAAAACTTGCGGAATAAGAAGGTGCGGCCTCTCACGCATTTTCCTCACTTTTCTCCGCAGTCTGTTCCGAAATGGAAGTTGCCGACTGGGAAATAAACGGTAGGGTCTTCGACTGGAAATATATAAAGATCTCCTTCATATTGCGATGAAGCGTCCTTTAGCTGATATTTCAGGACGGATAGTCATGAAGTAGTTTTTATTTATGATTGACATTTTTATTAACTGCTGTATGATGACGCCTTACCGCCAGAAGTGGGACGTTCGCGATAAGTCTATAGAATACTCTGTATATATAGACCTTGGTTCACGAACTAGTCAACGCTTTCACTTTGCTTTGCCAGCCGTTTTTTTAAATTCAGCTCAATTTACAATTCATCCTTAAAGTGATATATGCGAGTGATTTTGCAGGTTTTAAGTCACTTTTCATCTTATCAAACTACGTTCGCTGTTCTTGCCTAGAATAACAGAGGCAAACGAGGCATAGGAAAAGTGGAATACGTGAAACTGAAAAGAAAACGTCGAGTGAATGAATGTCTCGTCAGGCCAAGAGAGCAGAGCACTGGGTGAAATACAAGAAGACGAGAAATAGGCAGTTGCTTCTGCGACCATTTTTTTTTTTCACGTCGATTTTCTTTTAACATTCTTCTCGTTCATCAGTGTTCGAAGCCCTCCGTGCTTATGTATTTTGTTGATTTGCATGTATTCACTTCCTAATTTTATTCATGCACATAAGCTGAAATAAAGTACATTAAATGTTATGATGTATGAAACTACCAACAATCACAGTTTTACGGGATATATATCATGTAATTGCTACATGAAAAGTGCGTTTGTCGACAGTTACGCATACATAAAAGTACAGAGAGAGAGAGAGAGAGAGAGAGAGAGAGAGAGAGAGAGAGAGAGAGAGAGAGAGAGAGAGACTCGGTACCCTCCTCTGTGCCACGCCCATCCCCTGTATCGAAAAAGCCCCAACTCTACACTTCAAACAAAGGGTCTTCTCACGGCGCTCCTTATCACCCTACGGATGCTCCGCCTTCAGGTATCTGTTTATCAGATATTCACTTTGGTAAAGGCTCCGAATGCCTTCTCACTGCCCTTCATCACTGGAAGTTTGAACCGTTCTTGAAGAATATTTACTCCTGTATAATTTCTCATGTGATATTTGATACCATAATGTTGCCATATAAACACTTCATGAATTGAAATCCTGTGGATCATTTAGTCACTAAACTATTTTTTGTCACTAAATAATCAAAACATAAATATATATATATTTTTGATAAAGTTTTAATATCGTAGTGACTAAATGATCCAATAGATTTTAATCCACGAAGCGTTATGGACTTGGTATCGTGAATTACTCAAAAAGGTTTGGAATTTGGGAGATTTGTCATTACATCTGCCCATTCAAAATAAAATCAAGGCAGTACACGGTGCATTTAGATTTGTATTTGACAGAAAACTCTACATCGCAGTGGAAGCACGCTCAAACAAATTTGGTTTTTGTGACAACCAAAAAATGCAAGTTCTTCATATGTTTGAGAAGAGGACAGTTACCGGAATTCGAGATCGTGGCTCAACGGACAATCCTACTCCTGCTCATCGTGGGAGGGGCGTTGTCATGTCAGCCTGTAGGCGATAATAGCCTCATAGTGTAGGAATGCTCAATATCCGAATGGCTTATTTGAGCCTTCATCCACTGTGGAGATAAAGTCAGAATAAATGAACAGGCGCGAAAAAGAAATGAAAAATAATAGACGTAAGAGCCGCTCCGGTGTTCGAAGGCAGACTGGAAACTCATAACATTTAATTGTGCTTAAAAAGCGCCACCAGAAAGAACCTTCATAAAGCCAAGATCGAAAGCAACACTGCAAACGGTATTTTTCTTGTCCTCTCCCCTTCCCCACCGCCCGCCCAGGCCACGCAAAATCCGTCCAAGCCACTGGTAACTGGCAAAGTATGTCATCTCTATTCTGGTCAGGGAGTAGAGGCGGAGACGGTCGCTCAACCTTTCTTGACATTTGCGAGTCCTTATGAGTGTATTTGCTCAGTGCGTTTGCATTCTGAAGGCAACTTTGACATCATTCGCGGAGAACAAAATGTAATGCTCAAGAACAATATGAAGCTGTTACTGAACCGGTTTTCTTTTCCAAGTTCCTGTAGATGGTGTTCAGAAGTTTGCGTTTTTGCTTTAAAAAATCCATTATTTTCTTTAAGCAATCTGCGAGTGACATCACACGATCACGTCATCCGCCGCGATTTAGTAATGTAGCAGTAAACTTTGCATTGGCATTGAAGTCACGCGTGTTCGTTGAGCCGGTGTCGGGGTCTTACACGATCATCGCTTCTGTTGTACAACCAGAGTCCAGAGGTCTACCTCAGTCCTCTTAGTCTCTTCAGCACCTTGATATATCTTTATAAGCAACGGTCCGTGCTGGCACAACGCCAGCTTAATCTAAACCATTCAACTTTGGTGCGAGCGATTGTCAGCAACTTTTATTCTGTCGCAAACATTGGCAAAGTTCGTTTCAAGTTTGGCGCCAATAAGCTAGAAAACATTGAAACACGTAGTGTTGGGGCGCCGTCTTTTGAGAGCGTAACTTCTATAAGCTGATGGGTTTATATGCGCACGTGTTTACACTATTTAAGCCCCGAGCGCCATATGTGTTCCATATTCCTCCCTCTAGTATCAATATGCACCCTCATACTTGGGTAAAAATAGATTCAGTACTGTGAAGGAGTTTGATCACTCAGCGTCTTCCTGTGATAATCGTAGATTTGCCAAATAATGGACAGCGAAACATGACAAAGAGGAGGAAGATTTCTTGCCAGAGTTAAATATCAACCGCCATCGTAGTTGGTGGCATGTAAAGCCCAGCCAGCCGGAGTACACAAAAACCCCGACTTTGGACCATATAACTCTGGAAATATCAACCAACCGGGATAAAACTCAGGCTTTACGGGTCTCCTACTACCGTCTCTAATCGTGTCCAACTTCATCGAAATCCGTTCAACCGTTCCGGAGATCCATAAATCGGTTTTCAGCGTTCAGGGGAGGGACCTTGACATATATTGTAGCAATGCGGTAATACAGTACTGTTGTGATACTTAGTGTCTCTGAAAGCTCGTATTCTGGAGGGGTGCCTTACCTTTTTTTTTAAAGTTACATTATGCCATTCAAATTAACCAACAAATTCAAATTTTCTGATGGTCAGGTATGTACTGCTCACAGCATTATAAGAGAAGGCGTTTTCTTGTTTGTGAATTCATTCATTATTTTACGTAGCATTTTTTAAAAATCTAGAGAATCAAATGTATATAATTTTTACTACAATATTTTGGAAATCTAAATTAATTAACAAGTCCCTTTTCTTAACAATTATTTTATCTACGAAAGTCATCTTACTTTTGAACTGGTATCACGAATGATCATCAACCTTGAGAGGTTTGCGGTAGCAAGCGGATACGAGACAGCGTACGCCGTTTTCGACAAGTGTCAAGTTACCCTCTGCCTTAACAAGAACCTAAGGTTTGTTCAGATAAGTATATTTTTTTTCAATATATATCTCGAAAATCGTGAACAGTTTTTTTTAAAGCAATAAATTTCCTGCACTTTGGCGTGAAAGAACCGTCTTCCTGGAGTAGCCAAACGGTTTAGTCTTACCAAGTTGAGAAATCTAGTACCACTTGCATTTTTTATGATTGGCGTTTTTACATTTGTCTTATGTGTTCTAACTGGCGGTTTTACATCCGTCTATTGACACAAATTTTACGTTCTTTATTGTGGCTATTGGTGAGTGTAATAGTATTTGCAGTACGCAATGCATATTTACTGCAGACACAAAGTTATTAGCCATCAGCCATATTGTAAAATATCAGCGACATGCTTGGAGAGTTGATTTCTTCCATCTTTCGATCTTGAAAGCATAGTACGAAGTATATTTTCTCAGTTCCACTTTGATCTGAGGTTACCTATCTCTGATATTGTTGTATTGCATTCAATTTCCTTCTTTTCCTTATTATAGGTCTAAAACCCGAAGCTTTAAGGAAATGTATTGTAGTACAAGAGAGTTTCCATGGCTAGGTAATCTTAGGCCTATTAGTGTTTAGCATGAGTTTTTTTTTATCCGATGACCTTTTAAAATTTCTCTTACGACTCATATAACTTTCAAAATTTTTTTTTAACCAACCAAGAGCCAATTTAATGATATAACATTTGATCAAGGAAAGGCGTTAGTTCAGGATGTCGAGGAAAAAAACACGATGGCGTATATGGAGCATAAAATGCAAACTTCTGTAATGTCAAATATGTATTACTCTTTTCATATTTGCGTGTATAGGAAAACTTGGCCATCCACCTATTTCGATCAGGAAATCCAAATGATGACCCTAGACAGGAAGAGAGGCGGAGTTCACGTAAACGCGAGAAAATTACTACTGGCAGTTTCATATTTTTTCGTTCACCTGCCTGACGCACGCTTCATGCCTTATTAACCTATATTTCTTTTCAAAGATGGAAGAAACCTTATGTAATGAATGATATTTTTAGAACATCATGTTATATAATTGTGTAAAACTGTTTTCCATATAGAAAAATTGACGTGAACGAAACGAAGTGATAAAAAACGTAGTAGCAGTAGTTATGGGTCGAGGCAATGCCTTTATCACTACCGGCACTGACATACATTACTAAGAAGATATGCGACACTGATCACAATAATTATAGCAGTACCGCATAAACATAGTCCTTATATTACATTTCAATATGAAGCTGGTGATAGTTGAACGAGTCCAATTGTTAAATTTTACAGAAAATATCGGAAACTCACAAAATGCTATAAAAAATGATAACCTTAACGGTGTAAACCATACGACCTCACTATATTGTTTTCGATGTCAATGTTTCATTTGTCGGTCTAAGAAACATCCCCTGCTCAGTGACAATCAGTTATTGAATTGCATTTGGTGCAAGTTCCTGTTAGAAAGAGATATCACGAAAGCTTAATATACCACTGATAGGGATGGAAAAAAGATTCAATGATGCATGCATTTCTTTCAAAACCTAAATACATTTTATTGGGAGATACTTTATTCACATCAGCATAATACCTCCATCCTCCTCTACAGCACCACCAACCGCCCCCCCTCCTCCCACGCACATCTCGGGCTACCCCTACTTCTCGCTACCGAGTCCATCACAAGAAAGCAGCAGTAATGATAACGGATATTTTAAAATGCCCCTCACCGCCAAACGAAGCCTTAAAATGCATATGTTTATAGAAAATTTTCTGCTCAAAATTACTTTTTCTTTCATTCCCCACAATATTTGCATGAACTCGTGTTACACCCTATATATATGTGTATATACATATCATATATATATATATATATATAATATATACTATTATACTATAGTACATATATATATATATATATATATATATATATATATAGATATATATATATATACGTATATATAAACCGGTGCCCCAATGAAATTTTTCTGGATCCACTAGTGATTGTGTGTATGAATGTATGTGTATGACATTATACTCTGCAAAAGTAAAAGATGTTTGTAAAGTTTTTTGTGTAAGGTCAGCAGATAAATGGGGTAAAAATATCCAAAGAATATTAGTTACGTGGTATGCAGTGCTTTTGCACATGAGAGAGAGAGAAGAGAGAGAGAGAGAGAGAGAGAGAGAAACTGCATTCACTCAATAGAGAAGGCAATTATATATTGCTGTTACCGATTAGTCTTGATGTCGCTTAAATCTTCGTCTTTTAAGAGACAATAGCCTACATTCCACTAGTTGCTGCATAGCGTGAGCGCACTGAAAGCATACGTCCATTTCTCAGGCCATTTTAAGAGGTTAATTGATATGTCTTGCTACTAAAAATTTTACTACAATCTATTTTATTTTATTTTCTTTATTTACAAAGTGTGAAATTCTAGCCGCTGCGTAAGACTCCTCTGAATGTTATTCTATATCATGTTAGACTAAATGAATGAATGAAATAAGAAGCAAAGCAAATCTGTCGCTCATATGAAACAAAAACACATATCAAGAACACGAAGTAGAAATGATGATAATAATAACGAATGAAAACAGAAAGAGGAATAGAAAGAGGAGTGAGTTGAGGTCTTCGTGTACTGGCTGACTGCGAAATGACCGAAGGAACGGTACGGTCTGGAGGACGCCATTTCGTGCCACTTGGCAACAGCCTGCGAGAGTGGGGAAGGAGGAGGAGGAGGAGGCGGCTTGGCGAGAATGATTGTGTTGTACTCAGGCGGGAAAAATGAGGGATAGGAGAGAGGGAGAAACGACCAAGAAAAAGTGGATGCGCCATAAGAGGAACGCCAGTTACGCCATAGTTAGCTACGGTGGAGAGGGTAAGACTGGCGAGGGTGTGTGGGGTGGTCAGGCGGCGTTGGCTTGTTGCGGTCAGAATTCAAAACCTTGCCAACATTCCGAGTGCATTCAGTGATACCTCCAAGACTTGCGTCAAGTTGCGTGACAGGCACTTTTGTGCGTTAACGAGCGGTGGTTCTCACGAGAATGATCCCATCCTGACTCAACATGAATTTCCATGACAGCAACAACGTTTTTCTATTTAGTCTATATCTTTTTTCTACCGACTTCATGAAATTTCTCTACAATGATCTTAGTGCCAGTGATGTTACAGGATGTGGTGCTTTCCGAGGGTGCGGGGTGGTGGGGTGGGTAAGTTGGGGTCGAGGCTTGTGGTTGGAAGGGGTATTTGGGCGTGTCCAAGTGTTTACCCAGCCGGATGAAGTTGGGTTCGTGTTTACCCAGCCTGATGAAGTTGGGTTCCTTCCCTCTCTCCGATATCGCCCATTTTCCCGTTTGCAGGAGGGATCATGAATGATACATCACAAGATTTACAAACTTTTGCAGCACCAAACCGTTTATTGCTGCCAAAAATGTAACCGTTAGGGACATACCAAAAGTTGAAGCTATGTGGTCATTGTTACTACATTTAAAAAAAAATTCTATTGATTTCTGCCATATTTATTTACCCTGCATAACGTGAGAATAGACCATTGTCATTATTAATACTGGAATGTACTACACATAGAATTCCACAATTAATATTGTTATTATTAAGGTGGGCACACACATGCGAACAGAACCTTGTATTGTAACCGATTCTTGTAACAAAAACGCAAGTGCGGACGGTTCCTCGAACCCGAACCCCGAACCCACGAGGTTCGAGGCTCCGTTCGCCCTCCGTCCCACGGCAATTGTCGGTTTTTGGGCCCCGAATCAAAGGGAGGTCTCTTTGCACGTTACGCAGTGTGTAGAAGGGACCTGTATTGCACGCGTATCAACAGAGGTTACTGAACTAGTTGACACCGGCTATGAACAAGGTCGTCCATAGTAGAGTCCCTTGTTTAAGTCAGTCAGTACTTATAGCTCATACCAGTTTTATAATATTCTCAAAATCTGTCGAAGACATTCTGGTGAAATTTTTGTAGTGGCCAGAAACTTCTTGGAATCTCATGTCAGCGAGTAATTCCCGATCACTGCATTCTACCCTTCTAGTATATAACCTTGATTGCCACCATCTTCTTTTATTTCGCTTCATCTCCATTAAATAATGTATATAAATATACACGGCAGCTGCTACTTGCATGGTGGCCATCGATGGTAAACAACCCGGACAGACTGATAATCGCAGTGGATTGCAATGAAGTTACGTGCTTAACGTGTTTACGGTTCGTCCTCAACATTTTGACACCTTGTAAATATGCGTATCTCAAGTTACACATACAAGGTTCGGCTCTCATGTGTGTACCCACCTTTACTGTATAATTTACTACTGCCATGTGTGTAGTAGGTGATCACTGTAATTCAGGTTAAAACAAGTACATCATATAGTTCTGAAGGTTTATCCTTCTTTTGTTGAATATGTGAGTAATAGTATGTGTCGATGACACTTTGCGAACAAACGGGGTGTTCCACTCAGTGACTGAGGCTTCCTTTCTTTCTTTCTTTCTTTCTATCTATCTATCGTCTGCGGATGCTCAGAATCTCTTGATGAGCGGGTGTCGAAATAAATGGACTCACCCGTTGCGAGGCACTCTTAATTAACTGCAAGATTTTCCTCCTGTTACACCTTTCAAATCTTTTACTGTTAATTTCCATTTCAGCGCTGAATGACCTCACAGGTCCCAGTGCTTGGCCTTTGGCTTAATTTCTATATTCAACTAACTCAACCTAGAAAGTAGTATGCCCCTGCTGACCTCAACAATGAATTAGTTACCTAGCTATTAGTCGAGTGTTGAGGGTCAAAACTAAGGGAAAAGAGAGTGTAAAGCGAAAAAACTACGGAAGCGCGTCCATTGCTCCGTCTGGGTATGCATGTACGTACTATGTGTAAGTGAACGAGACAGTAAGAGTAAGGACAACCGCAGGTCGAAGCCTCTCTTATTACATATATTCCGTCATTATTGAGACTGGTCACTGAAGCTGTAGAACGTCAACCTTGAGAATCAAATTGGTTGCATGTGTCCAGTGTACGTCGTATTCTGTTTGTAAATGTTAAGGTGCCGAATCATTGGCAGCCTCCCACCCCATTTTTTTTTTTTTTTTTTTTTAATAGGGATTCGATTTCCTTTTGAGGGGTATCTTCCAAAATTCGATTTTTGTTCTTTGCAGTCCTTCATTAAACACCAAGGACTTTGGTAACCTGTAATAATTAACAGTAGGCCTCCCTTGTTGGCAAAGAGAAAGTCGGGCATGTATTATCAAATCTGATAATATATTTTTCAAGCATTCCAACAGTGAAAGGAAACAGTCGTTTTCTGATGCCTCCTGCGTTGGAAGAATTGCGCTGTTGCTTGACATTTGACGATGAAATGGATTTTCTGAAAATCACTTTCATAAGCGAAGGATGACAATAAGTTCGCGACCTAGGCTACATCTCAAGACCAGAAGACACTCACGGGTAGGCGAAATATTTTGTAGGCCATTATCATACTTTAGGTTATTATTATTACTATCTGAATGTAAGTAAGGACGACCATTGAGGCACATTCTTAGATTTCCACAGGGCGTAGTCCGAAGGACGAAAGCGAAACGTGAAAACTAGACCTAACTGAAGTTAGAGAAGTTGGACGCCCAAGTAAGAAAAGGGGGAAAAATGATCAGATCAATGCAGTCGAAATTGCATTCATTTCTCTTTCAGCGTAAGACGAAGAAAAGACAAGAAGTTTTAAAAATTCATACAGCCTAATTCTCATCTTTTTACTCAACAACTTGTACACATATCCAGATTGTAAGCGCCTTAGTGGCGTGATCGGTATGGTCTTGACCTGCCATCTCGGTGGCCGCGAGTTCGATTCTCAGGCATTCCATTGAGGTGTGAGTGATGTGTGTTTATGGTGAAAGAAGTTCACTCTCGAAGTGATTCGGAAGTCACTTAAAGCCGTTGGTCCCGATGCCGAATAACCACTGGTTCCATGCAACGTAAAAACATCATACAAAAAAGCATATCCAGAATGCTACGAAGGAGTATATTTGCACCATTTCCCTCAAGACTGATTCAGTGACAGAAAATAAATCGCGATCGGAGTTTGCTCGCGTTCTTATCTACCCATTCTCTCTTGAGTAGCGCAATATGTTCTCTTTTATCCTCCTCTAGGTGCTCACTGTAAGTGCGTACTTGCTCATTTCTATTTAGGTCCATGACGTAACCGTGTAGCCGGGCAGACGGCAGTCTATTGTTTTTACTATGAATGACTAGTTGGGGGGGGGGGGGGGGGGGGGGGGGGGGGGGGGGGGGGGGGGGGGGGGGGGGGGGGGGGGGCGGAGGAGAAATCAACTGGGAGGTCATACAATTGCGTCTATGATGAAAAGGTGATGGCTCACACAGACTGTTCACCAATATAAAAATATTATACATAAAGTGGTATAGGATTCTGTTCATTCTGCTTTATAAAATAAGTAAGTAACGTAACAGTACAAAAGTCATAGAAACTTAATCGTTTTCCTTAGTCGAGGTAAATATGAAACCTCAGTACCTGTCATCTGAGATAAACCATTTGAAGTCCGAATCGCAAACGGCCATTGACGAAATCTTTGCTAAAAGATATGGTCATAATTGTGATATTTGTATGTCACAATTATGACCATATTACCCTTGTTCATTGGGAAGACTAAGGAACCTTCTGAGGAGATTACATGGGCTAGATGTTGAAGCTCCACGACGCTGGGTTGAAGAAGCATAAAGCAAGAGCATTTAGGGGCTGGAGTGAGCGGCGATATGTCAGGAGGACCTAGAACTAATGGTATGAGTGTAGGTTGGACACAAATATATTAGAATTTAGACCTTGTTCTTTAGATGACCGTAATCCTGAGCGCGTCCATTCTTTTCTGGCAGTGATCACACACACACACACACACACACATATATATATATATATATATATATATGTGTGTGTGTGTGTGTGTGTGTGTGAATACAATGAAACTAATTAACGCAATGAATATAAACTTGGTAACATTGCCGTTTTGATCACAAGGGAGAACCAAACAAGAAGACTGAAATTGCAGCTCACTGAGAGGTTGAAGGACGCTGTTGATGATAATTACCCTCGAGTAATTGCAGTCCTTATTTCGAGAGCTATAATTTAAGGCCAAGCGATAACTGTCAAGAGTTCCCCTAAAGAACCTGCATCCTTCCTCTTGACTCCCTTCTTTCACAAGACGTCTACAATGTGAGAGGACAAGGGTATTGTATTCACCATATACACCAGAATTTATGAATGCGGAGGACTATGTTAAAATGCTGAATGACATGGAATTCATGGACCTGACCTGGATATGAATTGACTAAGGAAGCCAAAGATCATCATTACTTCATCTGGTGTCGCAAGTGAGATGACCGACCATGGCGTGTCAACGTAATGGCGGAGAATTACATTTTAATTCCATAATTGACAGAATGCTTTGAAGTTTGTTACGTAGAATTCCCTGATGAGCAACATGGAATGTGAATGAGTATTAAAGTGTGCTCACACGCTGTTTTTTATGTACATTCATACGTACAGTGGAAAGTATACATAAACGTACGTATTATATGTACTTATACTTGCAATTCTTCTGCTTACAGATGCATATACATACACTACACTGAATTAGTATTTTGTATGTATAAGTACATACATATGCAGTCATACATACTAGATATTGACTGGGTGCACTACATGAACATGCAGAACTGTAATAGGTTCGGAAGCAGTAGAGCAATTTTCCTATTGGTAAATAGGACTTAATGACTGT
The DNA here is from genome assembly GCF_015104395.2 of Macrobrachium nipponense. Classification (NCBI taxonomy): domain Eukaryota; kingdom Metazoa; phylum Arthropoda; class Malacostraca; order Decapoda; family Palaemonidae; genus Macrobrachium; species Macrobrachium nipponense. The sequence goes on from NC_087205.1 coordinate 70,168,277, forward strand.
CGTGAGTCACGTTTAATTAAGCCTGTTAGCTTTTGTATCCAAAGCTTTTCGTTTTGATTATCCGTTCTTGTTACTGCTGGAAATCTGCTGTTAAAGATAACTATCGTCCAGGATCTGATTGCTGTTCTTGTTGCGTTTGTCGGTTTTGCTCTGTGGAATCCGAGTTTGACTTCCTCGAGCTACGGCCATGACAGTTCATTGTCAAATTGCAGATGCTGAGGTGGGGCGAGATTTCGATGACCTTTGGCCTCATAATGAAGCAGACAGGTCGACGGCTAAGAAACACGTTAGAAAGGCGTTTTCATGGCAGGGCATGGGAGTTGACAATGGCAAATAAGGGGAAATATCCTCAAGTCATCTGTTTTAATATTAAGTCTCAATACTTTTCAATAACTTTATCAAATTTATATAACCAACAGAGTATATTCGAAAAACCTCTTGAGAGGGATGAATATTAAATAAATGATGCGAACTGAATGAAGTAAATCGTTGTTGTCATATAGTAATTGTAGGAGCCATTTTTGTGGTTGAAAATTGCTGTCTCATACTACGATAATGGAGCTGCCTAGTTGGTGCTCTTGTCTCTTTGCTTTGCCCAGCCTTGTCACTCACTACTCCACTTCCCTCCGTTGTTCATGTTTGTTGTTAAAGGAAAGTGGAGGAAAATAGTACAAGTACGGGCAAGATTCTGTAAATGAAATATGAACACTGCTACGCAACAATCAAGAGGTTTAAGAGAAACCATTAACGTCCTTCCGAAGGACGAAGGTTCCTGTTTTATATATATATATATATATATATATATATATATATATATATATATATATACATATATATACACACACACACACACTTAAAAGACGCCGTTCTCAGAGAACAAACAGGTTCCTTTTTTGTACTTTTAAGCGTAAAATTTTTTAAGTTGTGTTGTCGATTTTTTTTTTAATAATTGAACGAGTTACATTAGAAATAATTGTTTAAAATATGAAAATTTTGAAAAAATGCGTCATGGTCTCTGCTATTGTTCCCATCGCACATGTCTCTTCTTAGGTCTGCGGAAAGCAAGTCTACTGTTTTCACGAGTTACTGACAAATGCACTTTTAAGATAATATATTTGGGTTTTTCATTATTAATACTGGGAATGTCTTGTGATAATAACCGTAGTAAAAATGCCATTTAAAAACCAGAAGGCCGAGGGACTGGAAAAGAAGAAAAGGAGAATTTAAATCTTTGATTCTGAATACGTCAATCAACATACGCTGTCAACAAAATGATTCGAAGTCTCAAATAAAATCGACTGGCAGCAACCAACGACAAACTTTCACGTACCCGTTCCTGACTTCCATTGGGGCATTTTGGTTATTTTTGCCAACCAAGTAAGAAACTGATTCCGTAAATGACCTAATCCAGATGCTGCATGATCTATATATATATATATATATATATATTATATATATATATATATATATATCTATATATATTATTAATATATATATATATAGAGAGAGAGGAGAGGAGATATTAGAATCTATATTGTTTACAATGAAGGCTCGGCCAATAAAGGCAATTGTTAGCAGTTACAGAAAATTGGCCGATTTTGCCTCAGTCTCTTTGAGCAGAGCAGATGAGACGGATATGTTCTTCCAGTACCACTTCATGCTGTTCTCTCTCTTTAGATTATTCATAGGGGGCGGCCTGGCGTCAGTGGCCGAGTGGTCCAAAGCCATCAGATATTATAGCTAGCCTGCTAATCAAAGAGATCTCTATATTTAAGTGGAATGCGGTTAATCCATACACAAACATTAATGTAAATGTGTAATATATATATATATATATATATATATATATATATATATATTATATATATATATATATATATATATATATATAATACTGTATGTGCCATGGTCTCCGCAACATTACTCCCATGAATATAAATATTCTGATATGATAAATGAAGCCAGATTACCCCCATGAATATAAATATTCTGATAAGATAAATGAAGGTGAGTCATCCAGTTTCATGAAGTAGTAGGGCCTTATTGTCAAGTCTTATAACCTGTATTTATCAAAATTATGAGATGCCTCAATTCATTGGTCTTTTCTCTACCAGGTAGGCGTGAATTTCTTTACTGCCATTAAGAGCTTGGAATAAAATCCATCTTATTCGAAGGAGAATGTGTCGTCAATTTATAATGTCTCTGCTGAGTAGGGTTAGTCTTACAGGAGACATAGCCAGAAAAAACTTTTTTCCGTAGAGAAAAAAATCGCTTCATTGCTCCCTGGATCTCAAGTTGCCGTAACCTAGTTCCGTGCTAGGGCACGAGTCTTCGATCTGCAAAATGAAGCAACATCGGCTGTTACCATTTTTGAATGAGTGATTATTAAGAAATGCAAAGCACTGTTGATACATCAATCCTTAGCACTTCCACTGAGCTAGTCATGGACTAGTCATCTCGTCTCAAAATGTGTTTCACTTCCATATCAACCATCCCTTCATAAATTCCTACCTTAGCTTCAATAGACATTCTAAGACTTCACAAACTTTCGCACAGACGCCGCTCGCTGTGCCTGGGAGTCGCCTCCCCTCTCCAGGACCCACTCCGCTTCTCTCCTTTCATTATCCTTTTTCGCAAATCTTACATATACAGTATATTTATGTTCGTATACATACATACATTACATATATATATAAATTATATATATGTGTGTGTTTTTATATGTATATGTAGGTGTTTGCATTCAGCACAAGATATTAATTTTTTCTACAGTTTTCATCCCCCATATACTGTACTAAGGTTTATAATCCGGCTTGATTTATACCTGTGTGATGATTATGTTAACATGAATGATAAGAATTTATATGAAATATGAAAATGGCAATTTTACAAATACTCTCAATCTGCCACACACTCCCATGTCTACACTTGAAAGCCACAGATAATGTTGTGGGAGTGAAGGTCGGAAAGGGGGGGGGGGAGGCGCGAACCCAAGGCCAAAGGCTACAGTACTCGCTAGAGAATCAGAAACCAAGCGACCAATGAGAGAGGAGGGTTCGTTAGCAGCTCTCCCTCTGCTGTATATGGACCTCTAGTCAGGGGGTCATACGATACTGCCCCCCCCCCCTCTCTCTCCCGGGGTCCCGCCGTTCATTCAAGGAATTCACCTCCCCTCTTTAGGTCTCTTCTCCACTCGCAGTCTTAACCTAAAAATAACACGGCTGTTTTCCACTCGCATTCCCATTGCGTATTCAGTATTGCTCCGGTTTCACTCGAAATGTTACATTGTTAATGCTGACAAAGTTATCATACTTATAATATCAACGAGGATAAAATAAGACCCCTTTCATATTAAGATTGCTCTTATAATACTTAAGGTTTACGAGAACTAAGGAAATAGTCCTCTTAAAGTTTAAGTATTTAAAGGGTATTTTTAACAACATACAAAAATTACAACAATGCACTTTATTCAAGACAAGCAAATTAACTCGAGGATAGTTATATCGATTGTCGGTGAGATGTAAAGGATAATCCTTTGTTCCCTTTCTATGTACTTTATTATAGCCGCAACGTTTCAAGACACAAAAGTTCCATTTTCAAGCTATAAAATGATAAAACGTATATATATATATATATATATAATATAGTAATATATGTATATATATATATATATATATATATATTTTTTATATATATATATATATATAATTATTGGCTATTTGGGCAAACTGTATTTTCCCTCTTATTTGCAATTTCTATTGAAGCAATGGCCTTTACTTACAAGAGACTGTCCTTTTATTTAGATTTTGTATTAGTCTACACTTCTTTTTCTTTTCAGGTAAGCTTCTCAAGGAATAAAGAATGTTCACGCTTGGTTCCGTTTACTCCTTCTAGTCGACGGACCATTTCCTCGCCTTATTATATATATATATAAATATATACGTATGTGTGTGTGTGTGTATGTAATATGTATGCATGTAGAATCAGCTGGTAACTTTTTGCCAGATACATATGTACGTATATGTATAAACTATACTCATGTAAGTTATATATATGTAAAACGTAAATAAAATTGTCTATATATATTCTATATATATAAATATATATATATTTATATATATATTATAATAATATATAATATATATATATATATAATATAAAATAGTTAGTTGGTACTTGTAGAGTTGACTGATTTCCAAGGTCGTCCGTGAGTTAGTTAGTAATAGTATGGACAACACCTGAAACCTTCTCCACGAATTCGTGCATAATGCATACAGGTGAATAGTGACAGGAAACACGGTCTGCTCACTGGAAGACAAAACAAGATGAAACAGTCACGGATAGAGAGCAAACTTCATACGAATAAGAAATGTATTTACGGCCAAGTCACAACAATCTCATGTAGGGATACACGCAAATAACTAAAGGAGTTTGTCGCCCCCTTCTTCTCGTCTACCGAGACAGTGTTACGAATGATTATAAGTAAATGATTAATAACTAAATCGAGATGAGTAACAGGTGTGCATATTGGATGGTGACATCACCAGTCATGCTCTCTTCCTGCTGCAAGGTTTCCTCCCTCAGCCTCCCTCCTCCCACCTCCCTCATTGACAGTCAAGTCGTCGTCCACACTCCGGATCATTTTCATCGCTTTTCGTCTGCCTGTGCAACTTCCTTTTTCTTTTCTTTTTTAGCTGATAGGTAAGTTGGGTGAAAGAAGAGAGAACATGGTAGGGTATGGATTAGAAAGTAATGTAAAGTGCAGTTTATCCACAATGTCATTTGGATAAGGGTACAATTATATTTCTTACTATGGCCTTCATATTAACATATTACAATAATGAATTTACATTATGTTAACATGGTGAATTGTACAGATTACATATTTTAAATCCTGTTTCTTAATAGTATAATTCAATTTTAAAAAAAGTCCGTATTTTCTAATCTTAACCTTGATGTTAACTTATCATAATGATTTTGCAATATATTCACATAGTAAATTCTACATATGTCTTTTTCACAAGACATTTCTTAAAAGCATAATGATTGAGGTTCATCGCGATGAATATATGAAGATACCCTTCCCCACCATCTGTGGTCGTGTTGTTTGGGTAGTTTCTCTCTTCTGCTTCCGATTCCTCTGTTAATTCACTATTAGGTCAGCCAGACCCCAATTTTAAGCCTCTTCTGCGCACCTACGTCATCTGAGGTAGCGTGGTGGTGGGAACCATTAATTAAGAGCGTATAGATCTAACACACCGTCTTTTTTTTTCTTTATTAGAAAAGAATGTTTTTGAAGATGTGATTTTTGAAGTGTCAAAGAATGTAAATAAAATAATATTTGCCTTTAGAAAATACTTCATCACGTTACAACTTTCATTTTGTTTTCTTGGTGCCTCCTTGCATGGTTGCCCTTGACATTTCCTTTAATTTATCAAATTATTAAGTCATTCGAAAATATACTGATATCTTTACAATAAAAAGCAAGAACATCGCCTGGAACTTCAATATCAGACTTTTTTTCAATTTAAAGCAAAGCATTATAAAACAATGTTTGCCCTCCATGAGTGCTATCCCTTGTACAGACAGCATAACACAGTCTATCCGAGTACCATTCATTGGTATCTATTTATTCTTATTTCCTATAGGGTATTTCACACAAACTTTTTTTTTTTTACAATATATCCCACAATTTATTTAAGTGCCTCCTCCTCAATTAGTCCCTCGATATTTCTTTTGATTTCTGTGTCTGCTCTCAAAAGGTCTTCCTCCTCATTAAAAACATCTTTTTCTAAATAAAAATCGAAATTTCTAAACATCTGTGTTGTTACTCATATTTCTAATGTGCTAACTCCCTTTCTTTTGTTACATATTCCTCTTCATTGGCAGATTCAAGGGATTTTTCGACTGAGGTGACACCTTCATTTCCTTCCCTAACAACAATTTTTTAAGCCTGAGTATAAAATTCACTGCTTTTGGATGATCGTGGTGACCGACCATTTGCCTTATGCACCTAAGAAATGTTCAAGGCAATATTGATATAATCTTTGTGTCAGCAGGTAACCAATACTATGAGAGGCTTTGAACATATTAAATAAAGCAATTGTGGATTTACATGAAAAAATTATTCCTTTCTCCAGGTATGAATATTTACATGAAAACATTATTCCTTTCTCCAGATATGAATATTTACATGAAAAAATTATTCCTTTCTCCAGATATGAATATTTACATGAAAAAATTATTCCTTTCTCCAGATAGGCGTATTTTTTTTTAGCATTAGGACTTAACTTTCATAATACTCATTACCTCGATGACCTTGAGCAATTTACCCGTTTGTGTTTCTACATCAATACCAAAAACATAGATTTTACCAAACTATCCGTACATGCAAGAAGAATTCATGATGTCGAGCCAATTATTCATTATTAAAATAATAAGATCGGACGTTTCACTCCAATTTTGGCACTTCAGCAGTCCCCTTTCGCCCAAATATTTTACCGATTTGGCACATGATGTACACAACATTTTCACTGTTAATTTAACGCAATGTCTCTGTTGACCAGTTACATTTAAATGCATTTCATTGATCTTATATGCAAGCTCATGGTCTGTTTTGGTTTTACCAAGCATTTCTCGTATGCTAGAATCTGAAATACACTCCATTATTAAGAGAAAAAAAAAGTTATTAAAACTATTTCTTGCTAATTTGATTAAATGGGGAACATAGAGAACAACGTTAATTCTGTCTGCACGACAACAGGCACGTATGTACCCAATGGTCTTTGTATGGCTTTTCCTTTGGAAAACGATGGTATTATATATTGGAATTTTTCGTTTTTTTACGTGAATTAGAACAGCCAAATACCGCGTAGTTGCTTGGCATTATAACTGATAGAATAAATGAATAAATAAAAAGATATATGGGCACACAGCAAGTCCTGTTGTTTACCTTTTGGTTAACCACGTGTGAGAGACCAGGGCACGTGACGTCACGGTACTGGTGATTCATACCCAAAGCTGCGGCCCTGGCTAACCTGTTGTATCTAGACCGTGATTGTCTCCAGGTAGATAAATCTGTCTCTCTGATGGATCAACAGGCACCTCCTGTCCCTCAATTTCAGTGCTTACCCAGTTTCCTCTAAAGCGTTATGCGAATCATTTAACTGGTGGTCAGGCCGATGTCGTTGTTGTTGTTTTAGATTTAGTTGGCCTTATGCCAGCACGGGCTCTTGCTCATAGAGCAACCCGCAAGGGCGGATGTCAATTACTGGTGTAACCGCAGTGTTACAACGTAAGCCTCAACCGAACCTGATGGCCCAGTTATCAGGAAAGATCGGTATCAAAAGTATACCCTCACTGTTTTGGAAAAGTATTTCTGTATCACCGAGAGCATTCAAAATTGCGCGTACTGCAAAGCAATGTCACAGCCGCGTTGAATAAGCCAATTTATCAAATATTTTGCTCGCTTTCAAAAGCTGTTCAAGGGCAGTTACAACCCCTGAACCCAGCTGCAACCCAAGGCTGTATGTCATATCCTTCAGCCACAAGGCAGTTGGAGTCAGGTGCTGCCTTGGAAGTCTATAATGGACACGAGGAATAAAGACACATAAGTGAAATAATAGCTTACCGCGAATCTTCTGGCAAATGTTTCAGCTTTTCGCTTTATTATGTCGATACGCATCATTTTTCGTGGAAACGTTTTTAACATTTCGTTCGCTTCTTCTGACCGCAAAATTGAAAGATGCTTTGGTTTTGGTTTGAGGGTTTTTGCCGTTTGTATGTCAGCAAGGATGCACAAACATTTGTCGTGGGTGCGGTTCTTGACTGGGCAAAACCATAGATATATTTAGCTTTCTCTCTCTCTCTCGGGAAAAAATGAAAAATAAATAAAGTTATAACCCACCTGAACAGGGGGTTTCCATGTGGCTAATGCTAAAACAGATTATATGCGTAATTATGGCTATAACTAGGAGTAACTAGTTGTTATTCTTCTGTTATTACTGCCAAAGCCTAGGCTTTATAAGAATAAAATAATTAGGCGTTTTCATTGCGAGAAGCCTTAGCTGTTCTAAAATGTTCTTTAATTATTACAACTATTACTACTGTCACTGATGTTTTGATTTCTTTGCAGAATGGGGGAACACAAATGCCTTTTGAGCCAATGCTGCTGCGGCTGCAGCCTGCGAACCGGCTCTCTGGCAATCGGCATCATTGGATTGGTAAGGAAAACACACTTTTGTTATTTTTGATGAGATACTTACTTGAGTGCAGTCAACTTACCATTTATGATGTGGATATTAATTCATTTTATTTTTTTTGTCGTCTGGATTATCGACTAAGAGTAACCTGGTCTGAAATGATGGTACCTTACTGATGAGGACTAGTTATCCAATTAGTTCAAGTTAGGCCAGTTTAGGTCAAGTTTCGTCGTTTTAGGTGCATTTCTCTTATCGTTCTGTCAGTATTCCCAAATTATTGTTTTGAATGTTGTTCTGTCATGCAGATCGATATTAACATAATAACGAGCCGTCTGGAGTCAAGTTTGTTCGTCCTCGCCATTTCCTGTTTGGATGACATTTGAACGATAACAATATCTTGGAACTGTCAAGAAAATGACACTAGCTAACTTTTGTGAGGCGCAATTCACCTTGGGTCGTTCACCGTGCCATTAATCATCAAAGCTGCGCGTTGTTTGTGACGCCATATTTAACTTTAGTCCGAAACACTACCTAACAAGATCCCAGCCTGAGATCCTATTGATGACATGTACATTATCAGGAACGACAAATTGAGCTCTAAAGTGAACAGTAGAATGCCATTTGGTAGTCATGTGCAATCAGGCATCTCTGCAACATGGCTGGTGCTGTCATCAACATCCTCACCATCGTCTTGTTTATATCTCGAGAGCCCCTTCTACTGGCTCGCATTTGGGTCATCGAGCGAGTCTTCATTCAAACATTTTTCTCATTTTCTTCAATGACGACCTCTTCTATTCTGTGACTTAGTCGCCGTTTATTTATTTATTTATTTTTTTTACAGTAGACCTCCTGTCATAATCTTTACGAGGATCACATTTGACTTAAACTGAATTAAGTTTCCCTGGTGCCGGAATGTCAAAAGATCCTGTTCAGAGGCAATGGAAGAGCCGAAGGTTAGATGATACATTTAGTGCAATGAACTCTGCAGAATATGCAAATTTTCATGCAAAGTAGAAAGGAAATTGTAATATCAAGTGTTCTGCATTGAAAGTACACTTTTGCGCACCACTGGATATGAATTACATCCAGTTTAAGGATATCTGAGTTGGCCTGAATGATCATATCTTGGCTCATCAGGCAAGATATCCAAAAGCCTATTTATCTGTGCACTTGCTGAATCGCAATCGTTGCTGGGCACAGAAGACAAAAAGTTACAGGCGTAAAGTGCAAATTACAACCTGGATTGGGTTACAGAGCATCTGACTCCATTTCGAAAACCGAAGAATTGAAGGGCAAAAGCCTTCAGTTCTAACGGAAGAAGTGACCTTTGCTTTATTCTATGCGTTTATTTTAGAACGCTGAAGGCTGTCCTGGGCGCTTCATAGTTTCATACATTAGCCTAAGCTGAATATGCGGAACGTCTTGCAGGTTCAGTACTTTTTTGTTTCGTGCAATTACGTAGCCTTCTTTCTGTTCATTTTTCGGGAGAAGTTTGATTGAAAACGACTGTGGTATCAATGTTTCTTCCGTAAATGTTCTCAGTTATTAAGTCAAATGTTTGAGACAGTTTGCTTTGATGATGTCGTAATAACTGACGTAGGACCTCCGTTATTAGGTTCCATCTGGTCAACGTAATGGGCCGTTTCTTGTTACCTTTTGCCGATGCGCATCTGTTCAATCTGATCTCCTTTAAAAACTGCTCTGCTTTTATTTTACAAATACGCTCTGATAATAAAAGCGATTCAAATGTGACTTTCTATCACTCTCCCGATATTTTTTGTATTACATCTATGTAAGCTAAGGTCCCCGTAAATGGCGTCTCGTTAGAAATTATTGTAGAGGATAAATGAATCTAGAAAACTGATTTCCCGGTCTCATGTTGGCCACGGTTCGTGATGTTTGCCGGCAAAGAAAAATTCAATGGAAGCGAAATCATGGAATGTGTACGAGTCATTGACGCAATGTTCATTAAGCATTTCGACGCGTTGTTGTCTTCTTAATAAGCATTAGACACTTTTGCACCGTGAGTATCTTAAACTTTATTAAAAGATTCGATGAGAATGACAATGACCGAATCACTCTCAACCTTTGCCAACAGCTTTTCTTCAATTCCTCCCGCCAATGACCCATCTACAGAGACAGGACCCGTCTCACTGAAGGAGCGCTTCCGAGCAAAGGGGGAGAAGGTGTCCCTCCCCTAATTGAAACCTCTTCTTCCCTTCCCGTTCCTCCCCTTCTCTTCTCTTCTCTCCTTCACTTAAGATTAGAAGAAACGGAGGAAATGAGGATATGCCGTGGTGGCTTTAGGCGTTGAGCGACTCCCCGACCCTGGGGTGCGTTTGTTTCGTCCTCACTCCCGCTGCTGCAGCCAAGTTCTACGCGATAAACTACAGAGAAAACATCAATAAACATATTGTCATTTTAATTTGTGATATGTAGGCGACCAGGCCGTGGATTGTAGTTTTATAAGACGGCACAATAAAAGTAAAGCAATGTAAGTAAATAAACGCACAGCAGGCCCCAGATACTCTTGCGTTCACAAATGCCTGCACTGTGCACGCTCATCCGAACAAACTCCTTCGAGAAGTGTAGATGTTTCTGGCATGAGGTGGCTGCGCCCACAACCACCCACACACGGCTCCACCCACATAATGCGATCACAACCCCCGCCCCGCCCACCCTCCCGCCTGAGCGCCAAGTTTCTCTTCTCATCCGAAAGGCAAGATTTTGCAAAAGGTTTGAGCACTATTTGCTCAAGCGATTCATTCGCTCTGATTTAGGCAAATGGCTCTATGTTTGTCTAGTAACGTTATATTCAGAAGCAATTTTGTTTATTTTTTCGTGAATCACGGTTTACTAAAAAGCCAGAGTGGTCTGATAAGGAAAGAGCGGTAAAAGAATTTGACATCGTCTAAAATCTGAATATTTATCATGACAACCATTTCAGTGAAGAAGGAGCTTAAATTTTTTTTTAATTCAATTAAGTATCAACTCAAAAGCAGTGTTCTTGAGGTGCATGATTTGAAATTTCATGTAATGAAGGAGGTCAGGGTGCCAGAAATAGGCTAGCCAGGAGAGAACGAAAGGGCATTAGTTCTTCTCATTCAAAGAATTCGGATTATCTTTATTCGTACTTAATAGCGCAAAAGAAAAAAACTTATTCGTACCTAATAGTACAATAAAAAAAAAAAAAAAGTGCAATTGTACCGACCCAGCGCTGACAGGGAGAGTAAATCCTATCTTTTTTTCTCTCTTTTTTTTTTTTTTTTTAACTTGTACAATGACCGATGAAGCACCAAAGACCTCTTCTGGGCATCTTTACTTAGTCTATAACTTCCAGATTTGAGTCTGCCGTTCATTAGGCTACTTAAGATTTATATCTCTATATCAATATAATCATATTTATAACTGACAAGTTATAGCTCAGCCTTTTCAAGTCACAAATGAATTATGACTAACAAACAAATAACGAAATGAAGTTGAAGTTATTACAACCGACTCTTAATCTCAGATTTCCGGACTGTTTTGAAATTTGGATGGAAGGGGAATTACAAAAGTAATTTAGCAGTTTTGACATTTGCAACTATAATGTCTGCGGAGAAAAGGCCTGCTTCTAAGATAAGCATCACGTAATTTAAGTTTATACTAACTGTTGGAAATAATCGAATAATACTAACTGTTGGAAATAATCGAATAAAGTGCTTACCGATGGCTCAGTAAAGAGAAAAATGTAAACAACATAGGTCAAAATGTAAATGTAAACAATATAGGTCAAAAAACAAATAAACTGTAGAAATTACTGAAGAAACACAAACCGACAAAATTGTCAACTGCTTACATACCATTAACAAAATACAAAAATTTAAGTAAATACAAATAAATACATGAAAATAAACAAGCTCGTATCGTTTACAAAATCGATAGAAATCAGCTTCATAATGGGTCGACTAGTGGTGAAAACGATTGCTTTCCAAGGTCCTCGCGTTAAACTTTAAACTCGTCACTACGCCCTCGACTCCTGAAAACAGGTGAAACGTGTGTATCACCCAGCTGGCGAAAAGGCGGAGCAAGACCAACGTCTCTAACTCGTTTGCAGCTAAATTTAATCCGGTAAATGCACGCCTCGTGGCTCCGCTGGTAACGCCCGCAATATAATGGTCGGTGTGTCATATTGTTAAGGGAAAATTGCGTCCAATATCAATTCATTGATTTTCACTCATCCGTGTAGACTAATCCTGGTGCTATATACTCGACGTCACTGCGCGATTGAGTAAAGGGACGTGAAATATAGTACTTATTTACAAATTAATGCTATTATATTAGTATAAGTGACTCTTACATATGACTAAGTGGTTTAAAAAAATGCTCATTTGGCTCCTTAACATTTAACGGCAAATTCACATATAGACACAAAGAACAAACAACATACACACACATGTAGGTGAACCCACTAGGCGAAGCCACAAATATCGTTAACTTCCGAATTCGCTATATCTATTAAATAACTTACACCTTAAACTTATCTTGAATTCTAATTGATGAATGGCCTGTGTCGGCCAGGATTCGAACAATAGGCAGTGACTTTAACCACTCTGGCTTTGCGCAGAGAAGATTGTCAGTTATATAATCTCCTGTGGGTGTGGGTGTAAGTTATTCCCAAAGTATAGTGAATTCGATATTAGTATGAAAAGAAATGCGTGTAGAAGTGATATATATATATATATATATATATATATATATATAATATATATATATATATGCTGTTGCTTTTGCAATGCATATCATCCTCTCTGTAACAACTGTATGAAGTGTTGTAAAATTGGTTGCAATATTTTCAGATTCCTTATTTTTCTTAGAGTTAGTAGTACGTTGTATTATTGTATGTTCAGATTTATGAAAATGGCTGTCAACACTTGAGGCAGCGTGGTTAATTTTTTTTTTTTTTTTATTAACAACCATGCGACGCTTGTGACTTGTTTCAGACTTGTGTCTTTGTCGAGAAACCACGTGAAGATCGCATTATCTTTCGTAAGATCATTCTGTTCTGCCTAAAACGTTTCACATACGTCTGATACCTTTCAATTCATATAAGTAGTAACAGATGTTTTTGTATTGAAAACTATCTCAATTAACTCTCATATCTCTTGATTTGTCAAAAGAGAATTTGTTGACTCGTAAATACTTTAAATTTGAAGTGGAAAGGTTTGTGAAGTCACTCAAGGAAATGAAGAAACTAATTTCATCCGAGAAAATTCTATAATCATATCTTTTACTTTAAAAGACTTTTATTGTCTTAAATCGAGTAACAATAAGTGTTATTTATGATTGTAATCCCACTTTCTATAATGATTTAGCAAAGGAACTTCGGGTCCAAAACGATTTGAGCCCGTCAGGCAATAATGTCTCGCCCAGCTAACTACCATACAAGATGGATTGGGTCATTAGATTTTAAACCGTGGCATAAGGAGATCATATCTCCCTTTCTTGCTCTCTCGCTCTCTCCTTGCACAAGAGATTTTTGATTTCACATTAACGTAAAGATTTTATTAGTGGTCGGTCACTCATAAATTTTAGATTTGGTATTTCTTAGAGTTTTTTAATATTGCTTAAGTGCTTATTGTGGAATCTGAACAGACATTTATTCTTTTTTGGATACTATGGTGAATTTTTTTTAGCTAGCTGGAGCAGAAACATAATTGGTACCAAGGTAATGTGTTATTACAAGTTTTCAGTTGCAACTTAAAAACATATTTACAGTGGCAAATTTTTATATTCTGTGTTTATTTCTTATTAAGTGATTTTTTGTGCATTTATCCATTTTTCTTATTGGTGTTATACACACATATGGTGTTATACAGCACACACACACACACACAATATATATATATATATATTATAAACATCACACACACACACACGCACACACACACACACACACACACATATTATATATATATATATATATATATATATATATATATATATATAATATTTCAGTCAGCAAGATATATAGACTTCAGGAGGGTCCATGATACACATGTGTTTAAAAAGGCCATGTTTATTAACAGCAAAGAAACGTTTCGCACTACTCAGTGCATCATCAGTCTGTCAAAGTAAAAGACACAATAAAATACATTATTAACATAAAAAGGAATTCACAAGGTAATTAAAATTTACAAGTTAAAACAAAAAAGTAAAAGAGTATAAAAAGTACATAAAACAGAAAACCAAAAAGAGACTACCAAAAACACCAACCATCTATAAGCAGGAGAGAAGAGGGAATGACATACAATGACGTCCAAGGCCAGACGACAACTGTCATTGTATGTCATTCCCTCTTCTCTCCTGCTTATAGATGGTTGGTGTTTTTGGTAGTCTCTTTTTGGTTTCTGTTTTATGTACTTTTTATACTCTTTTACTTTTTTGTTTTAACTTGTCAATTTTAATTACCTTGTGAATTCCTTTTTATGTTAATAATGTATTTTATTGTGTCTTTTACTTTTGACAGACTGATGATGCACTGAGTAGTGCGAAACGTTTCTTTGCTGTTAATAAACATGGCCTTTTTAAACACATGTGTATCATGGACCCTCCTGAAGTCTATATATATAATATATATATATATATATATATA
>NC_087205.1:70188111-70244044 GCF_015104395.2 Macrobrachium nipponense
ACAAACGCTTGGCTATGTGCCAAAAATTTTATAATCTAATCTAATCCTAAAGATGTCATCCGTGTTCTCCTTAACAGAAAGTATTTCACTCCTTGTCAAATTGCATTGTGAAATAGAGATTAGGACGTAACGTCCCGAAATGAGAGAAGTTTGAAGGCTGAATATGGTGCATCCTTTGTGGTTTCTTTTGAGACAACATTACCAGACTTATCTTGTCAATTCCTGTGTTGTAACGATAATGGTCATCTCACCTTCGGAAACCGTTTCCAACTCTTTCAGACGTCTGTCGGTGTAAGTTGGCCATGATTAGTTAGTTCAAGTAGAATACTGTCATTGAATTTAGATATTATTTTTTTAATTTAGATATTTTGCCCTTAATGTGAAGACGATTATGGACTGTGTATGTGAAAGCACAGTTTCTCTCTCTTTTTATTGAATACGTGCTATTTCTATGCTGTGGACAGGTTTAATCAAGCAAAATATCTGCATAATAAAGTGTTTTACTTTTTCCCTTTTTCAATTACAGCCTATTTTCCTTTTTTTCACTGTTGGTCCATAATGATAACTTGGATCGCTCGAGACAATTTCACCGAGGCAACCATGGCGAAGTGTTCGGTGACTTTTTCACTACCCATTTACCAAATAAATTTTTGTTTGGTTTATCTAATTTCCTTGGGTCATCTTGAACGATGCTTCTCCCGTATGGGCAGGTCAGTAAAGTTAACAGAACTGAATACAGAATTTAGGCCAAAGACTAAGCAATGAGGTCATTCAGCGCTGAAACGGAAACTGACAGTAAAAGGTCTGAAAGGTGCAACAGTAGGTCCAATAGTTAAGGGAGGGTGGAAAGTAAGATGGAAGAAAAGAGAATATGAAAGGAGGCAAGTAAAAGGAACGGAAGAGATTGCAACTAGGGGACGAATGCACGTTGCAAAGAACCTAAAGTAATGCCTACAGTGCACTGCATGAGGTGCACTGACGGCACCAACCTCCTACGGGGGCAGGCAGTACAAAGAACTAGTTCAGGGCACACGATGCAAGTTGAAAAGGGACAGCTAGACTCAATCAAAGCCACACGCTTCCAATTCAAGCTGATTTCACATTCAAGCTACGGAACAATGGTACAATGGAGAGAGAGATCTTTATGAATCCACCAGAACAAAAACCGACGGCTGATTTGAAGTTACAGAAAATATTTAAAACACGGATCGTATTTTTATAACATGAGTAAATAACGTCCCAGAGGGGAAGTGTCCTTTGCTCGGTGTCTGAAATTACTAATGACCTCGTTGGTCGATTATAGGGTTTTATTTTTATTATTTTCTTTTTCTAACAGTAAGAGGTCAGACCTTCTCTGTACAGACCGCACTTATTTAATTTTGTTGCTTTTGATTTGGATTATATACTGAATCTGCCTATATATTATAAAAACATTAAAGGTTTGTAAAAATATATAAATAACAAAACACGATCACATGAAAGCAGTCATGCTCTTTTACATGTCATGAAACTTATGTTCACCTATATAAGCTGTAGATCAGTACGTCCTCCGTAAATTTGACAGCTACACTTGAATGAGTGCCAAAGAAGCCAACCTTATGAATGTTACGACGAAAATTTTTTCATTTGTTTCTGGGAAGGGTCACACAAAACACATGGGTCAATTAGGGCAGGTTCTTGGGTACCCCCAGCAACAAACCATCCTCACACAACTCCCCCCCCCCCTCCCAAAAAAAAAAAAAAAAAAAAAAACGCTGGATATGCGTGGCAACGAAATATGGAAATGTCTTGAATCTCGGATGAAGTATTTCCAGGCCTTGCATCTCAGAAGTCGAGATTGAAGGTCTGCCGACAGACCAGCCGCGGAAACGATCTTTTTTTTAGCTCTGTAACACGGTGAGGTAAAATGTCAGGAAAATTCATCCGAACATGAAAACCCGCGCATATCAAGGACCAAAAATTCATCGTCTTGGTGAACCATCTATTGTATCAGCGGGTCAGTACTTCGAAGTATATTCTTGATCAATCGTATGATGCACGATGTAACTGACCTTCATGGGAGGAAGGCTTCCGCCACAAATGGCCCCCGTTCTGATTGTCATTTGTGGTCTGAAAATGTTTTCTCAAAAACTTGAACAAATTCTTTGGCCAAAACAACTGATGAATCCTACAGGAACCTTTTGCTTATTGTAAGGGTTACGCCTAGCTTGCAATAACAACATTTTAGTTTTGGTCTTTATTGCACTTTATATTCCTTACGAACGGCAAGTCATAGAGTTGTCTGGCTTTCCGATTAAAGTTAAATGTTTGTCAAGGTGGTTGTATGGAGTTACATCTACACAATTGCCCCAGTATAAAAACGGGAAAAGCATCATCATTTTGTCGTGCGATTGGAACTTCGGAAGTTCAAGCGAAGGTGCAAAGCATGACTACCATAGCACTATTCTCATAGCATTTTAATAATTTCCCTCTATTTATTCACTTATTTTTCAGTGAGCAACATCTCCTCTTACTTCTCCCTAATGAAGTTTGAATTTCAAGTCAATGGCCCTTTTGGGCTTGTTCCATATGAATGGGTCTCAAAGCTCCTTATGAGAACAGAGCGCGATGAGGTTCACTGCAATCAGTCACATCTATAAAGTGAATGGCAAATATCTGATAATGTCCTCTGAGTAACAAGCCGTAGTTTAAGTCCACTACTGTTTGGTTGAAATATTTACGGTATGTTTGACTGTCGGGAAGACTGACGTTACATTAGCAATAATCAGTAAATATATTTTCCTGAGAGATCATTTTATAAGATAGCAATGCGTCTGTGTCTAATAATAACTTGATGGTCAGAACGCGATACAACTGGCTTCTGTGTCAAGATAGGAATCATGAAAGCTTGGTCAATTTTCCTCGTCCTTGTCACAGGGGCCTTCAGTTAATAAGGGACCTATATCAGGGCAGAGTAACAAATCGCCATATCGCGTTTAATCTCAAATGAACTGCACCAGCTTCGTCATACTACTGTCCTTCAAAATGCTGCCGCCTTCAAATGGAAAACACCAAATTCACCTGGTCAGCTCCCACTAATGAGAATGCAAACCAATGGCAGAGGGATGTCATTTAAAGTACTAAAGATCAAAATAAGTGAATGTGATATAATAAGCATGCAAATGCATTTATGCACAATCTGCAGCAGCTGAGAAGTAAATTGGGAATCAAGACAATGATACATGATGCACTCACTATATCACTATATCCTTATTTAAACATCAGGGTCCATAACATTGCCAAGAAGGCTGTTCCCAACTTTACAATGGAGGGAAGTGAAGGCTGCCGGTAACTGTCATCGTGAAGCAACAGCATTTAGCCAAGAGGTAGATGATGGCATTGTAAAATTGCACGGTGAAATTTTCGTGCTGAAAAATAATCAAAAGGACGCCTCCCTACTTTGGTTAGAATCAAATTCATCATACTTGGACCAGTATGGGACATGAGTATTATCGTGTCCGTGATTATAGAAGCCTAAAGATCCTGAGATCCAAATGGAAGAATATAGAGAAATTCCGACGTCCACAGCAGGATTGGAACCTGCATGCTGAGTAGCAGAACGAGGTCACGTTACCCACTGCATCCCAGGCTTTGTAGTGACACGCGCATCTGAACAATGTGAAAAAATCGAGAAGTTAAGAGGGCAATGCGTATATTACAGGTGCAATACATATCTAGTAAAAAAGGGGACCAATACTCTCTCTCTTCTCTCGGGGTCTCTCTCTCAATCTCTCTCTCTCTCTCTCTCTCTCTCTCATATATTCGTGTATATATATATATATATATATATATATATATATATATATATATATATATATATATATATAATAAAAGAAGCCCATAAAACACCAAAATTATAGAGAGAAAAGTACTATATTTCAGAGACTACTGTCTCTCTCTTCAGGTATATGAATGAGAAAAGTTTACAGAAAAGGTGGTTATACCAAAGATCCATCAGGTAAGCAAATTAGGTCACGGCCGCTGATAATCTTCCTTTAATCTTCTTAAGCGTTGGTTGAATGAAAACTTTGTCGATCAGATCTGAATCCCATGCTCCTTTTGAGATGTTCATTACCTGCCTCTCTTTTATTAAGGCCGATTCCATCATTTGACTCTTGTACCGGCAGTTGCTGCTATAAATTGTACGTGACAAATTCCAGTTTATTCTATGGTTATGTTCATTTATATGGTTGTATATAGTACTTTTCTCTCAATATTTTGGTGTTTTTATGGGCTCCTTTTAATAGATGGAATTCTCTTGTAACAGAACATTTTTACCAGTCATTTTCGGCCCATCATGGAATTCAACCGCCTTTCCACGATTCTTCGCTTACTTCCAGAAGTTAAGCCAGTTTTTCGCAAGTTTGAGAAAGAACTGATCAGACTACACTGGCTGAAAAATCAAAAACACTTCTTAGAAGAATGCCTCAAGGAACAAGTACTACCAAAAATGTACGGATTCGGGAGATGGACTCTGCAATCGGACCCCTTCCCTCTCTCACATAAGAATTTCCTGGAGGAAAGAATCACCAACACGAAAAACGACATCTTCGTACTACGCAGAGTGATATATGGAACTCAGTCTAATCTTCGCCTCCTCACTATGGACCACATATACAGGTATCTGATTTCATTCTGTCCCGACATTGCTGCCTATAATAGCGTGACTCATTCTAACAGACTTTTACGCAAGTTAAATAACTTAATAAACAATAGCGCATGGAATAATCTTGAGCAACAAGACAAAGTTTTAAACTTATCCAACACCCCCCTTACTGTAAATCAACATTTAGTTTTAAATCTAGGTTTATCCTTTGCCCTTATGCCAGACCACAAAAACAATCTTGACTTCATAGTGGCTACAGCCGTGAAGAGATATGTTTAAAAGGTGTGTTACTAAATGCTTTAACTGACCTAAATAAGAAATATACTGTTCCCCGTAGATTTATGATAGCCAATCGCTCGCTACAAAAGTGAAATGTTATAATAAGTAGATCAGACAAAGACGGCAAAATCGTAATAATGGACAAAGACTTCTACCTCGACAAAATCAACCAACTCCTTAGC
This sequence comes from Macrobrachium nipponense, assembly GCF_015104395.2. Lineage (NCBI taxonomy): Eukaryota > Metazoa > Arthropoda > Malacostraca > Decapoda > Palaemonidae > Macrobrachium > Macrobrachium nipponense. Next base: position 70,193,218 of record NC_087205.1, read on the forward strand.
GACACAAACACTTACGACAAACTGACGAAAAATCCCCTCCAAAGCGTCCCCACAGAATTTTTTCGGAAAGTAAGATTAATTGGCCATGACAAAAAGAGTATTGAACTATTAGAGAAATTTAAAGTAATTAATCCTAAACTCCCCTACTTTTATGGCCTTCCCAAAACTCACAAAGACAATCTTCCATTCAGACCCATCGTTTCATGTGCTGGAGCTTTCAGTTACAAAATTTCTAAATGGTTAGCTGGCCTCCTTTCCCCCTTTTTAGGCACTTTTTCTCCTAGCCACATTAAACATTCGGAAGATTTTTGTCACAAATTCAGAGAAGCACATATTCCACTTCACAACATAAAACTTTTAAGCCAAGACGTAGATTCCCTATTTACAAAAGTACCAATACAGGACGTTCTTCAGTTTTTGAGGGAAAAATTATCCCCCTATTCAGATAATTTCCCATTGTCGCTTGACAAAATAACAAAGTTAGTTGAATTTTGTGCATCTAATAACGTATTTTCTTTCGGGGAATCATTCTATAAGCAAAAATTCGGGTGTAGTATGGGTAGTCCTTTAAGTCCTGTTTTAGCCAATCTGTACATGGAATACTTTGGAACTACAGTAATAAATGCAATAAAACCCAAAAAACATGCTGTGGATGAGATATGTAGATGATATTCTAACATTTTGGGATAATAGGTGGGAATTGAATTGAATTTATAAAATTTGTGGCCATTTGCCACGCGCCGGAGCCGAAGGCCATTCAGCGCATATATATCAACAGGATATATTTACTAAAAAAGGTACACATATAATTAACCCAAATTATTAAAATAAACTTCATATTAAAATACTCAATTAAATATCATAAAACAAAAGGATTTCCTTAAGAAATTTAAAAATCTCTTCTGCGGGAGCACCCTCTCCTAAAATATCTGACAAGGTTTGTTGGGGTGAAACCAACCGACGTCTATGATTAAAATAAAGAGGACAGTCAACAAATATATGCCTCACTGTAATGCCAACATTACAATTGGAGCATTGAGGAACCTGCCTCTCTGCTCCACTAGTTAAAAGATACCGGTGAGTTAAAAACGTATGCCCTATACGCAGGCGCGTTAAAACTATACTAGATCTTCTATCCATCCCAACAGAAGGGGACCGGGATATGAACAGGTCTGTTCGATTTCAGTTTAAGTTACTATTCAAGTTGGACCAGTGATTCTGCCACTTAGTCCTACAAAATGATTTAATAAAAAGGTTAGAATCTTCACAGGGGGGAACCCACACAGAGTGGGAATCCCGGGAGGAAGCTGCCTGCTTAGCGGCTGTATCAGCCAGCTCGTTACCACGAACTTCCCACAGCGAGGGAACCCAACAAAACTTCCAACACCGTAATGTGTTTTCGAGAATGCAGGAGGACCAGCCAATCCTGCACCTCTTGGACGAGTGATTAGATGGCATCAACTTCTGGAGTGCAGCTAGGGAACTCTGGAATCACAATAAATAATACGAGTCCCCAGTGCTACCTGTACTAAAAATCAATTTCAAAACGCTAAAATAGCATAAAATCTCTGCATTAAAAATTGAGAATTTAATAGGGAGGCTTTTTTAATTGTTCTCTCACCGACAATGACAGAACATCCAACTCCATTTGCTGATTTTGACCCTATCTATATCATCAATCGAGTTACTATGCTCAGAAACATGGGCCAAGAAGCTACTTTTAAGCTGAACACTTGAACTGATCTTTTTGTTGCCTAACTTGGCAAATATCTAAAGGAGGCCTACACCAAGGAGGGAATTTAGAAAATGTAGTTTCCATAACCAGTGGAGGAATAAGGCCTACCTCTCTCGCACTGATGTTTAATCTAATTTCAAGGGGCTTAGGCAATGTAGGTCTAGTTGGTGCTCTGTCAACAGGATGTTTTATATACTTAAAATTTGGATTAGATTGAGAGGTTAGTGCTTTTGACAAATATCGGAGACCTTGTTCCTCCCTCCGAATGAAAAGAGGAAGAAAACCAGAGTCTACATAATGGCTCTCAACAGGAGACGTTTTAAAAGCACCTGTACAAATATGCAATGCCATATTGTGTACTACATCCAGCTTGCCTAACAAGGTCTTACATGCCGAGCCATAAACCTGAGATCCATAATCAATCTTAAGGCGGCCATACACGTACGCGACTGGCGCGAACCGGTCAGTCTTTATCGTGTATGGGGGCTATTGATGCCAGTCCTGTCCCGTCGTCATTTCAGCATGTTGAACTGACTGGCGCGTCGCGACTAGCGCGGCGGGTGTTGGGGAGGACTGACCTGAGGCAGTTTCAACATGTATACATACAGTAACTTCTCTTTTTTCCCTTTTAATTTTTTATTATAAGATTTTAGTTTTCTGGAAAAAAAAACTATTGTGACGGCTATGTTTGTCCGCCCTCAGATCTTAAAACTACCGAGGCCAGAGGGGTGCAAATTGTTATGTTGATCATCCATTATCCAATCATCAGACATAACAAATTGCAACCCTCTAGCCTTAGTAGTTTTTATTTTATTTAAGGTTAAATCTAGTCATAATCGTGTGTCTGGCATCGATATAGGCCGGGCCACCACTGGGCTGTCGTTAAAATTTCATGGGCTGCCGCCCATACAGCATTGTATGGAGACCACCGATCGATATATATTTTTGGTGGCCTTGATTACACTATGTATGGGAAACTTTTTTTTTTATATTGCAGCCGATTTGACTTTTACTTCGAGTTATGGGGTCGCCATTTTTTCCCTTTGATTTAATTTTATTTCATCAATTCTTTATAATGCATCTGATTTTGTTAATCATTGGTACGAAGTTATGGAGTCTCATTTACATTTTTCCTTCATAATTTATGTATCAGATAAGATTATATATTATATATATTATATTATATATAGATATATATGTACTATTTGAGATATAATATATATAGATGTCGTATAGTATAGATATTTATATATAGAATATATATATATATCGGGTTTATCGATAATAGGGTATATATATATATATATATATATATAAATATATAAAGCAATCTAGATTGAGACTAGGGTAGATATATAGAGATTAATAAAATATATATAGAGATAATATAGATATTATATAGATATATATAGAGATATATGATATATGTCTATAAGATATAATATTAATATATATATATATATATATTATATATATGTTCTATATATATATAATATAATATATAGATATAGATATATATATATTATTATATATTAGATAGAGGATAAAATCGATATATAGATATTATATATTAATAGTATATATATATATATATATATATATGAATATATATATATTATATATATATAGATATATATCTTATAATATGATATATATATATATATATAATATATAGATAGATATATAGATAGATACAATATATATATAATTATAATATATATATCTATATATATATATATATATATATATATATATATATATATCTATCTATCTATCTATATATATAAAATATAGATATATATATATTAAATATATATATATATATATATATATATATAGATTAATTATATAATATATATATATATATATATATATATATATAATATACATACATATATATATATATATATATATATATATATATATATATATATATATATATTATATATATATCAAATATATACATACATACATATATATAATAATATATATATATATATATATATATATATATATATATATATATCATTGAGCTACAAATTTCCTTTAATATCTAAATTCACTCTACTTCGGAATTGATATATTTTCATATATGTATTCCGAAGGGGGATTTTTTTAGTGATAACAATTTCGCCCCCACATGGGATCGAACCACTGTCCAAGTGGACGGGGACGAAATCAGGACCCAGTGACGCTATCAAGTCAGCTAACAGAGACGCTATAAGTTCATATCGATTCTGACCTTACAAATCACCCTCGAACTCGGTGTATTCGTAATTAGAATCGATATGAAACCCCGCCCCTCTACCATGTTAGCCAATTTGAGCGTTGAAAACAAACAGTAGAACCTTATTATGAAATAATCATCACATCGAACCGTAATTCATTTATATATCATTGAGCTACAAATTTCCTTTAATATCTAAATTCACTCTACTTCGGAATTGATATATTTTTCATATGTACCGAAGGGGAATTTTTTTAGTTGATAAACAATTTCGCCCCCACATGGGATCGAACCACTGTCCAAGTGGACGGGGACGAAATTCAGGACCCCAGTGACGCTATCAAGTCAGCTAACAGAGACGCTATAAGTTCATATCGATTCGGACCTTACCAAATCACCCTCGAACTCGGTGTATTCGTAATTAGAATCGATATGAAAACCCCGTCTACCATGTAGCCAATTTGAGCGTTTGAAACACGTAGCCTTATTATGAATAATCATCACATCGAACCGTAATTCATTTATATATCATTGAGCTACAAATTTCCTTTAATATCTAAATTCACTCTACTTCGGAATTGATATATTTCATATATGTAACCGAGGGAATTTTTTTAGTTGATAACAATTTCGCCCCCACATGGGATTCGAACCAACTGTCCAAGTCCGGACGGGGACGAAATCAGGACCAGTGACGCTATCAAGTCAGCTAACAGAGACGCTATAAGTTTGCATATCGATTCTTTGACCTTACAAATCACCCTCGAACTCGGTGTATTCGTAATTAGAATCGATATGAAACCCCGTCTACCATGTTAGCCAATTTGAGCGTTTGAAACACGTAGCCTTATTATGAATAATCATCACATCGAAAACCGTAATTCATTTATATAATCATTGAGCTACAAATTTCCAATTTAATATCTAAATTCACTCTACTTCGGAATTGATATATTTTCATATAGTACCGAAGTTGAATTTTTTAGTTGATAACAATTTTCGCCCCCACATGGGATCGAACCACTGTCCAAGTGGACGGGGACGAAATAGGACCCAGTGACGCTATCAAGTCAGCTAACAGAGACGCTATAAGTCATATCGTTCTGACCTTACAAATCACCCTCGAAACTCCGTATTCGTAATTAGAATCGATATGAAAACCCCGTCTACCATGTTAGCCAATTTGAGCGTTTGAAAACACATAGCCTTATTATGAATAATATCACATCGAACCGTAATTCATTATATATCATTGAGCTACAAATTTCAAATTTCCTTTAATATCTTAAATTCACTCTACTTCGGAATTGATATATTTCATATATGTACCGAAGGGGAATTTTTAGTTGATAACAATTTCGCCCCCACATGGGATCGAACCACTGTCCAAGTGGACGGGGACGAAATCAGGACCCAGTGACGCTATCAAGTCAGCTAACAGAGACGCTATAAGTTCATATCGATTCTGACCTTACAAATCACCCTCGAACTCGGTGTATTCGTAATTAGAATCGATATGAAAACCCGTCTACCATGTTAGCCAATTTGAGCGTTTGAAAACACGTAGCCTTATTATGAATAATCATCACATCGAACCGTAATTCATTTATATATCATTGACTACAAAATTGTTTCCTTAATATCTAAATTCACTCTACTTCGGAATTGATATATTTTTCATATATGTACCGAAGGGGTTAATTTTTTTAGTTGATAACAATTTCGCCCCCAACATGGGATCGAACCACTGTCCAAGTGGACGGGGACGAAATCAGACCCAGTGACGCTATCAAGTCAGCTAACAGAGACGCTATAAGTTCATATCGATTCTGACCTTACAAATCACCCTCGAACTCGGTGTATTCGTAATTAGAATCGATATGAAAAACCCCGTCTACCATGTTAGCCAATTTGAGCGTTTGAAACACGTTAGCCTTATTATGAATAATCATCACATCGAACCGTAATTCATTTATAATATCATTGAGCTACAAAAATTTCCTTTAATATCTAAATTCACTCTACTTCGGAATTGATATATTTTTTCATATATGTACCGAAGGGGAATTTTTTTAGTGATAACAATTTCGCCCCCACATGGGATCGAACCACTGTCCAAGTGGACGGGGACGAAATCAGGGACCCAGTTGACGCTATCAAGTCAGCTAAACAGAGACGCTATAAGTTCATATCGATTCTGACCTTACAAATCACCCTCGAAACTCGGTGTATTCGTAATTAGAATCGATATGAAACCCCGTCTACCATGTTAGCCAATTTGAGCGTTTGAAACACGTAGCCTTATTATGAATAATCATCACATCGAACCGTAATTCATTTATATATCATTGAGCTACAAATTTCCTTTAATATCTAAATTCACTCTACTTCGGAATTGATATATTTTCATATATGTACCGAAGGGGAATTTTTTTTAGTTGATAACAATTTCGCCCCCACATGGGATCGAACCACTGTCCAAGTGGGACGGGGACGAAATCAGGACCAGTGACGCTATCAAGTCAGCTAACAGAGACGCTATACAAGTTCATATCGATTCTGACCTTACAAATCACCCTCGAACTCGGTGTATTCGTAATTAGAATCGATATGAAACCCCGTCTACCATGTTAGCCAATTTGAGCGTTTGAAACACGTAGCCTTATTATGAATAATCATCACATCGAACCGTAATTCATTTATATATCATTGAGCTACAAATTTCCTTTAATATCTAAATTCACTCTACTTCGGAATTGATATATTTTCATATATGTACCGAAGGGGAATTTTTTTAGTTGATAACAATTTCGCCCCCACATGGGATCGAACCACTGTCCAAGTGGACGGGGACGAAATCAGGACCCAGTGACGCTATCAAGTCAGCTAACAGAGACGCTATAAGTTCATATCGATTCTGACCTTACAAATCACCCTCGAACTCGGTGTATTCGTAATTAGAATCGATATGAAACCCCGTCTACCATGTAGCCAATTTGAGCGTTTGAAACACGTAGCCTTATTATGAATAATCATCACATCGAGGAAAGTAGATTAAACCAGAGCTGCCATAATCGTGTGGTAACGAAGGTTGGTTGGATGTCCTAGGCTATTGGCTCCGCTGATGGCGGGGACAAGAGATAGAAACCAACCAGGAGTGGTGGTAAAGGAAAACCCACGACGGAAAATGGCGGGGATGGTAAACATATGAATAATAAAATTCAACAAATCATCGTAAAATTAGGGTATATCCTTAAAATAACAATAATATCAAACCTTTCTCCACCCGTCTACTAGAAGAGTGCCCGGGGTAAGAAGCAAGCTCCCTTCCGGTAGCGGGGGAGAGATGAAAGGATATAGTAGGCAAGCAACCGACCACTAGTAGTGCCCACCCCGCCCGCTGGCGGAGCCCAGTAATCTATAACCAAAGGTGCCCCGGCTGCGACGGAAGGCTCCGTTCGTATAGAAAGGGAAGGTGGCTGAGCAAACTGGGGAGGGGGGGGGAAGGTCTCGGCGTAACACGGCGGGAGAAGGAGAGAGAGGGGGGGTTGGCCTACTCCTCCCCGTCGTCAACAACTACCCGCTCGGAGAGACCCGGTACCTTATGAGTGGTCGCCCTATACCCCCCCCCCCGCTGGAGGAACCCCTGGCCACCTCAGAGAGGGAGGGAGGAAGGCAACTGAGGTTGTCATGACAACCAAGGGGTCCCCCAGCGCCTCCCTATTCCTGGTAGGGAGGGAAGGGGCAGGGTAAGGTGCGATGGAACACGTGACCGCAAGTGGGCCTAAGCCGCGAGCAACACAACCGTGGGAGGGCCACGTGAACCAGGCTGTACCAAACCATGGGACATGCACCTAGGCTAGCCTAACACCCTAAATATAATAAAAATTACATCGAAAAGATGGAAAAGACACTGTTCGATCCCATGTGGGGGCGAAATTGTTATCAACTAAAAAAAATTCCCCTTCGGTACTATATGAAAATATATCAATTCCGAAGTAGAGTGAATTTAGATATTAAAGGAAATTTGTAGCTCAATGATATATAAATGAATTACGGTTCGATGTGATGAAAGTAAAGTCTCTTCATGTATTACAATTACATTCCGTATACACAGGAGAAATCTAACCTTTGAGACAGGACACTAGTTATCTAATTCCCAAAAACATGATTCTAAAAGTGTATGGATAACAGAAGACTCTTATTCCGAGATGCCGATTGAATACCAATCATTAACACACACACACACACAAACACACTTACACACACACACACACACACACCCGGAGCTTAATTCAAAGTTCATATTTCGCAACATGTATAACGATCCTTTCTCCTGGTGATATTTAGCATTATTCTTTCTTATTTTGATTAATAGATATTATATTCGTGGCAAAAAATGATTGAAGAAAATGATGATATTTGATTTTCAATGCGATGCTTAAGATGATCTGCGAATTTTTTGGGTTTGGGCGAAAACTTTTTTGGAAACCTACCGACTACATCTTCAAGTATCGAGAGAATTATTGGCTTCCGCTTTTGGGATGCGATCTTCACGTAAGCCTTCTAACACAGCATGAAAAGGCGAGGAAGATGAGACTGAATGAGAAAGAAGGTTGGGAAGAGAAACGACATCGGAAGACTGGAAAATCTAACATGGCAGATAACTCCATTGTGCAATGTTGGACTACATCGTGGAGCTGTATGGAATCGACTGTCCAACTTTCGGAATTATGATCGACACTTCAAATAAGGAAGATCAGGGATAAGGGAGGCGAAGGAATGAGGAAATAAGGAAGGACAGGAATGAATGAAAAGGGAGCACAGGAACAACGATCGGTGACCAAGAGTTTGGAGCTCAACAATGATAATAAAGATAAAGGGGATTGCGAAAGAAGAAGCCACACTTAAAATAAAGAACTAAATAAGTGTTCGAAAAGGAAAACAAAGGAATTGTTAGGGCGATATGAAAATGATCTGAAACGTTATGTGTTTTCACCGAAGAGGTTTGGAATCCGTAGGTCTCCAGCTCCTGGAACAAGGAGAGAAATATTCCCGATTGCTCCCAACGCCATGACCGCAGGAATCCGTAGGTCTCCAGCTCCTGGAACAACGAGAGAAATATCATTCCCGATTGCGCCTTTGGAATCCGAAGGTCTCCAGCTCCTGGAACGACGAAAGAAATGTCATTCCCGATTTCTCCCAGCGCCGTGACCCCAGTATGTAAGCAAAATCCAGTCTCCAGAAGCAGTCTTCGAAATACATCGTATCGTTTTGAAGACTTCGAAGAGAGCAGGTGGCATGTTCGAAAACAAGAGTATGTGAAGGTATAGAGTTATAGTCAACGGATTGAATGACGACGCAGACCCAACAAAAGAAAATGAAGATAGTCCACAAGGAAGTAGCTGCCGGAATTAAATAGCCTAGAAGAGATCGTCCAGCAGGAAGGACATTGGTAATTGAATAGCCTAAAGCAGATGATCATTGAGAATAGACTACGAGCCAAAGGCTTCTAAGCCTACACAGACAATTGAAAGGAAAATCCTCCTCAGAGGCTGCTTCCCGGAGGAAGGCAGGTTTCCTGCCAGGCTGGGGAAGCGGGCCTGAGGATGGACCCACCACAGAGGCTAAAGGCCAAAGGATCCCGATCCTATGCAGCCCATGGAGGGAACAATCCTCCTCAGAGGCTGCTTCCCCGGAGGAAGGCAGGTTTCCTGCCAAGCTGGGGAAGCGGGCCTGAGGATGGACCCACCACAGAGGCTAAGGCCAAAGGATCCAGATCCTATCCAGCCCATGGAGGAAAGAATCCTCCTCAGAAGGCTGCTTCCCCGGAGGAAGGCAGGTTTCCTGCCAGGCTGGGGAAGCGGGCCTGAGGATGGACCCACCACAGAGGCTAAAGGCCAAAGGATCCCGATCCTATCCAGCCCATGGAGGGAAGAATCCTCCTCAGAGGCTGCTTCCCCGGAGGAAGGCAGGTTTCCTGCCAGGCTGGGGAAGCGGGCCTGAGGATGGACCCACCACAGAGGAATAAAAGGCCAAAGGATCCCGATCCTATCCAGCCCATGGAGGGAAGAATCCTCCTCAGAGGCTGCTTCCCCGGAGGAAGGCAGGTTTCCTGCCAGGCTGGGGAAGCGGGCCTGAGGATGGACCCACCACAGAGGCTAAAGGCCAAAGGATCCCGATCCTATCCAGCCCATGGAGGGAAGAATCCTCCTCAGAGGCTGCTTCCCCGGAGGAAGGCAGGTTTCCTGCCAGGCTGGGGAAGCGGGCCTGAGGATGGACCCACCACAGAGGCTAAAGGCCAAAGGATCCATAGATCCTATCCAGCCCATGGAGGGTAAGAATCTCCTCAGAGGCTGCTTCCCCGGAGGAAGGCAGGTTTCCTGCCAGGCTGGGGAAGCGGGCCTGAGGATGGAACCCACCACAGATGGCTAAAGGCCAAAGGATCCCGATCCTATCCAGCCCATGGCGGGAACAATCCTCCTCGGAGGCTGCTTCCCCGGTTTAGGAAGGCAGGTTTCCTGCCAGGCTGGGGAAAGCGGGCTGAGGGGAGGGAACCCACCACAGAGGCTAAAGGCCAGGATCCCGGATCCACCCACAGCCCTGGAGGGAAGAATCCTCCGAAAGGCCAAAAGGCTGATTTCCCCGGAAGGAAGGGCCGGTTTATGCCAGGCTGGGGAAGCCCATGAGGGATGAATACCCACCACAGAGGCTAAAGGCCAAAGGGTTCCCGATCCTATCCAGGCCCATTGGCGGGAGAATTTCCTCCTCGGCCAGGCTGCTCCCCCCCGGAAGGAAGGAAGGTTTCCTGCCAGGCCTGGGGAAGTGACCTGAGGATCCACCACAGAGGCTAAAGGCCAAAGGATCCCGGATCCTATGCCAGCCCATGGAGGGAACAATCCTCCTCAGAGGCTGCTTCCCCACCCCGGAAGGAAGGGCAGGTTTCCTGCCAGGCTGGGGAAGCGGGCCTGAGGATGGACCCCACCCACAGAGGCTAAGGCCAAAGGATCCCAGATCTATCCAGCCCCATGGAGGGAGAACCTCCCTAGTGGAGGTGGCAAAAACCCCCGGGAGGGAAGGCCAGGTTTCCTCCGGCTGGGGGGGGGGAGGGCTGAGGTGGACACACCCCGGAGGAAAGGCCAGGATCCAGACCTATTCCAGGCCCATGGGGAAGAATCCTCTTCAGAGGCTGCCTTCCCGGAGGAGGCAGGTTTCCCTGCCGGCTGATCGGGACCTGAGGAGGACCCACCACAGAGGCTAAAGGCCAAAGGATCCAGATCCTATGCCAGCCCATGGAGGGAAGAATCCTCCTCGGAGGCTGCTTCCCCGGAGGAAGGCAGGTTTCCTGCCAGGTCTGGGGAGCGGGCCTGAGGATGGACCCACCCCCACAGAGGCTAAAGGCCAAAGGAATCCGATCCTATGCCAGCCCATGGAGGGAAAGAATCCTCCTCAGAGGCTGCTTCCCCGGAGGAAGGCAGGTTTTCCTGCCAGGCTGGGGAAGCGGTGGGCCTGAGGATGGACCCACCACAGAGGCTAAAGGCCAAAGGTATCCAGATCCTATGCAGCCCATGGAGGAAGAATCCTCCTCAGAGGCTGCTTCCCCGGAGGAAGGCAGGTTTCCTGCCAGGCTGGGGAAGAGGGCCTGAGGATGGACCCACCACAGAGGCTAAAGGCCAAAGGATCCCGATCCTATGCCAGCCCATGGAGGGTAAGGGAAATCCCCTCAGAGGCTGCTTCTCCCCGGAGGCAAGGCAGGTTTCCTGCCAGGCTGGGGAAGCGGGCCTGAGGATGGACCCCACCACAAGAGGCTGAAAGGCCAAAGATCCCTTAGCCCATCCTATGCAGTTCCCACGGCCCCCCCCCCCCCCCCCCCCCCCAGGGGGAAGAATCCTCTCAGAGGCTGCTTCCCCGGAGGAAGGCAGGTTTCCTGCCAGGCTGGGGAAGAGGGCCTGAGGATGGACCCACCACAGAGGCTAAAGGCCAAAGGATCCAGATCCTATGGCCAGCCCCCCATGGAGGAAGAATCCTCCTCGGAGGCTGCGTTCCCCCGGAGGAAGGCAGGTTTCCCTGCCAGGCTGGGACGCGGGCCTGAGGATGGACCCACCACAGAGGCTAAAGGCCAAAGGACATCCCGATCCTATCCAGCCCATGGAGGGTAACGAATCCTCCTCAGAGGCTGCTTCCCCGGAGGAAGGCAGGTTTCCTAGCCAGGCTGAGGGGAAGCGGGTCCTGAGGATGGAACCACCACAGAGGCTAAAGGCCAAAGGATCCGATTCCTATCCGCCCAGCCCTGGAGGGAAGGTAATCCTCCTCAGGAGGCTGCTTCCCCGGAGGAAGGCAGGTTCCTGCCAGGCTGAGGGGGAAGCGGGCCTGAGGACATGACCCCCACCAGCACAAAAGAGGCTAAAGGCCAAAGGATCCAGATCCTATACCAGCCCATGGAGGAAGAATCCTCCTCAGAGGCTGCTTCCCCGAGGAAGGCAGGTTTCCTGCCAGGCTGAGGAAGCGGGCCTGAGGATGGAACCAACCCACAGAGGCTAAAGGCCAAAGGATCCCAGATCCTATCCAGCCCCATGGAGGGAAGAATCCTCCTCAGAGGCTGCTTCCCCGGAGGTAAGGCAGGTTTCCTGCCAGGCTGAGGAAGCGGGCCTGAGGATGGACCCACCACAGAGGCTAAAGGCCAAAGGATCCAGATCCTATCCAGGACCCATGGAGGGAAGAATCCTCCTCAGAGGCTGCTTCCCGAGGTGGAAGGCAGGTTTCCTGCCAGGCTGGGGAAGCGGGCCTGAGGATGGACCCACCACAGAGGCTAAAGGCCAAGGATCCAGATCCTATTCCAGCCCATGGAGGGAAGAATCACTCCTCAGTAGGCTGCTTCCCCGGAGGTAGGCAGGTTTCCTGCCAGGCTGGGGAAGCGGGCCTGAGGATGGACCCACCAAAGAGGCTAAAGGCCAAAGGATCCAGATCCTATCCAGCCCATGGAGGGAACAATCCTCCTCAGAGGCTGCTTCCCCGGAGGTATGGCAGGTTTCCTGCCAGGCTGGGGAAGCGGGCCCTGAGGATGGGACCCACCACCACAGAGGCTAAAGGCCAAAGGATCCAGATCCTATCCAGCCCATGGATGGGAAGAATCCTCCTCAGAGGCTGCTTCCCCGGAGGTAGGCAGGTTTTCCTGCCAGGCTGGGGAAGCGGGCCTGAGGATGGACCCACCACAGAGGCTAAAGGCCAAAGGATCCAGATCTATCCAGCCCATGGGAAGGAAGGGAATCCTCCTCAGAGGCTGCTTCCCGGAGGTAGGCAGGTTTCCTGCCAGGCTGGGGAAGCGGGCCTGAGGATGGACCCACCACAGAGGCTAGGCCAAAGGATCCAGATCCTATCCAGCCCATGGAGGGAAGCAATCCTCTCAGAGGGCTGCTTCCCCAGGATTGTAGGCAGGTTTTCCTGCCAGGTGGCTGGGGAAGCGGGCCTGAGGATGGAACCCACCACAGAGGCTAAAGCCAAAGGATCCAATCCTAAAGGGCCAGCCATGGATCCAAGAATCCTAAAATCGAGGCCAAGCTTCCCCCCGGAGGGTAAGGCAGGTTTCCTGGCCAGGCTGGGGAGCTGGCCTGAGGATGGCCCACCACAGAGGGCTAAAGGCCAAAGATCCAGGATCCTAATCCACCCATGGAGGAAGAATCCTCCTCAAGAGGCTGCCTTTCCCGGATTGTAGGCAGGTTTCCTGCCAGGCTGGGGAAGGGGCCTGAGGATGGACCCCACCACAGAGGCTAAAGGGCCAAAGGTATCCAGATCCTATCCAGCCCATGGAGGGAACAATCCTCCTCAGAGGCTGCTTCCCCGGAGGTAGGCAGGTTTCCTGCCAGGCTGGGGAAGCGGGCCTGAGGATGGACCCACCACAGAGGCTAAAGGCCAAAGGATCCAGATCCTATCCAGCCCATGGAGGGAAGAATCCTCCTCAGAGGCTGCTTCCCCGGAGGAAGGCAGGTTTCCTGCCAGGCTGGGGAAGCGGGCCTGAGGATGGACCCACCACAAGAGGCTAAAAGGCCAAAGGATCCAGATCCTTATCCAGCCCATGGAGGGAAGAATCCTCCTCAGGGCTGCCTCCCCGGAGGAAGGCAGGTTTTCCTGCAGGCTGGGGAACGCCTGAGGATTGGACCCACCAACGGAGGCTAAAGGCCAAAGGATCCAGATCCTATCCAGCCCAATGGGGGAGAATCCTCCTTTCAGAGGCTGCTTCCCCGGAGGAAGCAGGTTTCTGCCCAAGGCCCCCCTTTTTTTTTTTTTTTTTTTTTTTTTGAACGGGCCTGAGGATGGACCCACCCACCAGAGGCTAAAGGCCAAAGGATCCAGATCCTATCCAGCCCATGGAGGGAAGAATCCTCCTCAGAGGCTGCTTCCCCGGAGGAAGGCAGGTTTCCTGCCAGGCTGGGGAAGCGGGCCTGATGGATCCCCACCCACCAGAGGCTAAAGGCCAAAGGATCCAGATCCTATCCAGCCCATGGAGGGAAGAATCCTCCTCAGAGGCTGCTTCCCCCCCCCCCAAGGAGGAAGGCAGGTTCCTGCCAGGCTGGGGAAGCGGGCCTTGAGGATGGACCCACCACAGAGGCTAAAGGCCAAAGGTATCCCGATCCTATCCAGCCCATGGAGGGAACCAATCCTCCTCAGCAGCTTCCCCGGAGGAATGGCAGGTCTGCCAGGCTGGAAGCGGGCCTGAGATGGGACACACCACAGAGGCTTTAAAAGGCCAAAGGATCCTATCCTATCCACCCATGGATGAACAATCCTCCTCCAGAGGCTGCTTCCCCGGAGGAAGGCAGGTTTTCCTGCCATGCTGGGAAGCGGGCCTGAGGATGGACACACCACAGAGGCTAAAGGCCAAAGGATCCCGATCCTATCCAGCCCATGGAGGGAAGAATCCTCCTCAGAGGCTGCTTCCCCGGAGGAAGGCAGGTTTCCTGCCAGGCTGGGGAAGCGGGCCTGAGGATGGACCCACCACAGAGGCTAAAGGCCAAAGGATCCAGATCCTAGTCCAGCCCATGGAGGGAGAATCCTCCTCAGAGGCTGCTTCCCCGGAGGAAGGCAGGTTTCCTGCCAGGCTGGGAAGCGGGCCTGAGATGGACACACCACAGAGGCTAAAGGCCAAAGGATCCATATCCTATCCAGCCATGGAGGGAAGAATCCTCCTCACAGAGGCTGCTTCCCCTTGAGGAAGGCAGGTTTCCTGCCATGCCTGGTGAAGCGGGCCTGAGGATGGACCCACCACCACAGAGGCCTAAAGGACCAAAGGATCCAGAATCCTATCCAGCCCATGGAGGGGAACAATCCTCCTCAGAGGCTGCTTCCCCGGAGGAAGGCAGGTTCCTGCCATGGGGGCTGGGGAAGCGGGCCTGAGGATGGCACCCACCACAGAGGCTAAAGGCCAAAGGATCCCGATCCTATCCAGCCCAAGGAGGGAACAATCCTCCTCAGAGGCTGCTTCCCCGGAGGAAGGCAGGTTTCCTGCCAGGCTGGGGAAGCGGGCCTGAGGATGGACCCACCACAGAGGCTAAAGGCCAAAGGATCCCAAGATCCTATCCAGCCCATGGCAGGGAAGGAACAATCACCTCAGAGGCTGCTTCCCGGAGGAAGGCAGGTTTCCTGCCAGGCTGGGGAAGCGGGCCTGAGGATGGACCCACCACAGAGGCTAAAGGCCAAAGGATTCCGATCCTATCCAGCCCATGGAGGGAACAATCCTCCTCAGAGGCTGCTTCCCCGGAGGAAGGCAGGTTTCCTGCCAGGCTGGGGAAGCGGGCCTGAGGATGGAACCCACCACAGAGGCTAAAGGCCAAAGGATCCAGATCCTATCCAGCCCATGGAGGGAACCCCCAAATTCCTCCTCAGCAAGGCCTGCCTTCGGAGAGGCAGGTTTCCTGCCAGGCTGGGGAAGCGGGCCTGAGGATTGGACCACGGCTAAAGGCAAAAGGATTCCAGGATCCTATCCATTTCCCATGGATGAACAATCCTCCTCAGAGGCTGCTTCCACCGGAGGAAGGCGGGTTTCCTGCCAGGCTGGGGAGCGGGCCTGAGGAGACCCACCACAGAGGCTAAAGGCCAAAGGATCCAGTCCTATCCAGCCCACGGAGGGAACAATCCTCCTCAGAGGCTGCTTCCCGGAGGAAGGCAGGTTTCCTGCCAGGCTGTGGGGAAGCGGGGCCTGAGGATGGACCCCACCACAGGACCTAAAGGACCCAAAGGATCCAGATCCTATCCAGCCCAGGGGGAAGGAATCCTCCTCAAAGCTGCTTCCCCGGGGAAGGAAAGGATTTCCGCCAGGTTGGGGAAGCGGGCCTGGAAGGATGGACCACCCACAGGAGGGCTAAAGGCCAAAGGGAATCCAGATCCTATCCGCCCACGGAAGGGAAAACATCCGTCAGAGGCTGCTTCCCCCGGAGGAAGGCAGGTTTCCTGCCAGGCTGGGAAGCGGGCCTGAGGATGGACCCACCACAGAGGCTAAAGGCCAAGGATCCCAAGATCCTATCCAGCCCACTGGAGGAACAATCCTCCTCAGAGGCTGCTTCCCCGGAGGAAGGCAGGTTTCCTGCCAGGCTGGGGAAGCGGGCCTGAGGATGGACCCACCACAGAGGCTAAAGGCCAAATGGAATCCCAGATCCTATCCAAGCCCACGGAGGGAAAACAATCCTCCTCAGAGGCTGCTTCCTTCCCCCCGGAGGAAGGCAGGTTTCCTGCCAGGCTGGGGAAGCGGGCCTGAGGATGGACCCACCACAGAGGCTAAAGGCCAAAGGATCCCGATCC
Source organism: Macrobrachium nipponense (assembly GCF_015104395.2). NCBI lineage: Eukaryota > Metazoa > Arthropoda > Malacostraca > Decapoda > Palaemonidae > Macrobrachium > Macrobrachium nipponense. The sequence goes on from NC_087205.1 coordinate 70,209,972, forward strand.
TATCCAGCCCATGGAGGGAACCAATCCTCCTCAGAGGCTGCTTCCCCGGATGGAAGGCAGGTTTCCTGCCAGCTGGGGTGGAAGCGGGCCTGAGGATGGACCACCACAGGCCTAAAGCCAAAGGATCCCGTTCCATCCAGCCAATGGAGGGAATAATCCTCCTCGAGGCTGGCTCCCCGGAGGAACAAGGTTTCCTGCCAGGAATGGGGAAGCGGGCCTGAGGATGGACACGAGGCTAAAAGGCAAAGGATCCAGATCCTATCCAGGCCCAAGGAAGGGAACAATCCTCCTCAGAGGCTTGCTCCCGGAAGCCAGGCTGTTTCCTGCCAGGCTGGGGAAGTGGGCCTGAGGATGGACCCACCACGAGCTAAAGGGCCAAAGGATTCCAGATCCTATCCAGCCCACGGAGGGAAAATTCCTCCTCAAGGCTGCTTCCCCGAGGAAGGGCAGGTTCCGCCCAGGCTGGGGAAGCGGGCCTGAGGATGGACCCCCACAGACCTAAAGGCCAAAGGATTCCAGCCTATCCCAGCCCAATGGAGGGAAGAAATCCTCCTCAAACTGGCTTCCCGGAGGAAGGCGGTTTCCTGCCGCTGGGGAACGGGCCTGAGGATGGACCCACCACAGAGGCTTAAAGGCCAAAGGATTCCAGATCCTATCCAGTGCCAGGCCAAACGGAGGGAACCCAAATCCTCCTCCAGAGGCTGCTTCCCCCGGAGGGAACCAGGTTTCCTGCCAGCCTGGGGAGCGGGCCTGAAGGATGGACCCACCAAACCAAGGAGGCCTAAAGGGGCCCCAAAGGTCCCGGTCCTTAATCCAGTCCCCAACCGGAGAACAAACCTCCCTCCTCCCAGGAGGGCCTTGGCGTTCCCGGAGGAAGGCAAGGTTTTCCTGCCAGGTGGGGGAAGCGGGTGAGGATGGCCCCCACCACAAAGGCTAAAGGCCAAAGGATCCCGTTCCCTATCCACCATGGAGGGAATAATCCTCCTCAGAGGCTGCTTCCCCGAGGAAGGCAGGTTTCCTGCCAGGATGGGGAAGCGGGCCTGAGGATTGGACCCCCCCAAGAGCTAAAGGCCAAAGGATCCAGATCCTATCCAGCCCAAGGAGGAACAATCCTCTCAGAGGCTGCTTCCCCGGAGGAAGGGCCGGTTTCCTGCCACTGGGGAGTTGGGCCCTGAAGCAATGGGACCCACCCCGAAAAGATAAAGGATTTTGTGTATTTCATAAGCGGATTACTGTGTATAAACAATACAATGTGAAGGCTCCAGATGGTTGTCCCCTCTTATTGGAGTAGTGCTATCATTGTGGGCATTACTTAAAGATCTAAACAGTGTCCCTTCGCCCCCCTAGCTGCAACCCCTTTCATTCCTTTTATCGTACCTCCTTTTACTCATCCTTTCCACTTCCTCCTAACTGCAAGGGTTTCCTCCTGTTACACCTTTTGAACTTTTTTTACTGTCAGTTTCCGTTTCAGCGCTGAGTACACCAAATAGGCCCCAGCGCTTGGCCGAGGACGAGGAAATGGGTCACAGCTGCGAGTGAGACGACTCATCATTGATTTCACTTCATACAATTAGGCTGCAGATTTTATACAAGCATGTCATCACTGACTTGAAATAAGTATCTTTTCCCTCTTAGCAAGAGTTCCACCAATAAGCTCTGGAATTCTTTCAGTGGTAGGAGTCATTAGGTATGGTTGGAGAAACACACACACACACACACACGGAGTAAAAGAAAAAAAAATGAAATCTGAGCAGGTTCTATCGCTGTAACAAGGTTACTGTCTCACTTTTGATATAAGTTCGTTTATTAAGATTCCATTTAACTTTCATCTAAGGCGTTATCTTACCACCGTGTCTGTTATTATATATTGGTCATATTCATTAAGCAATACTTAAAATTGATCAAAATTTTAGAGTTATATTGGTATTGGAGAGAATCACGAACATCATAACAGGATAGTTTAACCTTTTCACGTAAGCCAAGTTTGATAGTATCGATTGCAGTGCGTTTCCTACCAATAATATAATAGGAAGCAATAAAGAGAAGCGCAGCAGCACTTCATTGAGCATACTCAAAAACTCAGTGAAAGTGTTGAAAGTGCCTGACACCTCAGCTCCCCTCTCTCTCTCTCTCTCTCTCTCTCTCTCTCTCTCTCTCTCATATTAGCTAATTTAAAGTGACATGTCATCTAGAAATACCACTGCGCTAGGTATGCAGTTTTGATATGTCATTAACACCCTCTAATCTTGACTAAACTAATATATGCATACATATTTTTTCGAGGGGCGGGGGGAGTGGTATCGGGGATTGAGTTCTTGTTGTTAAGCCGTCTTACAGGTTTTGGAATTCTAAAATGTAATTCAAACTGATAAGCTTCTTGCTTTTGCTGTACCAATGTCCTCAGCCTGGCTTTGCTACAACTGAAATGGGTGGGGGACTAGGGGTAAGGTGGGCCTGTTGCAACCCCGATGAGTGGACAAAGTAGATATGCTCGTGGATAGAGTGTATGGAAAAGCTCCACTTGAAATATTTTCTTGTTTATCTTTAATGCCTGCGTGTTTTTCCTGATATTATTATAGTACTGTAGATTTTCTGAATACAAACAACATTTACAAGAAGTAGGATTGGGTTAACTCACTCTCTCAAGTAAATACATAGAATGAAATGAGAGAGAGAGAGAGAGAGAGAGAGAGAGAGAGAGAGGGGAGGGGGAGGAGAGGTGAGGGAAGGAAGAGGACGGGGGTGGAAGTAGGGGTGGAGGGAGAGGGTAGGAGAAGTTTTTTTTATACTGTTATGTTCATATCCATTTCTGGCTAATCGAGCCTTTTGCCTCTTCGTACAGGACAAGTGTCTATTCTTTATAATTTGTTTGTTTGTATGGTGTTTTTACGTTGCATGGAACCAGTGGTTATTCAGCAACGGGACCAACGGCTTTACGTGACTTCCGAACCACGTCGAGAGTGAATTTCTATCACCAGAAATACGCATCTCTCACTCCTCAATGGAATGGCCGAGAATCGAACCCGCGACCACGAGATAGGACGCCAGCACCATACTAACCACGCCACTAGGCGCTCTTTATAATTTGTGATTCATGATATTCTTATAAATTATGGTACTGGGTGTAGTACACCATAGCAAAATCTCGTACTTATACGAATCTTAGTTACAGAGAAATAGGTTTGAGAATTCGCGAGCACTTTTACCGAGCTCATTTTACGAAGCAGTGCTCGCCAAGTATTCAGTTCTCAATGTAATTATTAACAGGAACAATAATTACGTGAGCATATTATATTTAACAGTAGTATTTTTATTTCATACCATGGTGATTATGATCCCTATTGGCTAATCCTACAATCAAGGAACGATATAATGATATATGAAGCATGGTATTGTTTTACTCAACTCGAAACAGAGTCTGAATCCCAACGGAGGTGAGGTCGTCAGCAGGATTTTTAAATGGGTCAGACTTCATAACCGCTCACACTGAATTGAAGGGACACAAATCTGGCGCTGCGAGGACGAATTGTCACTTTACGCGACAATGGCTTCTCGATACGAGCCATTGCACGTGATGTTGGTGTGTCCCCCACCACGGTACAGTTGTGGATAAGAAGTTGGGAGGAGAGTGGGAACTTGAACGAATTGCGTAAGTTTTTTATGCTGAATAATTGGTGGATATGGTACATTGTTCATGGTTATTTAATCTTGCTTATTTAATGTGAAAGTTTCTTTCTTAAATGTATTTCGTCTCGCTATTATAATTTTTGGTTGGACCAGATATCCACAGCCATTCCAACACCACTGTAATATTTCAGGTGCACCTCCATAATTCCACACCAGTGGGTGGTTGGCCCTTGCCGACCTCAACCATGAACAAAGTTAGATAGTCGATTGAGTTGTCTCAGTAAAATTAAGCCTATAAGAGCATTTTATTGTGCCCACCCCGTCACAGTCTTGTTGTGTCTTATGATAGCTATAGTTTATATAAATGTCATTTCAGTGATGGCTCAGGAATGATTTACAGCTTTAATAACCACCAACCAAATTGAGAATATGGATGGAAATATGTAATCACGTTCTATTTATATGCTTTTGAAACCAAAAAATAATACGGCCATTTTTACTAAATAATGATCAATCCATCGATTACAAAATTTGAAGAATCTAGAATTGATTGCGATGTTATATAAATTTTAAGTTAAACATTTAAGATAATATGTTCTCTTAGCTAGGCCAGGGGATCCACGGAAAACCACCCCAGTTGAGGACGACGCCATTATCAGGGCGGCTCGAGAGCAACCCTTAACCAACGCCGAGGCCATTCGTGAAGACCTTGGATTAGAAGTGTCATCAATGACAGTACGACGCAGACTCCACTATGCTGAGATTCATCACAGAACTCCAGCGACGAAGGAGCTCTTTGACGGAGTGACATAAGCGGGAAGGCTTGATTTTGCCCAACGTCATGCTGATAAGGGTTTGGACTTTTGGGGCAGGGTCATCTTTACTAACGAGAAGTGCTTCTCGTCCACATCGCATGGGAAGCTGCATTGTTGGCAAACAAATAGAACTCGGTATGATAATCAAAATCATTACTTGCATCAATTATCAATTGCATTCTTCTTTATATTAATTATCAATCTTCAGATTTTGTTCCACGGAAGTGGACTGTCAAAATATATAAAGGAGTAAACATAAATAAGAGTGCTATTTCTGAGATAAATATTAGGTAAGGGACAGTGGCATCATTTCCTCTTTTTTCCTCAAACATAATTAAATAAATAAATAATTAGACAATGTAATTCTTTCAGTGTTGTTCATCACTGAGAATTTAAATTCTCCAAAGATATATATATATATATATATATATATATATATATATATATATATATATATATATAGTATATATATATATATACCCCCATTTTTTTCTCTCATTCAGATATGAACCCTGTAATATCGTTGAGGTGGTTCGATCCGGCCATGTCACCTGCAACGTATGGGGCTGGGTGGTGTCTACATGGTATGGGGTGATGTGTTCGTAACGAGGGGCGATTTACAGCAGCCAAGTATGTTGAGCTGCTGCAAAACCTCCTTCTTGCCTTCATTAAGAGAAAGGAATTTTTCCCTTCCCACCAGGGCCCATCCTGTTCATGCACGAACAGTCCCATTCACACTGCTCGCGTTGTTCAAGAGTGGTTTGCCGGACAGGATAACCTGCTTCTTCTTGAATGCCGAGAAAAGGAGCATGTGAACACATGTATAATATAAATGTTATATTTTTTGTAATAGGACATAAAATGTTCTCATTTTGTTTTCACTAGTTAGTTGATTATATGTTTTTAATAAACTAATTTCAAAGTTTTTATTAACTATGATATTCTTGATATAATATTCGAAGTATCTGTATAAAAAAAAATGGCAATATGCCTCCATACAATATGAGTGTTGCAGTAAACTTTCCTACTTACTCGGGCCCTACATGTGTTTGATGTGTCTTCCTAATCACCGTTTCTTGTTACAGCATGAATTATAGAACTGAATGACTCGCCGAGCACTGTTTTCATACAGTGAGGTCGGTAACAGTATTGGCAAATTGCCTTACCTGTATACTTTCTTCACTGTGGTATGGCCGGTACAGATATGATATATCGCCGCTTATTTTTCGCTTATTAGCTTCTTGGAGTCTATCAAAATAGTTTCCATTATTTGAAATGTAATGCTTTATATCCTACTGATATTTTCAATGTATCTTGGTTAAAACCTAAGTTATATGAACAAGAGTTAAAAATGTGCATATTTTTTGGCCGTCGTTGTCGTTTCTGAGTATAGGGTCATATTCTGTAGGATATTTTTAAAAGGAAATTGTCAATTCAGTAGATGATACTCTCTTTATGTCAGCCACTATAGAAAGGAAAGCCCAAATGACTTCACCTATCACCTGAGGTCAACGAAATATATAGTCTATAATATTTCAGTGCATACATAATTTTAGAAAAACAACAGTTTAACCCTTAAAAGGTCAACCACGTTATATGACGTGTTACAGAAGTCGTCCCACACATGTTGTTTACGCCATGTGACGTTCTTAAGTTTTTAAATTTGCGCGCCTTCATAGCTTATTGTATCGATATTGTTTCTGTCTACTTAGTACCTTATTAGTGGTCTTGCTGGCCGTTTGCTCTGCTCGTCTTCCATTTGTATGAACAGCGCGGGGGAGGGGAGGTAAAGGTGGCCTAGGAGGTTGTCAGAAATGTCAACCAGCAATAATGTGTGGCAAAGGATTGGAGGTGATAATTTTTTTGCCGCACACCTTCGATTTTGATGAAAGTATATAGGAAATAAAGTTTTTTTTTATTATTCTGTTTTCTTTTAATGATTCTATAATGGAACTGACTGTAGAGAGATCCAATCGTTAATTTCATGTTATGAAATGGGGCAATATATGAAGCGAACACTCAAGGGAACAAGAGTGGTATATTGCAGTATCAGAGATGAGAAATTTCTTTGCTTTCGTTATGCTTATGGGTATTGTCAGGAAGAGCAATCTTCGACATTATTGGTTCACTGATCCTCTCCTGAATACACTAATGACATATCAGAACTGCATACTGAGGTAAGGGGTTTTCTAGATGGCATCATGTCACTAAGTTAGCTGGTATGGCTGAGAGAGAGAGAGAGAGAGAGAGAGAGAGAGAGAGAGGAGCTGAGACTCTCAACACATTTACTGAGTTTTTGGGTATATTCAATCAAGTGCTGCTGGCTTCTCTTTATAGCTTCCTATTGTAGAATTTGTAGGAAACGCACTGCAACTTGGCTTACATGATAAGGTTAAAATATCCTGTTATGATGTTCGTGATTTTTGGCAATACCAACATAACTTTAAAATGTTGATATATTTTAAGTATTGTGTAATGAATATGACCAATATACAATAAAAGACACAGTGGTAAGATAACGTCTTGGCCGAAAGTTAAATGGAACCTTTTAAAACAACAATAAACAAACATATCACAAGTGAGACAACAATCTTCATTACAAGATATAAACTGCTCAGATTTCTTTTTTTTTTTAACCCGGGTGTGTGTCTTTCTCCAACCATACCTAATAATTCCAGAGTTTATTGGTGGAACTCTTGCAAGCAGAGGAGGGGTTCTCCCCCCCCATCTCCCTCAGTAAACACTGTTACCATGTAATTTTTCGGAGTCTCTGAAGACGGTGTACCAGGTAAACCTGTGTCCAACTGTACAATACCTTTTTTCCCCGTGGGAGTCGGGGCAGTACTGCTGTTGTGAAAGGATGTCGCAGTCAGTCAAGTATTTATCTCACGATTTCATTCTGATTTTTTGGACCTGTACAGAGCACTACCGTGCTTTTGGAAAATACGAAGTCGGATTATTCAATCCAGTAAAAAGACAAGCAGCTTATGAGCAATTACTGGAATTATGTAAAAACGAATAGATAAAGATGCAAACAGCTTTTGTGAAAGCCAAAACTGCCAGCCTTTCATGGTATCTTTTGACTAATATAAATGAGTTTTACAATTAATTTGTAAAACCTTTTAAAGGACAAACGTGGCGATAAAGACATTACCATTCTTAAACGACTGTGAATTTCACTAGTAAAACATTTGAGAAGAAATCTGTCCATAGTGATCGATATCACACCTTTCATCGATATTCAAATTCATTCATATCCAGAGTCAATTTAGATTCCTGTTATACAAAGTAAAGTATGTTTAAGAATGATGCATTCCATATCACACCGCCTTGAGAGAGAGAGAGAGAGAGAGAGATGAGAGAGAAACATTCTGAAATGCTGTAAAACTTTGCGTTTGGTTAAATAAAATTAAAAAGCTGAAAAGCATATTGTATATTCAGAGTCCTCTTGAACTAAATGAATGGATTCCGTTACCCGATTACTGTACCTGAAGCAGCAATAAAAATTAGGAACGCCCCAACCATCATCAATCATTCTTAAATCATTTCTATAATCTTCCGGGTTATTTTCCTTTAATTCTTTCATTTAAGTTATATGGTAAAACCTCTCTTTATTAGCCATGGTTTCACCCATACTTTACAATTTTTCTTGCATATTTCATGCTCGTATTCGTCTTGCAGGGGAGTGCTATTATCATTGTTGCACTTATCTTCCTTTTACTTGGTGCCATGATTTAAAACACTCACCATATCAGGACACTACAGGACTGAAAGGAACACGGCCACTGCATATTAGCTCTGCCCTCTCATACGTAGAGCAAGTCCTCTGCGTGTGAGGCAATACCCAAGCGGACTGGAGCGCGCGCTAATCCCGGCAGGACAAACCTCAAGCCAGTCGCGTATGTGTATGGCCGCCTTAAATTACTCAAGCATAGTGCCTGATAAATTCTTAATTAAAGTAGATACGGTTCGGCTCCAAATTCAGGTTACTAACAACTTTAAGAATATTGCACCGCTGTTTAACATTTACTGCAGTCACATTTATATGTTCAGCAAAAGTCAATTTTTTGTCAAAAATAATTCCTAAATATTTGACTTTATCTTCATACAGCAAGATAGAACCTTCTAAAAATAAGGTTGGAATCTCTTCCCTTCTTCGTGTTCTGCAAAAACGTATAGCTTTAGTTTTTTCTGCAGAAAATTTGAAACCTTTACTATTAGCCCAGGAAGTAGCAACATTAATTGCAAACTGAACTTTAGTACAGGCTTCAACTGCAGTAGCTCTACTACAGGCAACAACAATATCATCCGCGAATGCTTGACCAGTTACTCCAACAGGGAGATGTTCAAGTAAACCATTAATGGCAATATTAAAAAAGGTTGGACTAAGCACAATCCCTTGTGGAATGCCTTCTTCCTGAAGATACTCTGATGAGAAGGTACCGGTCAGACAGGAAGTCTTTGGCAAAATTAAACATATTGCCACCAATACGCCATTCAACCAGCTGCATTAAAATACCAGCCCTCCATGTAGTATCAAATGCTTTTTCCAGATCAAAGAACACGGCAATTGTTTGATTTTGCACTGCAAAAGCATTCTGAATCTCACGTGTGAGACATAATAAGGGATGCAAAGTACTTCTATTCTTGCGAAAGCCAAATTGCCTCTTCGACAACAGGTTCTTTGTTTCTAATAACCATATCAGACTAAAATTCACCATTCGTTCGTAAATCTTGAAGACACAGCTGGTAAGAGCAATAGGGCCTATAAACTTTTGGGATGACTAGAGACCTTTCCGGGTTTCAAAAAAGGAATTATAACAGTTTTCCAACTTGTATGAAGTCCCTGAGCACAGAATTCGTTTAAAAACATCGACAAAGAATTTTTTGACTCCAAGGTAAGTGAGAAATCATTGCATAAATAATATCATCTTCTCCAGGTGATGTTGGAAAGGACAAAGATAAGGCATATTCGAATTCGACAATACTAAATGGAAGGTTATATGCCTCAGAATTTGAACAAACAGGCGGATTAACTATAGTCATGGTTCTAATATTGCGAATTCAGGGGAGTAGTGGACTGGGGCTTGAAATGCTTGAAAAGTGCCGAGCAAGGGCCTCTGCCACCTCTCTTGCATCCGATATAACTACCAGGTTGATTTTCAAAATAGGTAAAGGAGGGTGGAAAATTTCCATAGTAATTTACGGATTCTATCCCAAACCAGAGAAAGTGGCGAGTTATACTTTAAATTCTGATATGTACCTAACCAAAGGAACTTCCCTCCTTGCTTCTTTAAAAACTTGCTTTTGTTTGGCGAGGTTTTTCTTCGATATCGCTTGTAACTGGCTCTTGCAATTTTCCTACTCAAGGCACATTTATTATTCCACCAAGGAACCAGTAGACGACGGGGTTTCCCTGATGTTTTAGGAATTGACATCATTGCCCTCCAATCATTATACTAGCGAGATATTCGTAGGCAGCCGAGGGGCAAGGAAATTCATTGACCTTACGATGACTTGGTAGATTTTTCATACAGCTGCCAATCTGCCTCCTTTATCTTCCATTTGGGTAAAGATGGGGAGGGTGTATTTTGTACATACTTAAGGATGGATGGGATAGTGGTCGCTTCCATAGAGATTTTCATCCACTGACCACTTATAGTCTAATCGTAATGACGACGAACATATTGTAAGATCAATTGCTGAACTAGAGTTATGGGCTACATCAAACCTTGTAGGAGAACCGTCGTTCATTAAAACTACATCATTGCAATCTATTAATCTTTCAATTATAAGACCAAGGTGACCACACCTACCTTCCCCCCACAAAGTATGTTTGCATTGAAATCCCCCATCAGAATGAAAGGCTGAGGTAGTTGGTCTAAAAGTGATTGCAAATCTTCAACCTCTAATTGTCTTGGATTGCCAGCTCTGTCCACCAATCGAGTTCTAGGCCAGGTTTCTAGATAAAGAGAGCACAGAGTAACCCATTTGTTGATGAAAATCTGTGTTGCACAAGCTTGCAGTATGGAATCTAATTTGATAACTTTTTGTGGTAGTGACTTGGCCGCAATAATACATGTACCACCATGAGCACGTTCACCTACAGGTGGTGGAGATCTGTGAAAAACTAAAGTTCTGTCCACAGTTAGGAGAAACATTATCAAGTTTAGTCTCTTGCAAACAAGGGCAGCTAAATTATGCTCCTTGAAAAGGACCCGGATCCTGTTCTCTATTTGAATGGAAACCGCATATGTTCCACTGACTTAGAGCCATTATTTACTATTATTTTTTTATTTTTTTTTTTTTTTTTTTTTGGACTTGGATTGGGCTGGTCTGGAAAGACTTGGTCTTGGTCTTTGTTTCAAAGAGGAACTTGGCAGATCCTCAAGAGACCTGCTATTTCCTCTCAGGGTTGGGACCCTACTATGGTGTGGGGATATAGGTGGAGATGATGATGGAGTACGGGGTCTCTTATTTCTAAGAGGCACCGTCTCTGCAGCGTGCACCTAAGCCTTATGCGGTGCACTGAACAAGGTGTCATTCTGGGACATACCCAGAATCAGCAGCGAAGCTGCCAGTGAGGCTTCTACATTAGAAGCCCGAGAGACCTCCCAGAAGCCCAGAGGAGGCCCATCTGGGAAGGGGACAAAGGGCCTTCTTGGATGAAGGCGGAGATGCTGAATGTACTTCGAGCTCAGAAGGGGATAACTGAAGCTTTGACTTTGAAGTTGGTATTCTAGATCGATCTTTTATATTAGATTTTCCACTTTTTACTACTTCACTATAGTGAGGTCTTTGGAAACAAAAAAGTTCTTTTTGACCTGGCTTAATACTTAGATGTTTCAGCATGAGCTTTCTCTATGGGCTACAACCTTGCTTTTTTTAAATGACTCACATTCCTTATGCCTTGCATTATGATTTCCCTTACAATTTATACATATCTGGGGTAGAACATTCACCTTCAGCTGTTTTGTAAGGAGTAGGCAGCACATAACTGGTTCCTAGTACATAACCTTTGCAGAGTGACCATATCCAAACATATGAAACATTGGAGTGGTCTATGCTTAAAAGGTCTAACACGAAATCTCTCCTTCAACAACATACATAATCAGGAACTTGATCATTATTAAAAGTGAAAATAATCATTCTTGATCTTGGAACCTTGAAAATGCTTCCACACTTTATCATCACATTTTCATTTCCAGCAATTCCTCGTCAGGCAGTTCATATAGTCTTGACTGAATACCACTCCCTTGGCATAACTAAAACTATAGTGTGGTTTGACCTCTTTTTATCATATCAGTATTTTTCAGCTTGAGATCATGTGACCTTGTCTATAAGACTTTGCATGAACCAAAAAAACTATTCTTTCTAAACCTCGTAATATCAGAGTTGGTCATGTTCCTGCCAATGTTCTCAAATGTTTCCTGAAGTGGAAAGATTGCAAAATTCTGATTTTGGTAGAAACAATTAGCCACCTGGCAGGTAAAGATGTCCTCAAACTTAAATTTCCCATCTGTAGTTTCCTGACTGACTCTTGCTGGATAAAAAGGAATCAACTTCAATATTCTGGGGTATTTTATGAATTAATATACATTTTAAGTTTTCCTTAGTTGAGCACTTGAAAGATTCATGGCATTCTTATGAGTAGTAAACTCAATCCAAACCCTCCAAAATGCAAAATCTTTAGTTTCACAATACTTTATGACTTTTATTTCACCAAACCTTCCAACATTTCCATAAACGTAAAACAATGAAGTCTGAGGAGAGAGAATCACATAAAGGATTCTCTCACCACTGCTAGAACTTTCCATAGCAACATTCAGGTCTTGTCATGGGTCGTCTTTTTGTACAACTGAAATTTTCTATAGGATTGTCTTTGTCCGTGCCAGAGGTCGAAGAGGAGGTAGTGTCAAGAGGTCGCATTGTCCCGGGAGTTTATCATAGGGTTGTTATTAATTATCCTTCAGCAGAAATTTGAAAAACCTACTGCAAATCAGGCAGAAAAAACCAGGCCCCCGCACCAACCCCTCTCTCACCAAAGACACTCAGCAGAGACTGACTCCCATATGTCCACTCCCTACCCTACCCCGAAGGATGCTCTACCATAACATGAGTGGTCAAGCGTAAGCAAAAAACCCGCTTGATAGGACTGAGGGCATAACTAGTATGCAATCCTCCCATTTTATGTTACAATAGAGGGCACACCGGAAAGAATGCCGAGAGTCCTACCGTAGAGACTATACCTCCCCGGATTCCGCAGGCAAATCCCCCATAGGTAGTTCTGCCCCGATGGAATATTGCTATGAAATCATATCAACATCCTCAGGGTACCCAAACATACTCGGAGCGGCGGACCAAACCTCTACAGTCTCTGCCATTTGGATCAAGAAAGAGCCAATGTGCAAAAGCCCAGCCCCTGCCCAACCTGTAAGAAGGTTTTAGTGAAGAGGAGGGGACAGCTAGGTTGAGCAACTGAGTTAAAGATAGTAGAAGAGCGGAACCAAATTTAGTAAGGAGGAAAATTGAGCCTTTGGATTCGAACTGGGAGATATTTTCTCCCAGTTCGAAAGCCCTCTTGCTCGCTATGCATTTTCAGCAGTCAGCTGAAAATGCATAACTTCGTCAAGGCAGTCTCAAATCAAGAGGGGATAATAGGTGGGTCAATTTTAATGAATTCCTTTCAAAATTAAACGCATCAGTGCCCAGCATCAAATTTAAAGTTGAATGAGAAACAGACAACAAAATTCCTTTGTTAGATGTTTTAATAATCAGAGACATGACAGAATACAAATTTACCACTTACAGAAAACCAACGTTCTCACTTTCATACATTCACTACTTTAGCTATCACAACATTGCAATCAAGATAGGTGTAGCCAGCAATCTATTCTTAAGAGGATTACGAATTTGTTCCCCAGATTTCCTGGAAAAAGAATTTGAACTAATTCCTAGGCAACTTTCGTCTTTAAAGTATCCTGACCATATAATTGAGAAAGCAATTCACAAAGAAATTGTAATTTTCTACCCACCCCCTCAAAACAAGACCAAAGAGACACGCAACAATAAAATAAAAATTCCTCACCGGGAAGGGATAAAGACAGTGACTCAGACCCTTGGAAAATCTAACCCTTTTGCATTTACTTACCCAAACACCTTAGCCAAATCCCTGATTAATGTCCAAACAAAAAGACATTCCCCAAGGAAACAGGGGTTTATGAAATCCCATGCCAGGACTGTGATCAATCTTATGTCGGATTTACAGGAAAATCACTTCCCCAGATATTTAATACAACACAAACGGTCAGTTAGTTAGGTATGGAAACAGAATTCAGCTATTTTCAACCATATAAATGAACATAACCATAGAATAAACATTGGAATTGTTTGTCACGTATAATTTATAGCAGCAACTGCCTGGTACAAGAGTCAAATGATGGAATCGGCCTTAATAAAAGAGAGGCAGGTATGAACATCTCAAAAGGAGCATGGAATTCTGATGTGATCGACAAGGTGGTTTTCATTCAAGCAACGCTTAAGAAGATTAAAGGAAGATATCAGCGGGGGTGACCTAAATTGGCTTACCTGTGGATGGACTCTGGGTATAAATACCACCATTTTCTGTTAACTTTTCTCACATTCATATACCTGAAGAGACAGCAGTCTTTGAAATATAGTACTTTTCTCTCTATATTTTAGTGTATGGGCTCCTTTTATTAGATGGAATTCTGTTGTAACAACACTTTTACCAGTATATATATATATATATATATATATATATATATATATATATATATATATATATATATTATATATATTGCTACTGTCAAAATGCATATATCTCCTCTGGACTGTATAAAATGTTATGTATAATTGTGCAACATTTTTTCAGATTCCTAGATAGCTTAGAGATAGGATGTTTTAAATGTGTTCAGATTTTGCATAACATAATGTGAAAGATAATATATATAACGTAGAATGTAGAAAGAGAGAGAATATCTTTGTGCCGTTCAAAGCTAGAGTTGTTTTTCCATTCTCTTTGTCCGTTCAAAGCTAGAGTTGTTTTTCCTAATCTGTCAACACGTTTGATAAGCGAGCTCAAGACTTCATTTGTGTTTTGAGAATCTGTCATCAAGTAAGATAAGGGGCTTCTGCTTCGGTCGACCGAGTCGAATACATGTCTTTTTTTAACAGACTGGTCTTTTACATGTATGTCTTTGCTGAGTGCCATGTGCAGATTGCACATTTTGTATGTAAAATTGCGTAAGATTTCGAAGCTTCTGGAAGAATTGTGCCAAAAACGTTTTGTGTCATCTTCCCTGTCCAGCTTCCGTAAGGAAGAGAATTTTATTAGATCTCAGATACTCGAGGCGTTCAGATCTCTCTCTCTCTCTCTCTCTCTCTCTATCTCTCTCTCTCTCTCTCTCCATCCTTGAGATTATATTAACATAACGTATTGGTCACTCGTAACTTGAGAATTTCATATTTGATATTTCTTAAGAGTTTATTTGGTGTTAAATAGTGTTTTTTTTTGTGGAATCTGAACAAACGTTGTAACAGCGCCTGGTTTTTGTGAAAGTGTAAAACAAGACTGCGGCAAAGAAAGAAGTTGGTATACCAAAAAGGTAAAGTTTGTTATATTTTTATTAGTTGCAACTAATATCTAATGGTTATGATGGTTTGGTAAGAAACTAATAACTATAACGGATAGGAACAGGGTTAACTAATAACTGATAGAACAGTGGTTTGGTAAAAACTGATGGTTACAATGTTTTGAGTGAAAAGATTTTAACACTTTTACACATTGCAAATTTTTGTGTTTTGTGTTTGTTGCGTTTTGTGCATTTTTTCATTTTCTTGTTGAAGTGTGACTTTTTGTTTTGATACTGTCCACATTTATCTGTATTTTCATTTACATTCACAATTTCATTGACCTAGTTATTTTCATTGCTTAATAATTGCACATTTAATTAAATTTAACACTTGTGAATTAATTCGCATTTACTTAGAACTCTTTTCAAGTTTTATTATTGTTTAGCACTTGTGAATTAATTTCTAATTTTCAATTATTGCCTAACACGTTTGAATTTTGATTGAATTAATTTTCTTGAATTTTATAAATTAATTTTGATTTAATTTTACTTAATTGATTCAAGAATTAATTAAACTTTACTTTGTTTTCAAGTAACAGTAATTTTCCCTGATATTGTGAATTTCACTTATAAACTTGAGTTTAATAATAAATATTTGTATTTAAAATTTTTATAAGTGTTTTTATTTTTATACCAGTATATTTGCATATGATTATGATTATGTTAGGTAGAAACATAGAGTGGTAATTGATCTGCTTTCCTTCAATTTACTGGAAGTGATTTAGAACCAGAGAAGTACTTGGACTTCTGAAATCAGGGAAATACTTAGTCTTTTAAAGTTGTTGATGGAGTGATGCCCTTTGATTAATTACTTACAAGATTACCTCACACCTGTTTTGATGAACTTAGTCTGATTTTCTGCAATACTGGTGAGTTGTTAAGGGATCACTGTTGCCTTTAGAGTATTCAGTCGTTTAATACCTGTGATGAGGGTTCAGGTGTCTGGCTTTTGTAAGGTAACAATAAATTAATGGTAAGCGTAGTAACCAGATACTTGTAGTATAGTAAATGTTGTAAATTTATTTGTACATATACATTTTTCTTTTCTAACCTTTAACGAAGTCACTGCTAAGAGCTACAAAGTAACTATACCCCATTTTCTTTAGTATAAGCTCTGCAGAAAAATTAATATTATATTTTGAATAACTTTATTAACTTTACTTAGCATTTAAAATATTTGATAGATAGATTTAATAAATAGATTTAACTGTCCCTTCAAATTATTAAGAATTATTTAATTGATTTGGGGAGTGATAAGAACCATTGACCTGACATAGTCCTTTTCAGGGGTTAAGCTTAGGCTGGGCGCGGGTTTTTGGGCCCTTGTTCAAACAGACGGCGAGCGAAGAAGGGCGACAACTAGTTTTCGGCGACTTCGCCCTTTAAGTTTAATAATTACGTTGTGTAGGGTTTTAGAAAATTATAACCCTTAAATAATTGGTTTGTATGATCTCCTTTCCTGTTTGTACCTATCCTAAAACCTCATCCTATCGAATATCCTTATCTGCAACCAAAACTTTTAACAGTCCTTCGTCACTGATCGTCGACGAAAAATTCGGTAAGTGGAATAACATTTCTTATCAACGTACCAATTTTATTTCCACGAATGCGATTAGAGGTCGCTGGGTTTGCTGATTAAATATATAGGATTTGTTTTTTTAGTTTACGCGTGAATTAAGAGGTGTGTGTCCAAACTGGGTTAACTTGAAGGTAGGTCAAAATACTAATTTTCCACAAAGACTAGACCGCCATTATTGGACGGCTGATTTGAGCCAACGGACTTTTCGTTAGGAAGCGGTTTCGTCTTTTAATGTTTAACTTACGTATTTAACTTAACTTACTTATTCAAGACGTAATACACTGTTTTCTTTACCTTGACTAAATTTTAAGCCCTTTTACATAGTTAGGCTATTGTAATATTGGAGTTTGTGAGAATTAATTAGGCATAGACTCAGATTGAATAATTTACAAAGGCTTATAATAATTATATGGGCGTAGTAATAAATTTAGTCGAAATTAGGTCTGTCTGTTTACTTAGCATTACTATTCGGGATTAGTACTATTTAATTTTTACTTTAAAACCAACCGGTCGGAACTTAATTGAATTCTGGGACCAAACTGAACTACCCTGGGAATTTTATGGCCTTGGTTTGATTTATTCATAGTTCTATTTAGATTAATTGCATTTACCTGAATTACTTTTACCGGAATTTAACTAGCCTACTTAAGCTTACCAAGCAATTATTAATCCTTTGGATTTTCTGGCACAAGTCTGAAAACATGTTAGGCGCACGGAAGAATTGTGTGCTTAAACAGCCCGTTTTTATACCATTTACTTAAATTACTACTAGAGAACACTCAGTGGAAGGAATTACCCTTGTAATTTTGTAGAGTATATTCCTTCGATCTTCCCACTGAGCGAAACAAATTTCCCACAAAGGAAGATTGGCATCCTCAGCGGGATATTTTAAGGCCTGTGTTGTTGTCCAGGGATTTTTTTTGTCTTGTTACCTTTTAAACTCATAAAATGTTTGCGACACAATTAGCATATTCCCTCCGACTTTATGAGGAAACCTGCAAGGATCTATGCACAACTGCTGCTGACTTGATTCAAAGGGCAAGTGATGTTGAGTCCTCGACCTTGGAGACATATCGTCTTAGGCTAGAGTCTCAAATAAAGAAGTATGAAGAACTCAACTTTAAGTACTTAGTTCAACTTGGAGAAGAAGGGTTCTCTGAGGCAAGACCCTGATAGAACACAGCTCACTGCAAAGCGGCGTCATGCCAACCAAGTCATCACACAGAGAGCACTGAAGTTTTGGAGAAACTAAAATCATTTGCATGGAAGCCAAACCCCAGAGTATTGCGACAGAGTTTAGGCCATGGCATAAGGTTAAGTTGCCGTCTTTATCACTACCAGAATTTGAAGGGACCGATGGAGAATGGCCCCCCTTTTGGGATGTTTTCGAGTCTAACGTTCACAATCTCGTCCAGACTTGAGAGCTGTTGACAAATTTAATTACCTGAAGGGATGTTTGAAGGGTGAAGCTCTAACTCGTGATTAAAAATATTCTTGTCACGAATGAAAAACTATTTAGACGCCATTGACCTGTTGAAGAAAACTTATGCTAATCCAGAGAAAATAACCTCATCTCTAATTTGTCAACTAGCAGGCCTGCCCTAAACCTTCTGCAGATCTGGATTCACTACGTGGCTTCTGGGCTAACTTGAACAATATGTTAGAGGCATAGAAGAAACAAACCTAATTCGGATCACTGTACCTGGACGCTTGGACCTCTAGTTTTTTCAACAAAAACTTCTGCAAGGTGAAAGAACAATCCAAACAAAAAAAGTGTGGACGGGACTACCCCTCACTCCTAGATATTAGAGAGGGGCTAGGAAAGATAATCCTGACCTTGTCTTACCTTGGATTTTGAACCCAGGATAAGAACAAGGATTACTCCCATAGGAAAACCCAAGCCTAACCAAAGTTTCCAGTAGACCAGGTAATCAGACCAAAACTCAGGTTAGTTTCTTACACCCCTAAGAAAAACGAAGTTACGAATCTGAGTATTTCTGTCACTCCAGACAGCCTAATAAGACCGCTAGAACTCAAAGTTGTGTATTTCTGTGATAGACCAGAACATAAAGCCTACCAGTGTGACATTTACAAGACCACGCAAGAGCGCATTTCAAGACTTACCGCACAAAATCGTTGCGTGAAATGCACTTCACCTAACCATAAGACAACCGATTGTCTTGTGAAGTTCCACAAATGTCTGTCATGTAAAACTGGACTACACCATTCAGCATTGTGCCCTGACTCCTTAACTGAGGTCTCTGCTGTGAACTATTGTGGAGACAATGACAAGGACAAAAGACTTAAAGTCACAAACAGTGGAATTCTCCCTACCGCCTTAATGAAAGTGGTGTGTCCGCCCTCAGGCAAACACCAAGGAACTTAGATCACTGTTTGATTCTGGGGCGCAACGCACCTTCATCACACAAGAGGCAGTGGAAGGGTGTAAATTTGTACGAGACAATCCTGTCCAACTGAGCATCAGTGGGTTCTGGGATACCAAAGAACCTAGATAAATATGTACGTCACTGTACCTGTCAGGGTAAACGATGACAGCCTTGTAACTTTAAAGGCTATTGTCGTACCTAAACTACCTCAGAGCGCTAGGCCTCGTGGACTCTGTAAGATAGTGTCTGAACTGAAGAGCCAGAATGTCACCCTAGCTGATCCTAACTTGTCAAGTAGTCAGATTGACCAGGTGAAACTGCTTGTTGGCATAGATCACTACTTTGACTTTATCCATTCTCCACAAGCAAACGGAGTGAACCTGATTGAGTCCTCATTAGGATATCTGGTCGCTGGTAAGCTGCCTAGTAATGACACCCCTATCAGTGGTCATTCTGTAACTGTAATGAGACTAGCAGTTGATGAACCTTCCAAAGCTGCTCTAGAGATACCACTTGAGATGTCTGATAGCAAATTTGCTGAAGACCCCATCCAACAGCTTTGGACCCTAGAATCAGTCGGTATTGTTGATCAAGATATGTCACCTGAGGATAAATTTGTACTGGAAGAATTTAAGAATTCCATCAATATGGTTGAAGGACGATATGAGGTATCTCTCCCCTGGAAAGTCGATAAGAAACAACTCCCTACCAACTTAGCACTCTCAGGAAAAGACTGAACAGTACTATTCACCAAGCTGAAACAAACTAATAAGTATCTGGAAATTTATGACCAGATCATCAAAGAACAACTGTCTCTCGGCTTCATTGAAACAGTGACAGAAGAAGACCAAAAACGGACAAATGTCCATTATTTACCCCATTTACCTGTGATTAAAGATTCAACTACAACGCCATTCGTATTGTATTTGATGCAAGTGCCCGGATGGACAAGCAGGCCCCTAGCCTGAATGTTGCTTATACTCTGGCTCATCCTTGACTAGTCATTTACCGACTTGTTGTTGAAATTCCGTCTCGACCCATTTGCGGTATCGGCAGACTCAGCAAAGCCTCTTACGGGTAGGTCTCCAACCTAGGGATCGTGATTATACACGTTTCATTTGGCTAAAAGATCTTAACAATGAAAAGGACCTTCAAGCCTATAGGTTTAGATCAGTTCTCTTTGGAGCCACCTGCTCGCCTTTTTTACTCCAGTCAACCTTGCAACATCACTTTGAAACCTACCCCACTTCACCTGAAGTTAGTTTCCTCATGACCAAATTTTTATGTGGACAACTTAATTGGTTCCTTACAACAACAGTCAGCCTCTACAGCCTTTACAAGGTTGCAAAGGAAGTCCTGTCAGATGCCGGAATGCCTTTAAGAGAATGGATCAGTAATAACCCAACCTTCAACAAAATGGTAAAACAAGAAGGTGATGGAACAACAGAAGGCTCAGATCTTGTCAAAGTTCTAGGACTTCATTGGAACTACAAGACTGACCACTTAAGCATAAAACCCCCTATCTTTGAGGAAGCTCCACTTACCAAACGGCTACTTTTGAGCAACCTTTCAAAAGTATTTGACCCTCTAGGATTGTGTACTCCCATAATTGTACGAGCCAAAGTTCTTATGCAAAAGATCTGGAAACTATCTAAAAGGTGGGATGATGTTTTGCCACCAGAACTTCAGAAGAGTGGTCGAAGAAAAACAAGAAAGACCTCGAGAACATATCATACCAGGAATTCCCACGCTTCACAGCCAACAGAGGGACCAACTACTCTCTTCACGTATTCTGTGATGCTAGTGAAAAGGCCTATGGGGCTGCAGCCTATTGATGGACCAACACGCAGGTGCGAACCTAGTTTTCTCTAAAGCAAGAGTCACCCCTCTCAAAAAGAAAAGCATACCACAACTTGAGCTGACTGCCAACTATAGTGCAGTCAAAATAGCTGACTACCTCAGAACCGTTTTCACTACCGATGGTGTCAAGATTACTGACACTGTCATATGGTCTGACAGTAAAGTTGCCCTACACTGTATTCAGAACAACAATCTAAAAAACATCTATGTCCGCAACAGGGTGACTGAGATAAGTCAGGTCACTGAAGTGAGGTACCTCTATGTACCTGGTGAAGAAAACCCAGCAGACCTTGTCTCTAGAGGAATTTCCATGCGGCAGTTTAAGAAAAGTCAAATTTGGTTCCATGGCCCAAGTTGGCTCCCGAACCCAGAGATGTGGCCAGAGCAGGCAGATGTATCTACATGCTACCCACCTGAAACACCTGAAGAAGTTTTAACTACAGTTGTCAGTGAAGAAGCTACTTGTCCCATAGAGATCCGTAGGTTCGCTTCCCTTCTAACTTATAAATGTCACTAAGGCTAGTAATTAAGTTCACTAGGCTCCTTAAACGTACCATTGGGAATCGTAAAACTAAGAACTCGGGACCCGTAAACTCTGAAAATGTCGAAGTACAGAACTCAGAAGCATTACGAATTCTTATTGGCTTCACACAGAGTCAGTATTTCCCAGAGGAGTTGTCATACCTTAAGAAGAATTCCCACAAAATTCCAGCCAGAATTAAATGCCTAGGCTTGTTCCTGGATGAAAATGGACTTTTGCGATGCACTGGGAGACTACAAAATGCGGACCACCTTTCCATATAGCAGTAAATTTCTCTGCTTTTACCTCCAAATTCTCCTTTGACTGGACTTATAGTCATTCAACCACATGAAAATGTTCTTCATGCATGCAGGCGTTCAAGACACAATTTGCAAGGTGAGAGAAGAATACTGGATACTGAGACAGTGGTGTCAAGAGATGAAACGAAGTGTCACCTTTGTAACCGTCTGGAAGGACCTGCATTGCGCAGCCTCCTCCGCCACCTCTACGGCTTGCAGAGTGAACAGTCTCCGGCCATTTGAGGTGACCGGAGTAGATTTGACTGGACAAATTCTTATCTGCATCCAGCCACTAAAGAACTAGACAAGGTTTACATAGTCGTATTCACTTGTACCTCAACACGAGCTTGTCACCTGGAAGTGGTAAAAAGACTTAACCAGCACTGCTTTTCTCAATTCCTTCAGGCGATTCACTGCATGAAGATCTTGCCCTCGTCGAATGATTTCTGACAACGCCACTAACTCAAAACTGGTTCTTCGTTGATTCAGTCCTTGTATGATGACACTGACGCACAGTCCACACTGACTAGGGAAAATTGTAAATGGACATTCATCACACCTAGGGCACCCCATCAAGGAGGCTTCTATAAGAGGATGGTTGGCAGTGTGAAATCAGCACTAAAGAAAGCTATATTCAAGAAGAGGATTAATTCTGACGAACTTAATACCACTGTCACTGAGATAGAGCGTCGTATTAACAATAGACCTCTTACATATGTGGATGCTACATCTCCAGATACCGGCGATGCCCTTACCCCTTCTCACCTGTTGTATGGCTACCGGTTAAACTCGTTACCCACTACCATAGACCGGGACTACCTGAATGACCCAGATTTTGAGCTATTGACCAACACAAACAATGTAATGAGAAGATTCAAGTTTTGTATCTGCAGGTATACATGCATTCCAAGAACAGTGGGTAGAAGGAACTACTTGCAGGTCCCTGAGAGATAGACACTATTTCACGGGGATCCAACCCAACCGTTCCAAACCAAGATTAAAGTAGGAGATGTGGTGTTAGTACATAATGACACCCCTCGTTGCATGTGGAAATTGGCAAGGGTCATTCAGCTGATGCCCAGCTCTGATGGACTGGTCAGAGTTGTGAAGCTACAGACCAGCAATGGAGAGACAACTAGGTCAGTTGACAAACTTTACCCGCTGGAGGTCTCTAAGCCAAAGGATATGTATACTGTAGAAGCTGCGGAGAAAAATTTAGGAGACTGTCAAAATTCTGAAGGCTATCAAAGCAGAAGAAAGACCGAAAGAGAAGCCAGCCGCCACCAACTTGAGGCGATTCTTACAGCAGTTGATTAATGATGAAGCTGTTTAACCTAACACAAAACTGTGTGTTTTGTGTTATCTCCCCCGTGAGGATGTTGTAAATTTATTTGTACATATACATTTTCTAACCTTTAACGAAGTCACTGCTAAGAGCTACAAAGTAACTATACCCCATTTTCTTTAGTATAAGCTCTGCAGAAAAATTAATACTATATTTTGAATAACTTTATTAACTTTACTTAGCATTTAAAATATTTGATAGATAGATTTAATAAATAGATTTAACTGTCCCTTCAAATTATTTACGAAATTATTTAATTGATTTGGGAGTGATAGAACCATTGACCTGACATAGGCCTTTTCGAGGGGTAAGCTTAGGCCGGGTGCGGGTTTTCGGGCCCTTGTTCAAACAGACGGCGAGCGAAGAAGGGCGACAACTAGTTTCGGCGACTTCGCCCTTTAAGTTTAATTTACGTTGTGTAGGGTTTTAGAAATTAATAACCCTTTAAATAATTGGTTTGTGTGATCTCCTTTCTTGTTTGTACCTATCCTAAAACCTCATCCTATCCGAATATCCTTATCTGCAACCAAAACTTTTAACAGCCTTCGTCACTGATCGGTCGACGAAAAATTCGGTAAGTGGAATAACATTTCTTATCAACGTACCAATTTATTTCCACGAATGCGATTAGAGGTCGCTGGGTTTGCTGATTAAATATATAGGATTTGTTTTTTAGTTTACGCGTGAATTAAGAGGCGTGTGTCCAAACTGGGTTAACTTGAAGGTAGGTCAAAATACTAATTTTCCACAAAGACTAGACCGCCATTATATGACGGCTGATTTGAGCCAACGGACTTTTCGTTAGGAAGCGGTTTCGTCTTTTTAACGTTTTAACTTACGTATTTAACTTAACTTCTTACTTATTCAAGACGTAATACACTGTTTTCTTTACCTTGACTAAATTTTAAGCCCTTTTACATAGTTATTGGCTATTGTAATATTGGAGTTTGTGAGAATTAATTAGCATAGACTCAGATTGAAAAAATTTTACAAAAGGCTTATATAATTATATGGGCGTAGTAATAAATTTAGTCGAAATTTAGGTCTGTCTGTTTACTTAGCATTTACTATTTGGGATTAGTTTACTTTAATTTTTACTTTAACCGGGTCGGAACTTAATTGAATTCTGGGACCAAACTGAACTACCCTGGGAATTTTATGGCCTTGCTTTGATTTATTCATAGTCCTATTTTGATTAATTGCATTTACCTGAATTACTTTTACCGAATTTAACTAGCCTACTTAAGCTTACCAAGCAATTATTAATCCTTTGGATTTTCTGGCACAAGTCTGAAAACACGTTAGGCGCACGGAAGAATTGTGTGCTTAACAGCCCAGTTTTATACCATTTACTAAATTACTACTAGAGAACACTCAGTGGAAGGAATTACCCTTGTAATTTTGTAGAGTATATTCCTTCGATCTTCCCACTGAGCGAAACAAATTTCCCACAGTAAATACATGAGTAATATCAAGAATATTATCATTAAATATCTATACACTACACAGGAAGCAAGTTTGTCTAGATTCAAGATGTTAAAAACTCTTATATGAAATTTGAGCATCCTTTGCGAATAGGAGTTAACCAGTGATTATGGCAGTATGTTACTATGCATACTTTGATAACATTGCTGGTATGCACAAATACTGTGTAGAAGACATAGCTGGCATAAAGTGTGGAGTGTGAGCGAAAGATACCAAATGTATAAAATAAAAAATGGTAAAACTATCTAGTTTATTACACATAGTTATGTAGATGCATAACGACTCAAGATGACGAGCAATACGAAATGAAATTTCAACCATTTTAATATAAGAAACATATGGATGAGGTCTGTTTTGTCTTCGTGGTTGAATAAGAGTTTTACATTATTATATACCCTAAACAAAACAGATGAATTTACCCAAATAAAAAGTTGATGCAGAGTTAATTCTTGTAATATGATTTTGAACTTAATTTACCTCCGAAAATCTGTAAAATCTGTTCGCTTTACGATGAGCATATACTACAGTTTTCGTGGTTCTTCTGAGATCGATTGCTCACCGAGTCAAGATTTCGATATTCGTTGTTGGGATAGGACCTGAAATTTGCGACAGAATTTGATCCACTTTGTTGATAGGATGTTGGTCTTCATTGAGATTGGACATTTCTGTAGCGATGTAGTCCCGCTCTACAGTTCCCTAGTTAGCCCAAAAATAAAACCGGAATGCCTCTTCTATATTTTTTCAGTAGGAGTATATGGTATTTATCTACTGTGACGTCCTTCACTTTGGCTGAATGGTTAGAAAAGCCCGTAAGCTTAGTCTTTGTCCTCATATAGGCAAGACCCCCATGAAATAAGCATTCTTTATACCGAGTACCTTACAAAGAATGCCAGAGAAAGAGGGACTATAAGAAACTGGAATAGCTGTGACCATGAGGTCTCGTATTCTCATCAGAATTTTAATAAGCATTTTCCTTGTTTTCTAAATCCATAATACTGAGATATGCATAATATCAACTATTTTGCCTTGTATAAATCAAACAGTAATGATTGAATTCATAGAGGATGCTATATATGCAATGTACAACACTATCAAAATACCATATAATTTTTCAGTTCCTAGGCAGACTGTGAGGAATTCCTCACACAACGATTTTATTTTCTAATGTTTTTGTGTATTCACTAGTTTCCATTCCATTTGCCTTTTATTATAGTTATTAGTGTCCGTCTCATTAGAAATTATTGATTGATTTTCACTGCGTATTGCCGTCTGTCAGGTAATCGACAGACAGGAACTATGTTACTGTATTTGTATTCATGTGAAAACCAAATATATTCGCATGCCCATATATTTTGTAAAGATATGTACGTCTACATTGCATGGCATAATAAGGGTGAAAGAACCACATCTATTCGAGAATGACACTCTTAACATTATATTATCTGATTTGCTATGTTCTAATACGTAGTATCTGTGGTGCGGTTAGCACTGAAAAGATGGTTTTACACAAAGATGAAGTCTTTTGACATAAACGTCAGTAGACGTTTTAGTAACGAAGTATAATTACTGTTTTAGTTATGATAATTCATTTGTCTTTATATATATATATATATATATATGATATATATATATATATATATTATATATATATATATATCTATATATATGAAATTGTTCTTGGTGAATGTATTGCGCATATTACGTATGGTAAGAGTTGGTGTCATTGGGTCTTGTTTGTGCCTCTCGACAGAGAAGCCATTAGGAGATGTCAAAAGATCGCGAGGGGAAGGGAAGGGTAGTAGTTCGCCCCTCTGAACGCTCCTTTGCGTGCCCCTCTAGGAGTGTGCATGCGTATGTGCGTAGTACACTGTATGGGCATGATACCGCCCAAAATTGTATTGACACACACCACCAATTAATTCACTACATTTCATAAATATGTTGAAGTTGCACACTATTATATTTGGAATTTATTTTTGACAACGAAGTTGATAATTATTGTAGAGTTTTTTATGTCCATGAAAACCTTGTACGTCAGTTCTACATTAGTGGTAATTGTATAACTTGTCCAACAACAAAACCCGAATGCAGGACGGAACGAAGTTCAACGAACAGCTACTTGGCTCAACTTTTGTGGTGACCTGTTATCTAGTGTTGTGTAGTGATGTGTGTGTGGATTTAGAAAGGGCGATTGCCCTGATTCTTTGAATTTTTTCGTAATTTGTTTCATTTGAGTGCCATTGATTTACAATTCCCTTTGAGTGATTAATTTCATTTGTCACTTATATGTTATTACTCTTTGATATGTTTAACTTTTAGTTATTAAATTAATTTTAACTTTACATTTATCAAATGCGTTTCAATATCCCTCGATTTTATCTCATT
This sequence comes from Macrobrachium nipponense, assembly GCF_015104395.2. Lineage (NCBI taxonomy): Eukaryota > Metazoa > Arthropoda > Malacostraca > Decapoda > Palaemonidae > Macrobrachium > Macrobrachium nipponense. Next base: position 70,236,929 of record NC_087205.1, read on the forward strand.
TTCCCTGTTTCAGTTTTATGGATGGTGAATATAAATTGATCTGATAAACCTATATTGTGTTCATACTTTAAGGTTATGCAAATAACTTTTAGAAACGAGATAACACAGCGGTCCTCAAAGGTCTGAAAATCAACCCGTGAGTACTCGCAACATTTAGAGAGAGAGAGAGAGGCGCGTACCTCTCAACGTATCTCGTATAGTGATTTATGATCTGAGTTCATGTCTACAAGGACTGCCTCAGTAAGTGAAAATGTACTTAAGATGGCTTACTATTGCCATTTAACGAATTGGTATTGGTGTTATTTCCTAGTTAATAATGAATTGGGTTGAGACCGATATACGATAATTGGTGTGTTAGCCTAGGGGGGGGTTTTATTAAAATGAAATTGGGTTGAGAGATATCTCCCCGTAATTTAAGAAACCGCAAAGGGAGTTTTGTGGAGTTGTTACGTAAGACTTTTAGCGGTTTTTGACCAAGTAACAACGTTAAGCATATAATACAGTCCACTATAAGTCCATCTTTTTCGCCACACAGACCTTCTCGAGTAATATATACGCAGCATAGCTGGTTCCCCTAGTATTCGGTAGGCCGAAACAGAACCACGAACCTTCAAATGCGAGCCAGTACTGTAGCACATTTTAGCATTAAATAAATTTGCATTTTGATGTCACAACGAAATTATGATGGTAATTTTGTTGATATAATTGTACTAACGGTCCTCATTATCACAAAGCTAAGCTATACTGTACTTTGAAAAATACCAATTACCCGATCTCTCATACAATTAATGGCTGTTAGTGGAGAGATGCATAGACAGGAAAAGACAATGAAATAACGCAAAACAAAGAGAATTTTTTTTTCGCGCATCACAAACACCAACTATTTTAAAGTATTTTCAATGAATAGAACAACACAACGCCCATTGTGTAAACAGGACGGTAGTACCGCACCCACAGATTTGATACATCGAGTTTGTTGTTAGTTTTTTACTAAACTCGTCCACATAACCCAAGCGATTTTAAATCCTTTTTGCTTGCATTCTTCATAAATTTACATTTACAAGCACATCTGTGAATGAGTTCACAAGCTAAGCCTATATACTAACCGCATTCCGCTTATTAACAAAATGTTAGAGCGTTCTGTTGGGTCGACGCTCTCTTCTGTACGGGAAGTGTGTATGTTTTACGCAATAAATAAATGAATATATAAATAAATAAAAACAGGCTGAAGTGTTTGAAATAATATGGCTAATTGACATCAGGAAGAAATGAAGAAGGAAAGGAAAGAAATTTAGAAATACGATTAAAATGTGGTAGGATGGATTATATAATGCACTGATGGACCACAGTACTCCGAGATGGGCTGGTCATGTTGAAGGAGTCAACGACAACGGGTTGGTGATGACATCTGAGTTAGGAGTCTTGAGGGGAAGCAGAAAAAGACCTACGTGGCGCTGGATGGTTGAAGCTGAAAAGGCGGCACTAAAACAGAAGGGCTTTAATATCCATGGAAAGAGAGAGTTTGGACCAGCTATTTCAATGTCATGTTGATGAGAAGTCTAAGAACATGAAGGTACATTAAATGGCTAAGTGTAGTTGAGGTTATACGCAAAAGCAAAATATAACTTTATTTTTACTATCCACAGGGCGGTTTTTTTTTTCTTTTTTTATTACATCAAACTGGCAATACTTCCACCAAGAAATGAGCTTCCTTTCCGAATACTTTACGAATAACTGTTTCCCACAGACCTTGTTTTATAAAAAGCTCCGTATGTTCTCAACAAAAATTCGTTAATATGGCTATACTTTGTACAGTACCAAAATTAGCTTTTTACGCCAAATTCCCTTTTTTAAATGATGACTCTTTTCGAAAAAGGTTCACACAAATTGTTCATAAACATTATGGTGCCATTAATCTGAAAATAATCCCAATAAACCCACTAACACTTGGTTCCTTTTTTAGATACAAACAAAGATCGATTAGACCCTCTTTTGACCTCCAACGTGGTATATAAGTATACTTGCCCTAAGTGTAACTCGGTGACGTCTGTTGGACCCACAAGGAGGTTACTGCGAGTCAGAATCGATTCTCCAATCCCGAATATTCTAACATAAGAAATACTCTAAAATTGTAAAACATATTGAAAGAAGTGAGTTCTGTATCATAGGCCAAACAAGTAATGCCCATTAACCCTTAAACGCTGACTGGACGTATTATACATCAACTAAAATTGCCTGTCGGGTGCTTAATTGACGTACGATACATCGACTACAAAAAGTTTTTTTTTTAATATTCGCAGAAAAATACTTATAGGCTTAGTTTGCAAAAAGAATTTTTAATCACGCACCTTGAGGGATGCTGGGAGTTCACGGATCAAGCTGTTTTGTTTACAAGTCTTCTCGCACTAAAAAGCATCAGCGACACATCTCAGAAATTCTTTCGTCACTTTGTCGTAATTTTTGCACCATTTTATATTAGCCGTTACATATGAAAATGTGTGCAATTTCATGTAGAATACAACAAAAAACAACCTTGAAATATTTTCATATAAATCACGATAAGTGCCAAAAATTTCAACCTCCGGTCAAATTTGACTCGACCAAAATGGTAGAAAAACACAATTGTAAGCTAAAACTCTTACATTCTAGTAATATTCAATAATTTACCTTCATTTTGCATTAAATTGGAAAATTCTAGCACAATATTCCGATTTATGATGAATTTTTGAAAAACACTTTTTCCTTACGTCCGCGTGCGGTAACTCTTCCAAAAATCTCAGAAATTCTTTCGTCAGTTTGTCGTAATGTTTGCACTGTTTTATATTAGCCGTTACATAAAGTTTTATATATGAAAATGTGTGCAATTTCATGTAGAATACAACAAAAAACAACCTATGGTTGTAGCTTTTATCAGTTTTGAAATATTTTCATATAAATCACGATATGTGCCAAAATTTCAACCTTTGGTCAACTTTGACTCGACCGAAATGGTCGAAAAACGCATTGTAAGCTAAAACTCTTACTTTCTAGTAATATTCAATAATTTACCTTCATTTTGCAACAAATTGGTAGTCTCTAGGACAATATTTCGATTTATGGTGAATTTTTAAAAAAAACTTTAAACTTTTTCCTTACGTCCGCACGTGGTAACTCTGCCGAAATTCTCAGAAATTCTTTCGTCAGTTTGTCTTAATGTTTGCACCGTTTTATATTAGCCGTTACATAAAGTTTTAAATATGAAAATGTGTGCAATATCATGTAGAATACGACAAAAATAACTCATGGTTGTAGCTTTTATCAGTTTTGAAATATTTTCATATAAATCACGATAGAAAAAATTTTACCTTTGGTCAACTTTAATTCGACCAAAATGGTCGAAAACTGCAATTGTAAGCTAAAACACTTACAGTTTAGTAATATTCAATCAATTAACTTCATTTTACAACAAACAGGAAGTCTCTAGCACAGTAATTCGATTTATGCTGAATTTTTTAAAACTTTCTTTTACGTCCGCACGTTACGAATTCATGCATCATTTTGTGATAATATTTTCTCTGTGTTGCTTTGATCGTTTCACAATGTGTTACATACCAAAATCACCGCAATATAGTGTACAATACTACAACAAAAAATTAACTCATTAGCTTTAACAGTTTTGCTCAAAGCTCAATTTGTATACAATTATATATGAAATTTTTTTTCGTGGAGTCATATATTCCAATATTTCTATATGATAATAAGATTTTTTTCATTTCTGATGGTGGCATACTAAACTTCAGGCAATGTCAAAAAAAGTAGCCAAAAATGAACTCTTAATCTTAAAAACTAAGCGTGCTGTGATTTTTTGAAAAAAACTTTTTTTTCCGCTTCGGCGCTAGCTCCCGAAATAGCGGCTCAGCGTTTAAAGGTTATACAACTGGTTCCCCAGTTACATATCCAGACCCCCTCCTCCCTCATAACTGTGCCCCGAGGTTTCACTTTTTATTTTATGTGTTTATGAACTTTATCGATTTTTAGAGTAATTTTCAAAGTAATTCTATTTATTATTTAACAGATTCCCTGATGATGTAATAAAGTTATTATGAAACGTAGGAAATAAAGAATTATGATGAATTTAGAACGTTTCCATGGGACACCTTCGCGCCAATGTGTCCCACTGGCCGTCATCTACACTGTCATTTTGATATATATATATATATATATATATATATATCATTAAAAGACAGATGTAGGTGACGGCCAGTAGGACACATCGGCGCGAAGGTGTCTTATGGAAACATTCTAAATTCATCATAGTTCTTTATTTCCTACGTCTCGTAATAACTTTATTACATCATCAGGGAATCTGTTAAATAATGAATAGAATTACTTTAAAAATTACTCTAAAAATCGATAAAGTTCATAAATACATAAATAAAAGTGAACTCGGGGACAGTTGTGTGGAGGGGGTCAGGATATATATTAAATATATATATATATATATATATATATATAGATATAATATATATATATATATCATATATCTATATATGATATAATATATATAATAATATAATAGGTCCTCCTCCTCCCGTTGTTTGTATATCGGTTCATTTCATATTAGATTTAGGCAAATGTGTTACAGATGGATGCTTTCCTAAGTCCATCCTTCTTTATTTATCTGGGATTGGGACTCGTCCTAGTTTGGCCCCCCAGTGGATGGGTTAAGATAGGAAGAAATATCTGCTGTCTTTATTTGACATATAGTCTTGTCGCAGATCAGTATTACAAGAAGGTTTAGAACAGCAAACATCCTGAAGATGAGCATCGAGAAGCTTATGCAGTAGAATGTCGAAGTAATTTGCAATTCTAGAAGCCATATCTGAGGAGCAGACAATCTTATATTAATAAAGAGTTCATGTGAAAGTCTGACTTCCTAAACCTTTCTCTCTTCTTTCGACCTTACTAATCCCACTGTATAGCAGGGTCGGCCGCTCAAGTCAACTTTCTCCTTGTATTTCGATTCCTTGCATCTTCTTCCCCAAGTCCCACCTCACCCATATCCCTCCTCACCACATCCATCCATCTGATCCGCTGATGGCCTCCCCTAGACTCCTCCTCCCCATTACAGGCATGTTCTTAGCTCTCTTGATTGGTTCCACCTTCTCCCTTCTTATCATGTACATGGCCATATCATCTCAGACGAGCTTCTCTAGCCTTCTCCTTTCCATTACATATACCACACATTCTTCTATCTTGACTCTCCCTCCTTTCCAGTAGTGATATTCCAGCAATCCTTATTATCCTCACCTCAATTCTTTCCAACAGTCCCTCCTCTTTCCTCATAAGTGCCCAAGTTCTGCCCCATATAACAGTACAGGCCTGATAACTGTCTTATATATCTTCATTTTGAGCTTTAATGGCATTTTCTTGTCTAAAACAACACAGTAACTTCTCTACCTTTTCGCCATGCTTCTTTCACTCTCTGTCTCACTGCTTTCTCAGTACCTCCCTCCTATGTTATTATTGAACCCATGAAGTTAACTCATTATTCTGCTTTAGCACTGTACCATCTTCCATTTAAATGTTTACCTCTGCTAGTACTGATCATTGCTCTGTCTTTCCAATGTTCACTTTCAACACTTTCCTTTCTAGGGCTCCTTCCCATGCTAAAAACTATTTTGAAGTTCTTCTTCCGTGTCTGCTATAATGACTAAATCATCGGCAAATATCAATTGCTACAGTTCTTCGTTATTCCTTAATTCTGATGTCAGTGTGTCTATAACGACAAGGAACAAGAGCGGATTCAGAGTTGATCCCTGGTGGAGGCCAACCTCCACAGGGAATGCTTCAGTTTCCCAACATTTTGTCTGTACAGTGGTTCTTGCCTCCTCATACATCATCTTCACTAACCTTACCAGCTTCTCTGTTACTCCTCTCTTTCTCAAACACCAACAGACTACTCTTCCTGGTACCCTGTCATATGCCTTTTCAAGATCCGCAACACACATGTAAACTTTCCCGTTTGCCGCTAGATACTTCTCTTGGACTTGTCTTACTATAAAAATAGCATTCACTGTACTCTTTCCTTTCTTAAACCAAAACTGCTGCTCATGTATTTCTATCAACTCTCTCAACCTTCCTTCTATCATTCTTTCTAGTTTCTTGAATACATGCTCCAAAACCTTGATTCCTCTATAGTTCTGACAGTTTAATGTCTCTCTCTCTCTCTGTAATATATATATATATATATATATATATATATATATATATATATATATATATATATATATATATATATATATATATATTGTTCAGGATTTTAAGTCAGAACCAAGGAAAGCTAAGACCTCTTTATAACAAGACTCATTCATCCTTGCCTATATGCAAGTTGCCCCTGTGAACTGAAAGCCTCCATTCTCTAGAAAACCCCTCTTTGCTCCCATTGGCTGTTCTGAATTTGCCCTCCACAGGGAACCTTGGATTAGGGCGGAGCCTACCCATGCAAGATTTTAAAGGAATGGGGCCACAGTAGCTCACGCTCAGAAACTCGAACCTCCTCAGAACCGCTCGGAAGCAGGACTTCCACAGATTTTCTCAAGCCCTGAAGACTCCACCTCACCCTTTCTGGCACCCCCTGCCTCCTCTTGGGGTATCCTGAGTATTCTTATACCTCCATAGTGCACAGAAATATCAGCAGAGAAGAAGACTACCAAGCCTAGGATTTCCAGGTACTGTGAGACGTAAATTTCAGTTCAGCCAGGGAATTGTTTTGCCTCTCGTCTGCATTTCATTTCCATTTTTCCAAGGTGACTTTCCCCCCCTTCTTTGTTCAGCTTCTCACCCCCCTAATTTTGGTTCAATGCTGTGAATAATTCCCTTGTGATGCTAGTAAACATCCCCTAGTTAATTCAAGAGACGAAATATTCCTTTCTGTGTAAACTTCCAGTCATTTCATGCCCTTTGAGTGGTTTGTAAATGTTTAGACTGAGAGCAAGTAGTGTGTAACATTCCCCACGTGTTCCTCGCCTTAGTACTGATGCTAGAATGCAATCTCTTTGCAGACAAACACCGTGCCTGATTGAGGGAGAAATTGGGAACCCTTTGGAATAAGGCTTGCATTAAAATAACCCATTT
>NC_087205.1:70244544-70275210 GCF_015104395.2 Macrobrachium nipponense
AAATGGGTTATTTTAATGCAAGCCTTATTCCAAAGGGTTCCCAACTTTCTCCTCAATCAGGCACGGTGTTTGTCTGTAAAGAAGATTGCATTCTAGCATCAGTACTAAGGCGAGGAACACGTGGGGAATGTTACACACTACTTGCTCTCAGTCTAAACATTTTACAAACCACTCAAAGGGCATGAAATGACTGGAAGTTTACACAGAAAGGAATATTTCGTCTCTTGAATTAACTAGGGGATGTTTTACTAGCATCACAAGGGAATTATTCACAGCATTGAACCAAAATTAGGGGAGGGGGTGAGAAGCTGAACAAAGAAGGGGGAAAAGTCACCTTGGAAAAATGGAAATGAAATGCAGACGAGGAGGCAAAACAATTCCCTGGCTGAACTGAAATTTACGTCTCACAGCACCTGGAAATCCTAGGCTTGGTAGTCTTCTTCTCTGCTGATATTTCTGTGCACTATGGAGGTATAAGAATACTCAGATCCCCAAGAGGAGGCAGGGGGTGCCAGAAAGGGTGAGACCTTACCCTTACCTTACAGACCTTACATCTTGTTCGGGTTGCCCCAAGGTCCCTCAGTGTGAGGCACCTCTAATGTCTACCAGAGAGTTGCTAGTACATCTTCCGGTATATTTTGCATCTTCCAATCTTGGATGGTCTGGGATGCAGTTTAGATATTTGTCGAGCTTATTCTTAAACACATCTACGCGTCACTCCTGATATATTCCTCAGATGAGCTGGCAACGCATTGAATAGACGCTGCATTATCGATGCTGGTGCGTAGTGGATTAATGTCCTGTGTGCTTTCCTTATTTTTCCTGGTATATTTTTGGGCACTATTAATCTACCTCTGCTTGCTCTTTCTGATATTTTTAGTTCCATGATATTTTCTGCTATTCCTTCTATCTGTTTCCATGCCTGAATTATCATGTAGCGTTCTCTTTCTCCTCCCTTTCCAGACTATATAATTTTTAAGAATTGTAGTCTTTCCCAGTAGTCTAGGTCCTTAACTTCTTCTATTCTAGCTGTAAAGGACCTTTGTACACTCTCTATTTGTGCAATATCCTTTTGATAGTGTGGGTACCATATCATATTGCAATATTTAAGTGGACTACGAACATATGTTTTATAAAGCATAATCTATGTTCAGCTTTTCTTTTTGTGAAGTGCCGTAACAACATTCCCATTTTTGCTTTACATTTTGCCAACAGAGTTGCTATTTGATCATTGCATAACATGTTCCTATTCATCATCACACCAAGGTCTTTAACTGCTTCCTTATTTGTGATGGTCTTCATTATTAGGTCCCTTATATGCATATAGCTTTCTTTCTCTGTCTCCATAATTTAATTGATTCAAATTTATCAGAGTTAAATACCATCCTATTTACCTCTGCCCAATCATATACTTTGTTAAGGTCTCTTTGTAGAGCGTTCCTATCTTCATCACAAGTAATTTCTCTACTTATTTCTTGTGTCATCTGCGAAACTACTCACTACCGAATCCTTAACATTATTGTCTATGTCTTTCAATCATAATAACAAACAGTATTGCAGCTAACACCGTACCTTGCGGCACACCGGATATTACCTTGGCTTCATCCGATTTCTCGTCGTTTGCAATAACTATCTGTTTTCTGTGTGTAAAAATTCTTTTAACCATCTTCCTACTTTATCCACGATATTGTGTTTTCTGAATTTTCTTCGCTAATATATTATGGTCTACTTTATCAAAAGCTTTTGCAGTCTAAATAAACCACATCTGTTTCATTTCCGCTTTTCATATTTTGAATTATGTTTTCACGGTGGACTAACAGTTGGGTTTGTGTACTTTTTCCGGGTACGAAACCATGTTGTCCTTTATTAAACAAATTATTTTTTATTAAAATGTTTCATAATATTTTTCTTCATTACCCTTTCATACATTTCATTATATGTGATGTTAGACTCACAGGCCTATAAATTACTTGCCTCTAGTCTTGATCCACTTTTGAAAGTAGGGGTAATATACGCTAATTTGTGCTCATCATATATCTTGCCTGTATCTACACTTGTCTTAATAATATTGCAAGTGGCTTTGCGATAGAATGAACTACTTTCTTTAACAAAAATAGCAGGAATTCCATCAGGCCCTGCAGCAGCTCCATTTTTAATTTCATTAATAGCCTGCACAATCAGCTTCATTAATATCTATGTCAGCTAAATATTCACTATTTTTCATCCCTTACTTCTATATCATTATCTTCATTATCTATTCTAGGGGTGAATTCTCTCTTATATCGTTCTGCCAGTATGTTGCAAATTTCCTTTTTTCATTCGTTAATCTCCCTCAATTCTCAGAGGGCCTATTTCTATCTTTTCTTTTATTCATTCTTCTCGCATATGAGTATAATAGTTTGGGGTTTTGCTTGATATTTAATAGGGTTTTTTCTTCCAAGTCCCGTTTTTCATTTTCTTTTGATTGTATAATCTTTTTTCTGCATTTTCTATCTTACTTTTTAGTTCTATAACTTTCCATGCATTTTTTTCTTTTGCAAGACCTTTTTTCCACTTTCTGATTTTCTGGAACAAGAATTCTTCTGTCTCTTGGTATGCATGATGATGTTTTTTACTTTTCTTCTTCGGTATATATTTTTTCCACTATTATCTCCAATATTTATATAATATCTCCGTATTTACCCTTATGTCATCACTTACGAAAATGTTATCCCAATCTTTGTTTAATTCTTCATTATTTCTGACCATTTTATATTTTTACTGTAAAGTTTGTATTTTCCATATCCTTCCCACTTTTTCATTTCTTGCTTATCTCTATTTCACTTGCTTTGGAATGAACTGTTAATTCTATGACATTATGGTCTGAAATACTCGCATTATAAACTATTATTTCTTTAACATAATTCATCTCGTTCACAAATACTAGGTCTAAAGTATTTTCTTTCTTGTTGGCAGGTGATTTATTTGTTGAATGTTGTATTCTAGTAGCATATCTAATAGCTTTTCAAATTGCCTCTTATCTTCTGCACTACTATTACTCTCTTTTTTATATGTATAAGTACAACCACAATCTCCTATTCGTTCTTTCCATTCTACGAAAGGAAAGTTGAAGTCACCAGATAGGAGAATAGTCCAGTCCTTGTGATTTCTACATATATCATCCAATTTTTCAATTATTAAGTCAAACTCTTTAGTATTAGGAGGTCTATATATTACAGTTCATCAATTTTTCAGATTCAAATTCTACCGCTATTAGTTCACATTCTGAGTTACTATATTTCTCATAATATTTTTCCTTGTTTTTTGTCTTTCCCATATATTGCGGTTACCCCCTTGATTCCTATTTTTTCTATCTGATCTATAAGTTTGGAACCCTTTTATTTGATCATCATTCCCAGTATCTTGGGAATACAGGTTTCACTTATATTCAGTTATATCTATTTTCTTTTCATTTTGGGTTAGTTCTTCTAAGTACTCTATTTTTCTTTTTGAGTTACTCGTAACTAAACCCTGCGCATTCATCACTATGATGGTTTGCGTGTTTTCTCCTTCATTTAATACTGATAGTAATAAGGATTTTCCCATGTCTCTTTCCTGTTCTGGTATGTTGTTCTTTTTTTCATTTCCAGAAATTCTGACATTAAAAAATCCAACTTTTCCATAATATTGATCTTCCTTCATCATAATTATTATTTTGTCTGAATCTGCAATTTTCTCCGTTTCTGCAATATCCTCTTGCATAATAAATACAGTTATTATCTCTTGAGTAGAATTTCGGAGCTGATGCTTTGAAATTCTTTGCTGACACCTCTGCATATCTCATTGGTGGTTTGCTTTTCTCTTTTACCTGATATTCTTGATTTCTCTCTTTATTTGTTTCGTTTCTTATTTTGGATTTTATTACTTGGTTGGTTATTTATTTGATTATGATTCATGGCTACAGGGTGCATATATTTGCATTTTTTGTCGAACTTACATCCTTTTCCTTCTTTTAGGTTTTTACATATTTTTGGATGCAGATCTCTGCAATCATCCCCATCCATCTAAGTATGCACATTTACCATATATTTCATAGTTTTGACATATCTTAGGAGTTTGTAGTAACATCTTTCTCCAAATCTGCAATTCCCTTTTCAAAAGGTTGCAGATTTTGTCTTTCTTGTCTATTTGTTTCCTCTTTCCCGTTCATTGTATAGATCTGGGTGAGAGCCTCTTCGGGATTTGCTTTTCTGTTGTCATATCGTAATTTATTTCTTCGTAGGTATGCTGCTTTATTGCCTCATATGTAGTATCAATGAGTATCTCTGCATCCATACTTTTATCTTGTTCTTTGTTTTCCTTATTTTTTTCTGTCATTTCATTTTTGTTTACTTCTCTTCCGTTTTCCTCTTCTTCTTTTTCTTCTTCTTCTTCTCTTCCTCTTTCTTCTTCATCCTCAACTATTTGTACATTCAATCTTGATTTAATAACATTGTCTATCCATGATAGACATGTTGAACAAAAATTCTTGTATCTTTTCTCAAATCTTGTATTACCTCAGCACACTGTGGATGGGTCGGAATGTTGCATGCAGCACAATTTTCTGATTAGGTTTTGTGGATTGACTATGCTATACCAAACCTTACACATTTGCATGCTTTTGGCATTCGTTTTTTCCTAATGCATCAATTAGTATATCACAAGATTTCCTTATTCATTTTTCTTTGTCGGAATATGTTGGTTTATGTATATTTTCTTTATGAGTCTCTTGACCACTTGGATTTTATTTGGAACTTCTTCAATTATTTTCAAGATGTTTTCATTAGATTTGTTCCAGTTTGAAGGATTATATCCTTCTAATATATCTATGAATGCTTTTGTATCTTTTTGGTTAGGACTGTGCTGATTTCATAGATGAGAAATGCCAGTTCCCTTCCTGCTACCTCATCGTATTGCGAATCTGCTAGACACGCTGGAGTCTCAGGGCTTGAGAAAATCTGTGGAAGTCCTGCTTCCGAGCGGTTCTGAGGAGGTTCGAGTTTTCTGAGCGTGAGCTACTGTGGCCCCATTCCTTTAAAATCTTGCATGGGTAGGCTCCGCCCTAATCCAAGGTTCCCTGTGGGGAGGGCAAATTCAGAACAGCCAATGGGAGCAAAGAGGGGTTTTCTAGAGAATGGAGGCTTTCAGTTCACAGGGGCAACTTGCATATAGGCAAGGATGAATGAGTCTTGTTATAAAGAGGTCTTAGCTTTCCTTGGTTCTGACTTAAAATCCTGAAACAATAATATATATATATATATATATATATATATATATGTGTATATATATATATATATATATATATATATATATATATATATATATATATATTACAGAGAGAGAGAGAGACATTAAACTGTCAGAACTATAGAGGAATCAAGGTTTTGGAGCATGTATTCAAGAAACTAGAAAGAATGATAGAAGGAAGGTTGAGAGAGTTGATAGAAATACATGGGCAGCAGTTTTGGTTTAAGAAAGGAAAGAGTACAGTGAATGCTATTTTTATAGTAAGACAAGTCCAAGAGAAGTATCTAGCGGCAAACAGGAAAGTTTACATGTGTGTTGCGGATCTTGAAAAGGCATATGACAGGTGTTTGAAAAGGCATATGTTGGTGTTTGAGAAAGAGAGGAGTAACAGAAAAGCTGGTAAGGTTAGTGAAGATGATGTATGAGGAGGCAAGAACCACTGTACAGACAAAATGTTGGGAAACTGAAGCATTCCCTGTGGAGGTTGGCCTCCACCAGGGATCAACTCTGAATCCACTCTTGTTCCTTGTCGTTATAGACACACTGACATCAGAATTAAGGAATAACGAAGAACTGTAGCAATTGATGTTTGCTGATGATTTAGTCATTATAGCAGACACGGAAGAAGAACTTCAAAATAGTTTTTAGCATGGGAAGGAGCCCTAGAAAGGAAAGTGTTGAAAGTGAACATTGGAAAGACAGAGCAATGATCAGTACTAGAAGAGGTAAACATTCAAATGGAAGATGGTACAGTGCTAAAGCAGAATAATGAGTTAACTTCATGGGTTCAATAATAACATAGGAGGGAGGTACTGAGAAAGCAGTGAGACAGAGAGTGAAAGAAGCATGGCGAAAAGGTAGAGAAGTTACTGTGTTGTTTTAGACAAGAAAATGCCATTAAAGCTCAAAATGAAGATATGTAAGACAGTTATCAGGCCTGTACTGTTATAGGGGGCAGAACTTGGCCACTTATGAGGAAAGAGGAGGGACTGTTGGAAAGAATTGAGGTGAGGATAATAAGGATTGCTGGAATATCACTACTGGAAAGGAGGGAGAGTTCAAGATAGAAGAATGTGTGGTATCAAAATGTAATGGAAAGGAGAAGGCTAGCTAGAAGCTCGTCTGAGATGATATGGCCATGTACATGATAAGAAGGGAGAAGGTGGAACCAATCAAGAGAGCTAAGAACATGCCTGTAATGGGGAGGAGGAGTCTAGGGGAGGCCATCAGCGGATCAGATGGATGGATGTGGTGAGGAGGGATATGGGTGAGGTGGGACTTGGGGAAGAAGATGCAAGGAATCGAAATACAAGGAGAAAGTTGACTTGAGCGGCCGACCCTGCTATACAGTGGATTAGTAAGGTCGAAAGAAAAGAGGAAGGTTTAGGAAGTCAGACTTTTCACATGAACTCTTTATTAATATAAGATTGTCTGCTCCTCAGATATGGCTTCTAGAATTGCAAATTACTTCGACATTCTACTGCATAAGCTTCTCGATGCTCATCTTCAGGATGTTTGCTGTTCTAAACCTTCTTGTAATACTGATCTGCGACAAGACTATATGTCAAATAAAGACAGCAGATATTTCTTCCTATCTTAACCCATCCACTGGGGGGCCAAACTAGGACGAGTCCCAATCCCAGATAAATAAGAAGGATGGACTTAGGAAAGCATCCATCTGTAACACATTTGCCTAAATCTAATATGAAATGAACCGATATACAAACAACGGGAGGAGGACCACTTATATTATATATATATATATATATATATATATATATTATATATTACATATATATATCCTGACCCCTCCACACAACTGTCCCCGAGTTCACTTTTATTTATGTATTTATGAACTTTATCGATTTTTAGAGTAATTTTTAAAGTAATTCTATTCATTATTTAACAGATTCCCTGATGATGTAATAAAGTTATTACGAAACGTAGGAAATAAAGAACTATGATGAATTTAGAACGTTTCCATAAGACACCTTCGCGCCGATTGTCCTACTGGCCATTCCTACATCTGTCTTTTGATATATATATATATATATATATATATATATATATATATATATATATATATATATATATATATATAATCAAAGACAGTGTAGATGACGGCCAGTGGGACACATTGGCGCGAAGGTGTCCCATGGAAACGTTCTAAATTCATCATAATTCTTTATTTCCTACGTTTCATAATAACTTTATTACATCATCAGGGAATCTGTTAAATAATAAATAGAATTACTTTGAAAATTACTCTAAAAATCGATAAAGTTCATAAACACATAAATAAAAGTGAACTCGGGCACAGTTGTGAGGGAGGAGGGGGTCTGGATATGTAACTGGGGAACCAGTTGTATAACCTTTAAACGCTGAGCCGCTATTTCGGGAGCTAGCGCCGAAGCGGAAAAAAAAGTTTTTTCAAAAAATCACAGCACGCTTAGTTTTTAAGATTAAGAGTTCATTTTTGGTTCTACTTTTTTTGACATTGCCTGAAGTTTAGTATGCCACCATCAGAAATGAAAAAAATCTTATTATCATATAGAAATATTGGAATATATGACTCCACGAAAAAAAATTTCATATATAATTGTATACAAATTGAGCTTTGAGCAAAACTGTTAAAGCTAATGAGTTAATTTTTTGTTGTAGTATTGTACACTATATTGCGGTGATTTTGGTATGTAACACATTGTGAAACGATCAAAGCAACACAGAGAAAATATTATCACAAAATGATGCATGAATTCGTAACGTGCGGACGTAAAAGAAAGTTTTAAAAAATTCAGCATAAATCGAATTACTGTGCTAGAGACTTCCTGTTTGTTGTAAAATGAAGTTAATTGATTGAATATTACTAAACTGTAAGTGTTTTAGCTTACAATTGCAGTTTTCGACCATTTTGGTCGAATTAAAGTTGACCAAAGGTAAAATTTTTTCTATCGTGATTTATATGAAAATATTTCAAAACTGATAAAAGCTACAACCATGAGTTATTTTTGTCGTATTCTACATGATATTGCACACATTTTCATATTTAAAACTTTATGTAACGGCTAATATAAAACGGTGCAAACATTAAGACAAACTGACGAAAGAATTTCTGAGAATTTCGGCAGAGTTACCACGTGCGGACGTAAGGAAAAAGTTTTTTTCAAAAATTCACCATAAATCGAAATATTGTTCGAGAATTCTCCAATTTGTTGCAAAATGAAGGTAAATGATAGAATATTACTAGAATGTAAGAGTTTTAGCTTACAATTGTGTTTATCGACGATTTTGGTCGAGTCAAAGTTGACCGAAGGTTGAAATTTTGGCACTTATCGTGATTGATATGAAAAATTTCAAAACTGTTAAAAATAACCATAGATTGTTTTTTGTTGTATTCTACATGAAATTGCACACATTTTCATATATAAAGCTTTATGTAACGGCTAATATAAAACGTGGCAAACATTACGACAAACTGACGAAAGAATTTCTGAGATTTTCGGCAGAGTTACCGCGCGCGGACGTAAGGAAAAAGTGTTTTTCAAAAATTCACCATAAATCGAAATATTGTCCTAGAGACTACCAATTTGTTGCAAAATAAAGGTAAATTATTGAATATTACTAGAATGTAAGAGTTTTAGCTTACAATGCGTTTTTCGACCATTTCGGTCGAGTCAAATTTGACCGGAGGTTGAAATTTTGGCACATATCGTGATTTATATGAAAATATTTCAAAACTGATAAAAGCTACAACCATGGGTTGTTTTTTGTTGTATTCTACATGAAATTGCACACATTTTCATATATAAAACTTTATGTAACGGCTAATATAAAACAGTGCAAACATTACGACAAACTGACGAAAGAATTTCTGAGATTTTTGGAAGAGTTACCGCACGCGGACGTAAGGAAAAAGTGTTTTTCAAAAATTCATCATAAATCGGAATATTGTGCTAGAATTTTCCAATTTGTTGCAAAATGAAGGTAAATTATTGAATATTACTAGAATGTAAGAGTTTTAGCTTACAATTGTGTTTTTCTACCATTTTGGTCGAGTCAAATTTGACCGGAGGTTGAAATTTTTGGCACTTATCGTGATTTATATGAAAATATTTCAAAACTGATAAAAGCTACAACCATAGGTTGTTTTTTGTTGTATTCTACATGAAATTGCACACATTTTCATATGTAACGGCTAATATAAAATGGTGCAAAAATTACGACAAAGTGACGAAAGAATTTCTGAGATGTGTCGCTGATGCTTTTTAGTGTGAGAAGAAATAAATTCGCACATGCACACCTGGGTAAAGCTTGTAAACAAAACAGCTTGATCCGTGAACTCCCAGCATCCCTCAAGGCGCGTGATTAAAATGATTTTTTGCAAACTAGGCCTATAACTATTTTTCTGCGAACATTCAAAAAAACTTTTTGTAGTCGACGATCGTACTTCAATTAAGCAGCCTACAGACAATTTTAGTTGATGTATAATACGTCCAGTCAGCGTTTAAGGGTTAATGGGCATTACTTGTTTGGCCTATGATACAGAAATCACTTCTTTCAATATGTTTTACAATTTTTAGAGTATTTTCTTATGTTAGAATATTCGGGATTGGAGAATCGATTCTGACTCGCAGTAACCTCCTTGTGGGTCCAACAGACGTCACCGAGTTACACTTAGGGCAAGTATACTTATATACCACGTTGGAGGTCAAAAGAGGGTCTAATCGATCTTTGTATCTGAAAAAGGAACCAAGTGTTAGTGGGTTTATTGGGATTATTTTCAGATTAATGGCACCATAATGTTTATGAACAATTTGTGTGAACCTTTTTCGAAAAGAGTCATCGTTTAAAAAAGGGAATTTGGCGTAAAAAGCTAATTTTGGTACTGTACAAAGTATAGCCATATTAACGAATTTTTGTTAAGAACATACGGAGCTTTTTATAAAACAAGGTCTGTAGGAAACAGTTATTCGTAAAGTATTCGGAAAGGAAGCTCATTTCTTGGTGGAAGTATTGCCAGTTTGATGTAATAAAAAAGAAAAAAAAAACCGCCCTGTGGATAGTAAAAATAAAGTTATATTTGCTTTTGCGTATAACCTTCACTACATTAGCCATTTAATGTACCTTCATGTTCTTAGACTTCTCATCAACATGACATTGAAATATCTGGTCCAAACTCTCTCTTTCCATGGGTATTAAAGCCCTTCTGTTTTAGTGCCGCCTTTTCAGCTTCAACCATCCAGCGCCACGTAGGTCTTTTTCTGCTTCCCCTCAAGACTCCCAACTCAGATGTCATCACCAACCCGTTGTCGTTGACTCCTTCAACATGACCAGCCCATCTCGGAGTACTGTGGTCCATCAGTGCATTTATATAATCCATCCTACCACATTTTAATCGTATTTCTAAATTTCTTTCCTCTTCATTTCTTCTGATGTCAATTAGCCATATTATTCAAACACTTCAGCCTGTTTTATTTATTTATATATTCATTTATTTATTGCGTAAAACATACACACTTCCCGTACAGAAGAGAGCGTCGACCCAACAGAACGCTCTAACATTTTGTTAATAAGCGGAATGCGGTTAGTATATAGGCTTAGCTTGTGAACTCATTCACAGATGTGCTTGTAAATGTAAATTTATGAAGAATGCAAGCAAAAAGGATTTAAAATCGCTTGGGTTATGTGGACGAGTTTAGACTAACAACAAACTCGATGTATCAAATCTGTCGGTGCGGTACTACCATCCTGTTTACACAATGGGCGTTGTGTTGTTCTATTCATTGAAAATACTTTAAAATAGTTGGTGTTTGTGATGCGCGAAAAAAAATTCTCTTTGTTTTGCGTTATTTCATTGTCTTTTCCTGTCTATGCATCTCTCCACTAACAGCCATTAATTGTATGAGAGATCGGGTAATTGGTATTTTTCAAAGTACAGTATAGCTTAGCTTTGTGATAATGAGACCGTTAGTACAATTATATATCAACAAAATTACCATCATAATTTCGTTGTGACATCAAAATGCAAATTTATTTAATGCTAAAATGTGCTACAGTACTGGCTCGCATTTGGAAGGTTCGTGGTTCTGTTTCGGCCTACCGAATACTAGGGGAACCAGCTATGCATGCGTATTTATTACTCGAGAAGGTCTGTGTGGCGAAAAAGATGGACTTATAGTGGACTGTATTATATGCATAACGTTGTTACTTGGTCAAAAACCGCTAAAAGTCTTACGTAACAACTCCACAAAACTCCCTTTGCGGTTTCTAAATTACGGGGAGATATCTCTCAACCCAATTCATTATTAACTAGGATAACACACCAATATCGTTAATGAATAGTACCATAATTAAGTACTTTCACTTACTGAGCAGTCCTTGTAGACATGAACTCAGATCATAAATCACTATACGAGATACGTTGAGAGGTACGCGCCTCTCTCTCTCTCTCTCTCTCTCTCTCTCTCTCTCTCTCTCTCTCTCTCTCTCTCTCTCTCTCTAAATGTTGCGAGTACTCACGGGTTGATTTTCAGACCTTTTGAGGGACCTGCTGTGTTATCTCGTTTCTAAAACGTTTATTTGCATAACCTTAAAAGTTATGACACAATATAGGTTTATCAGATCAATTTATATTCACCATCCATAAAACTGAAACAGGAAAAATGAGATAAAATCGAGGGATATTGAAACGCATTTGATAAATGTAAAGTTAAAATTAATTTAATAACTAAAAGTTAAACATATCAAAGAGTAATAACATATAAGTGACAAATGAAATTAATCACTCAAAGGGAATTGTAAATCAATGGCACTCAAATGAAACAAATTACGAAAAAAATCAAAGAATCAGGGCAATCGCCCTTTCTAAATCCACACACACATCACTACACAACACTAGATAACAGGTCACCTCAAAAGTTGAGCCAAGTAGCTGTTCGTTGAACTTCGTTCCGTCCTGCATTCGGGTTTTGTTGGGGAAAAGAGACAAGTTATACAATTACCACTAATGTAGAACTGACGTACAAGGTTTTCATGGACATAAAAAACTCTACAATAATTATCAACATCGTTGTCAAAAATAAATTCCAAATATAATAGTGTGCAACTTCAACATATTTATGAAATGTAGTGAATTAATTGGTGGTGTGTGTCAATACAATTTTGGGCGGTATCATGCCCATACAGTGTACTACGCACATACGCATGCACACCCCTCGCGATCTTTTGACATCTCCTAAAGGCTTCTCTGGCGAGAGGCACAAACAAGACCCAATGACACCAACTCTTACCCTACGTAATATGCGCAATACATTCACCAAGAACAATTTCATATATATATGAAGACAAATGAATTATCATAACTAAAACAGTAATTATACTTCGTTACTAAAACGTCTACTGACGTTTATGTCAAAAGACTTCATCTTTGTGTAAAACCATCTTTTCAGTGCTAACCGCACCACAGATATACTACGTATTAGAACATAGCAAATCAGATAATATAATGTTAAGAGTGTCATTCTCGAATAGATGTGGTTCTTTCACCCTTATTATGCCATGCAATGTAGACGTACATATCTTTACAAAATATATGGGCATGCGAATATATTTGGTTTTCACATGAATATAAATACAGTAACATAGTTCCTGTCTGTCGATTACCTGACAGACGGCAATACGCAGTGAAAATCAATCTATAATTTCTAATGAGACGGACACTAATAAATATAATAAAAAGCAAATGGCATGGAAACTAGTGAATACACAAAAACATTAGAAAATAAAATCGTTGTGAGAGGAATTCCTCACAGTCTGCCTAGAAACTGAAAAATTATATGGTATTCTGATAATGTTGTACATTGCATATATAGCATCCTCTATGAATTCAATCATTACTGTTTGATTTATACAAGGCAAAATAGTTGATATTATGCATATCTCAGTATTATGCATTTAGAAAACAAGGAAAGTGCTTATTAAAATTCTGGTGAGAATACGAGACCTCATGATCACAGCTATTCCAGTTTCTTATAGTCCCCCTTTCTCTGGCATTCTTTGTAAGGTACTCGGTATAAAGAATGCTTATTTCATGGGGGTCTTGCCTATATGAGGACAAAGACTAAGCTTACGGGCTCTTCTAACCATTCAGCCAAAGTGAAGGACGTCACAGTAAATAAATACCATATACTCCTACTGAAAAAATATAGAAGAGGCATTCCGGTTTTATTTTTGTGCTAACTAGGGAACTGTAGAGCGGGACTACATCGCTACAGAAATGTCCAATCTCAATGAAGACCAACATCCTATTAACAAAGTGGATCAAATTCTGTCGCAAATTTCAGGTCCTATCCCAACAACGAATATCGAAATCTTGACTCGGTGAGCAATCGATCTCAGAAGAACCACGAAAACTGTAGTATATGCTCATCGTAAAGCGAACGATTTTACAGATTTTCGGTCGTAAATTAAGTTCAAAATCATATTACAAGAATTAACTCTGCATCAACTTTTTATTTGGGTAAATTCATCTGTTTTGTTTAGAGTATATAATAATGTAAAACTCTTATTCAACCACGAAGACAAAACAGACCTCATCCATATGTTTCTTATATTAAAATGGTTGAAATTTCATTTCGTATTGCGCGTCATCTTGAGTCGTTATGCATCTACATAACTATGTGTAATAAACGAGATAGTTTTACCATTTTTTTATTTTATACATTTGGTATCTTTTGCTCACACTCCACACTTTATGCCAGCTATGTCTTCTTCACAGTATTTGTCATTACCAGCAATGTTATCAAAGTATGCATAGTAACATACTGCCATAATCACTGGTTAACTCCTATTCGCAAAGGATGCTCAAATTTCATATAAGAGTTTTTAACATCTTGAATCTAGACAAACTTGCTTCCTGTGTAATGTATAGATATTTAATGATAATATTCTTGATATTACTCATGTATTTACTATACTACATATGTATGCAGTACTGATGTGTCAATCGTCCTGACTAAACATTTGGAGGCTACCATACATTTTAGGACAATTAACTCAGACTAGCCTATACATAACAATTCAAACCATAGGCTAATATAAAGTTACCTCATAGGCTTAGGCTATTATAATTCTTGGCCTATCTTTAGCTGGAACAGGTACTTGACGACGGTCGAATCTTAATAAGGGTTGAGGGAAAGGCTGGTTCCCGCGGGTTTTTTATTTCTTAACAGTAGGTGGATACATAATAAAAGCAGCTTATTCCTAGTTGTATTCCTTCAATAATAGTTAGAACCAACACCGATTCTTACAAGAGACCCCCTATACTGGTTCTTACACTGGACCCTTATACTGGTTCCCTGTAATACAAACATTTCATTTAGGACGGCAATCTTGTGCCAAAGAGCTAGGCTATGCTGTACTCATGCCTAACTTAACTGTTACAAATCACAGTTAGCCTGAATTTATATGCATAACATTGGTGGAATTTACTCTAGAACTGACATTTTAATAAACATAAGGAAGACTGATTCACATATTAGCGTTGGTGGTACAATTGCAACCGCATGCAAACATGGTGCAACTTACGTAACAGTACCATTGCAATTCTTGGTAATTGGTAGTTATATCAAAGTAAAAGTATAAAGGAACACTGCCAAGTGTTATGGCAACATAAACATTATAAACTACGACTAGCGCATACGTTTTACAAGGGAGAAATACGTCAGTTAAAATGAATATAAGGGGAGATACATTCGTTTCCCTTCAGCGTTGCCGTACTCGTCTCGAACAGAGCAATTTGAGCTTATGCAACTGCTCACTTAGTTACGGTTACGTACATACGTACATACACTCGATCATAGACAATCTCAGCTTCGAATGGCTAACTTAACATTTTGATCAGATGAAAACCAACTCGGTTTTCCAGTCCACCAACTTCAATGGGTACTGTCTTAAATGCTAAATGAATGATTTCCATCATTACACCTGCGCTAAGAGAAATCAAGTTGGTAACTGTGATGGGCCTTCTAGGAATAATTAGTTACATCCAACACTACCATGACAATGGATTTGGTTCCGGATCTGTTCAAATAGATTCACTTCTTCCCTGAACTTGCCTAACTCTCTCTCTCTCTCTCTCTCTCTCTCTCTCTCTCTCTCTCTCTCTCTCTCTCTCTCTATATATATATATATATATATATATATATATAGTGTATATATATATATATATATATTGTTACGAAGTGCTAAGCATCTGGTTACCTCACAAAAGCCAGACACCTGAACCCTCATCACAGTTATTAAACGACTGAATACTCTAAAGGCAACAGTGATCCCTTAACAACTCACCAGTATTGCAGAAAATCAGACTAAGTTCATCAAAACAGGTGTGAGGTAATCTTGTAAGTAATTAAATTAGTCAAAGGGCATCACTCCATCAACAACTTTAAAAGTCTAAGTATTTCCCTGATTTCAGAAGTCTAAGTACTTCTCTGGTCTAAATCACTTCAAGTAAATTGAAGGAAAGCAGATCAATATACTGGTATAAAAATAAAAACACTTATAAAAATTTTAAATATAAATATTTATTATTAAACTCAAAGTTTATAAGTGAAATTCACAATATCAGGGAAAATTACTGTTAATTGAAAACAAAGTAAAGTTTAATTAATTTTTGAATCAATTAAGTAAAATTAAATCAAAAGTAATTTATAAAATTAATTCAATCAAAATTCAAAAGTGTTAGGCAATAATTGAAAATTAGAAATGAATTCACAAGTGCTAAACAATAATAAAACTTGAAAAGAGTTCTAAGTAAATGCAAATTAATTCACAAGTGTTAAATTTAATTAAATGTGCAATTTTTAAGCAATGAAAATAACTAGGTCAATTAAATTGTGAATGTAAATGAAAATACAGATAAATGTAGACAGTATCAAAACAAAAAGTCACACTTCAACAAGAAAATGAAAAAATGCATAAAACGCAACAAACACAAAAGACAAAAATTTGCAATGTGTAAAAGTGTAAATCTTTTCACTCAAAACATTGTAACCATCAGTTTTTACCAAACCACTGTTCCTATCAGTTATTAGTTAACCACTGTTCCTATCCGTTATTAGTTATTAGTTTCTTACCAAACCATCATAACCATTAGATATTAGTTGCAACTAATAAAAATATAACACACTTTACCTTTTTGATATACCAACTTCTTTCTTTGCCGCAGTCTTGTTTTACACTTTCACAAAAACCAGGCGCCGTTACAACAATGTTTGTTCAGATTCCACACAAAAAACACTATTTAACACCAAATAAAGTCTAAGAAATATCAAATATGAAATTCTCAAGTTACGAGTGACCAATTTACGTTACGTTAATATAATCTCAAGGATGGAGAGAGAGAGAGAGAGAGAGAGAGAGAGAGAGAGAGAGAGAGAGAGAGAGAGAGAGCTGAACGCCTCGAGTATCTGAGATCTAATAAATTTCTCTTCCTTACGGAAGCTGGACAGGGAAGATGACACAAAACATTTTTGGCACAATTCTTCCAGAAACTTCGAAATCTTACGCAATTTTACATACAAAATGTGCAATCTGCACATGGCACTCAGCAAAGACATACATGTAAAAGACCAGTCTGTTAAAAAAAGACATGTATTCGACTCGGTCGACCGAAGCAGACAGATTCTCAAAACACAAATGAAGTCTTGAGCTCGCTTATCAAACGTGTTGACAGATTAGGAAAAAACAACTCTAGCTTTGAACGGATAAAGATAATGGAAAAAACCACTCTAGCTTTGAACGGACAAAGATATTCTCTCTCTTTCTACATTGTACATTATATATATTATTCTTTCACTTTGTTATGCGAAATCTGAACACATTTAAAACATCCTATCTCTAAGCTATCTAGGAATCTGAAAAAATGTTGCACAATTATACATAACATTTTAAACAGTCACAGAGGAGATATATGCATTTTGACAGTAGCAATATAATATATATATATATATATATATATATATATATATATATATATATGACTGGTAAAAGTGTTGTTACAACAGAATTCCATCTAATAAAAGGAGCCCATAAAAACACCAAAATATAGAGAGAAAAGTACTATATTTCAAAGACTGCTGTCTCTTCAGGTATATGAATGAGAAAAGTTAACAGAAAAGGTGGTATTTATACCCAGAGATCCATCCACAGGTAAGCCAATTTAGGTCACCCCCGCTGATAATCTTCCTTTAATCTTCTTAAGCGTTGGTTGAATGAAAACCTTGTCGATCACATCAGAATCCCATGCTCCTTTTGAGATGTTCATTACCTGCCTCTCTTTTATTAAGGCCGATTCCATCATTTAACTCTTGTACCGGCAGTTGCTGCTATAAATTGTACGTGACAAATTCCAGTTTATTTTATGGTTATGTTCATTTATATGGTTGAAAATAGCTGAATTCTGTTTCCATACCTAACTAACTGACCGTTTGTGTTGTATTAATCTCTGGGGAAGTGATTTTCCTGTAAATCCGACGTAAGATTGATCACAGTCCTGGCATGGGATTTCATAAACCCCTGTTTCCTTGGGGAATGTCTTTTGTTGGACATTAATCAGGGATTTGGCTAAGGTGTTTGGGTAAGTAAATGCAAAAGGGTTAGATTTTCCAAGGGTCTGAGTCACTGTCTTTATCCTGTCCCGGTGAGGAATTTTTATTTTATTGTTGGGTGTCTCTTTGGTCTTGTTTTGAGGGGGTCAGTAGAAAATTACAATTTCTTTGTGAATTGCTTTCTCAATTATATGGTCAGGATACTTTAAAGACGAAAGTTGCGTAGGAATTAGTTCAAATTCTTTTTCCAGGAAATCTGGGGAACAAATTCGTAATCCTCTTAAGAATAGATTGCTGGCTACACCTATCTTGATTGCAATGTCGTGATAGCTAAAGTAGTGAATGTATGAAAGTGAGAATGTTGGTTTTCTGTATATGGTAAATTTGTTTTCTGTCATGTCTCTGATTATTAAAACATCTAACAAAGGAATTTTGTTGTCTTTTTCTCATTCAACTTTAAATTTGATGCTGGGCACTGATGCATTTAATTTTGAAAGGAATTCATTAAAATTGACCCACCTATTATCCCCTCTTGATTTGAGACTGCCTTGACGAAGTTATGCATTTTCAGCTGACTGCTGAAAATGCATAGCGGGCAAGAGGCCTTTCGAACTGGGAGAAATATCTCCCAGTTCGAATCCAAAAGTCTTAATTTTCCTCTTACTTAAATTTGTTTCCACTCTTCTACTATCTTTAACTCAGTTGCTCAACCTAGCTGTCCCCCCCTCTTCACTAAAACCTTCTTACAGGTTGGGCAGGGGCTGGGCATTTGCGCATTGGCTCTTTCTTGATCCAAATGGCAGAGACTGTAGAGGTTTGGTCCGCCTCTCGAGTATGTTTGGACCCTGAGGATGTTGATATGATTTCATAGCAATATCCATCGGGGCGGAACTACCTATGGGGGATTTGCCTGCGGAATCCGGGGAGGTATAGTCTCTACGGTAGGACTCTCGGCATTCTTTCCGGTGTGCCCTCTATTGTAACATGAATTGGGATGATTGCATACTAGTTATGCCCTCAGTCCTATCAAGCGGGTTTTGCTTACGCTTGAGCCACTCATGTTATGGTAGAGCTATCCCTTCGGGGTAGGGTAGGGAGTGGACATATGGGAGTCAATCTCTGCTGAGTGTCTTTGGTGAGAGAGGGGGTTGGTGCGGGGGGCCTGGTTTTCTGCCTGATTTGCAGTAGGTTTTTCAAATTTCTGCTGAAGGATTAATGAATAACAACCCTATGATAAACTCCCCTGGACAATGTGACCTCTTGACACTACCCTCCTCTTCGACCTCTGGCACGGACAAGGACAATCCTATAGAAAATTCAGTTGTACAAAAGACGACCCATGACAAGACCTTGAATGTTGCTATGGAAAGTTCTAGCAGTGGTGAGAGAATCCTTTATGTTGATTCTCTCTCCTCAGACTTCAATTGTTTTACGTTTATGGAAATGTTTGGAAGGTTTGGTGAAATAAAAGTCATAAAGTATTGTGAAACTAAAGATTTTGCATTTTGGAGGGTTTGGATTGAGTTTACTACTCATAAGAATGCCATGAATGCTTTCAAGTGCTCAACTAAGGAAAACTTAATATGTATATTAATTCATAAAATACCCCAGAATATTGAAGTTGATTCCTTTTATCCAGCAAGAGTCAGTCCGGAAACTACAGATGGGAAATGTAAGTTGAGGACATCTTTACCTGCCAGGTGGCTAATTGTTTCTACAAAATCAGAATTTTGCAATCTTTTCCACTTCAGGAAACATTTGAGAACATTGGCAGGAACAATGACCAACTCTGATATTACGAGGTTTGGAAAGAATAGTTTTTTGGTTCATGCAAAGTCTTATAGACAAGGTCACATGATCTCTAAGCTGAAAAATACTGATATGATAAAAGAGGTCAAACCACACTTTAGTTTTGTTTTAGTTATGCCAAGGGAGTGGTATTCAGTCAAGACCTATATGAACTGCCTGACGAGGAATTGCTGGAAATGTGTGATGATAAAGTGTGGAAGATTTTCAAGGTTCCAAGATCAAGAATGATTATTTTCACTTTTAATAATGATCAAGTTCCTGATTATGTATATGTTGACAAGGAGAGATTTCGTGTTAGACCTTTTAAGCATAGACCACTCCAATGTTTCATATGTTTTGGATATGGTCACTCTGCAAAGGTATGTACTAGGAACCAGTTATGTGCTGCCTGCTCCTTACAAAAGCATGAAGGTGAATGTTCTACCCCAGTATTATGTATAAATTGTAAGGGAAATCATAATGCAAGGCATAAGGAATGTGAGTCATTTAAAAAAGAAGTGTTAGCCATAGAGAAAGCTCATCCTGAACATCTAAGTATTAGCCAGGCAAAAAGACTTTTGTTTCCAAGACCTCAATATAGTGAAGTAGTAAAAAGTGGAAAATCTAATATAAAAGATCGATCTAGAATACAACTTCAAAGTCAAAGCTTCAGCTATCACCCTTCTGAGCTCGAAGTACATTCAGCATCTCCGCCTTCAATCCAAGAAGGCCCCTTTGTCCCCTCCCGATGGGCCTCCTCTGGGCTTCTGGGAGGTCTGCTCCGGGCTTCCTAATGTAGAAGCCTCACAGGCAGCTTCGCTGCCTGATCTGGGTATGTCCCAGAATGACACCTTGTTCAGTGCACCGCATAAGGCTCAGGTGCACGCTGCAGAGACGGTGCCTCTTAGAAATAAGAGACCCCGTACTCCATCATCATCTCCACCTATATCCCCACACCATAGTAGGGTTCCCAAGAGAGGAAATAGCAGGTCTCTTGAGGATCTGCCAAGTTCCTCTTTGAAACAAAGACCAAGGCCAAGTCTTAACAGACCAGCCCAATCCAAGTCCAAAAAGTAAAAAGAAAAAAAAAATAATAGTAAATAATGGCTCTAAGTCAGTGGAACATACGCGGTTTCCATTCAAATAGAGAACAGGTCCGGGTCCTTTTCAAGGAGCATAATTTAGCTGCCCTTTGTTTGCAAGAGACTAAACTTGATAATGTTTCTCCTAACTGTGGACAGAACTTTATTTTTCACAGATCTCCACCACCTGTAGGTGAACGTGCTCATGGTGGTACATGTATTATTGCGGCCAAGTCACTACCACAAAAAGTTATCAAATTAGATTCCATACTGCAAGCTTGTGCAACACAGATTTTCATCAACAAATGGGTTACTCTGTGCTCTCTTTATCTAGAACCTGGCCTAGAAACTGGATTGGTGGACAGAGCTGGCAATCCAAGACAATTAGAGGTTGAAGATTTGCAATCACTTTTAGACCACTACCTCAGCCTTTCATTCTGATGGGGGATTCAATGCAAAACATACTTTGTTTGTGGGGGAAGGTAGGTGTGATCACCGTGGTCTTATAATTGAAAGATTAATAGATTGCAATGATGTAGTGTTAATGAACGACGGTTCTCCTTCAAGGTTTGATGTAGCCCATAACTCTAGTTCAGCAATTGATCTTACAATATGTTCGTCGTCATTACGATTAGACTATAAGTGGTCAGTGGATGAAAATCTCTATGGAGGCGACCACTATCCCATCCATCTTAAGTATGTACAAAATACACCCTCCCCATCTTTACCCAAATGGAAGATAAAGGAGGCAGATTGGCAGCTGTATGAAATATCTACCAAAGTCAATCGTAAGGTCAATGAATTTCCTTGCCCCTCGGCCTGACCTACGAATATCTCGCTAGTATAATGATTGGAGGGGCAATGATGTAAATTCCTAAAACATCAGGGAAACCCCGTCGTCCACTGGTTCCTTGGTGGAATAATAAATGTGCCTTGACTAGGAAAATTCCAAGAGCCAGTTACAAGCGATATCGAAGGCGTCCTGTCTTGGTTAATAGAATAATATACAAGCAAAACCTCGCCAAAACAAAAGCAAGTTTTTAAAGAAGCAAGGAGGGAGTCCTTCGTTAGGTACATATCGAAGGAATTAAAGTATAACTCGCCACTTTCTCTGGTTTGGGATAGAATCCGTAAATCACTAGCGAAATTTTCCCCTTCTCCTTTACCTATTTTGAAAATCAACTTGGTAGTTATATCGGATGCAAGAGAGGTGGCAGAGGTCTTTGCTCGGCACTTTTCAAGCATTTCAAGTCCCAGTCACTACTCCCCTGAATTTCGCAATATTAGAACCATGACTATAGTTAATCCGCCTGTTTGTTCAAATTCTGAGGCATATAACCTTCCATTTAGTATTGTCGAATTCGAATATGCCTTATCTTTGTCCTCTCCGTCACCTGGAGAAGATGATATTATTTATGCAATGATTTCTCACTTACCTCTGGAGTCAAAAAAATTCTTTGTCGATGTTTTAAACGAATTCTGGTGCTCAGGGACTTCATACAAGTTGTGGAAAAACTCTGTTATAATTCCTTTTTAGAAACCCGGAAAGGACTCTAGTCATCCCAAAAGTTATAGGCCTATTGCTCTTACCAGCTGTGTCTTCAAGATTTACGAACGAATGGTGAATTTTCGTCTGATATGGTTATTAGAAACAAAGAACCTGTTGTCGAAGAGGCAATTTGGCTTTCGCAAGAATAGAAGTACTTTGGATCCCTTATTATGTCTCACACGTGAGATTCAGAATGCTTTTGCAGTCCAAAATCAAACAATTGCCGTGTTCTTTGATCTGGAAAAAGCATTTGATACTACCTGGAGGGGTGGTATTTTAATGCAGCTGGTTGAATGGCGTATTGGTGGCAATATGTTTAATTTTGCCAGACTTCCTGTCTGACCGGTACCTTAAAGTTAGAATCGGCTCTACCTTCTCATCAGAGTATCTTCAGGAAGAATGCATTCCACAAGGGAGTGTGCTTAGTCCAACCTTTTTTAATATTGCCATTAATGGTTTACTTGAACATCTCCCTGTTGGAGTAACTGGTCAAGCATTCGCGGATGATATTGTTGTTGCCTGTAGTAGAGCTACTGCAGTTGAAGCTTGTACTAAAATTCAGTTTGCAATTAATGTTGCTACTTCCTTGGCTAATAGTAAAGGTTTCAAATTTTCTGCAGAAAAAACTAAAGCTATACGTTTTTGCAGAACATGAAGAAGGGAAGAGATTCCAACCTTATTTTTAGAAGGTTCTATCTTGCTGTATGAAGATAAAGTCAAATATTTAGGAATTATTTTTGACAAAAAATTGACTTTTGCTGAACATATAAATGTGACTGCAGTAAATGTTAAACAGCGGTGCAATATTCTTAAAGTTGTTAGTAACCTGAATTTTGGAGCCGACCGTACTACTTTATTAAGAATTTATCAGGCACTATGCTTGAGTAAAGGCGGCCATACACATACGCGACTGGCTTGAGGTTTGTCCTGCCGGGATTAGCGCGCGCTCCAGTCCGCTTCCCGGGTATTGCCCATACACGCAGAGGACTTGCTCTACGTATATTTTGAGAGGGCAGAGCTCATATGCAGTGGCCGTGTTCCTTTCAGTCCTGTAGTGTCCTGATATGGTGAGTGTTTTTAAATCATGGCACCAAGTAAAAGGAAGATAAGTGCAACAATGATAATAGCACTCCCCTGCAAGACGAATACGAGCATGAAATATGCAAGAAAAATTGTAAAGTATGGGTGAAACCATGGCTAATAAAGAGAGGTTTTACCATATAACTTAAATGAAAGAATTAAAGGAAAATAACCCGGAAGATTATAGAAATTATTTAAGAATGATTGATGATGGTTGGGGTGTTCCTAATTTTTATTGCTGCTTCAGGTACAGTAATCGGGTAACGGAATCCATTCATTTAGTTTGGGAGGACGTCTGAATATACAATATGCTTTTCAGCTTTTTAATTTTATTTAACCAACGGAAAGTTTTACCTGCATTTCAGAATGTTTTTCTCTCTCATCTTCTCTCATCATCTCGCTCGCCGTCCCTATCTCTCTGCTCTCTCTCCTCTCTCCCCTCTCCTCTCAAGGTGATATGGAATGCGTCATTCTTAAACATACTTTACTTTGTATAACAGGAATCTAAATTGACTCTGGAGATGAATGAATTTGAATATCGATGAAAGGTGTGATATCGATCACTATGGACAGATTTCCTCTCAAATGTTTTACTAGTGAAATTCACAGTCGTTTAAGAATGGTAATGTCTTTATCGCCACGTTTGTCCTTTAAAAGGTTTTAACAAATTAATTGTAAAAAACTCATTTATATAGTCAAAAGATACCATGAAAGGCTGGCAGTTTGGCTTTCACAAAAGCTGTTTGCATCTTTATCTATTCGTTTTTACATAATTCCAGTAATTGCTCATAAGCTGCTTGTCTTTTTACTGGATTGGAATAATCCGAACTTCGTATTTTCCAAAAGCACGGTAGTGCTCTGTACAGGTCCAAAAAAATCAGAGTGAAATCGTGAGATAAATACTTGACTGACTGCGACATCCTTTCACAACAGCAGTACTGCCCCGACTCCCACGGGGAAAAAGGTATTGTGCAGTTGGACACAGGTTTACCTGGTACAGACACCGTCCTTCAGAGACTCCGAAAAATTACATGGTAACAGTGTTTCTGAGGGAGATGGGGTGGGGGGAGAACTCCTCCTGCTTACACGAGTTCCACCAATAAACTCAGGAATTATTAGGTATGGTTGGAGAAAGACACACACACGGAGTAAAAACCAAAAAAGAAATCTGAGCAGTTTATATCGTTGTAATGAAGATTGTTGTCTCACTTGTAATATGTTTGTTTATTAAGCTTCCATTTAACTTTCGGCCAAGACGTTATCTTACCACTGTGGCTTTTATTGTATATTGGTCATATTCATTACACAATACTTAAAATATATCAACATTTTAAAGTTATATTGGTATTGCCAAAAATCACGAACATCATAACAGGATATTTTAACCTTATACATGTAAGCCAAGTTAAAGTTCAGTGCGTTTTCCTACAAAATGCTACAATAGGAAGCTATAAAGAGAAGAACCAGCAGCACTTGATTGAATATACCCAAAAACTCCGTAAATGTGTTGAGAGTCAGCTCTCTCTCTCTCTCTCTCTCTTATACTAGCTAACTTATCTCTCTCTCTCTCTCAGCCATACCAGCTAACTTAGTGACATGATGCCATCTAGAAAAACCCCTTACCTCAGTATGCAGTTCTGATATGTCATTAGTGTATTCAGGAGAGGATCAGTGACCCAATAATGTCGAAGATTGCTCTTCCTGACAATACCCATTAGCATAACGAAAGCAAAGAAATTTCTCATCTCTGATACTGCAATGTCATACTCTTGTTCCCTTGAGTGTCGCTTCATATATAACCCCATTTCATAACATGAAATTAACGATTGGATCTCTCTACAGTCAGTTCCATTATAGAATCATTAAAAGCAGAATAAAAAAACTTTATTCCTGATATACTTTCATCAAAATCGAAGGTGTGCGGCAAAAAATTATCACCTCCAATCCTTTGCCACACAGGATTAGCTGGTTTGACATTTCTGACAACCTCCTAGGCCACCCTTACCTCCCCTACCCCGCGCTGTTCATACAAATGGAAGACGAGCAGAGCAAACGGCCAACAAGACCACTAATAAGGTACTAAGTAGACAGAAACAATATCGATACAATAAGCTATGAAGGCGCGCAAATTTAAAAACTTAAGAACGTCACATGGCGTAAACAACATGTGTGGGACGACTTCTGTAACACGTCATATAACGTGGTTGACCTTTTAAGGGTTAACTGTTGTTTTTCTAAAATTATGTATGCGCTGAAATATTATAGACTATATATTTCGTTGACCTCAGGTGATAGGTGAAGTCATTTGGGCTTTCCTTATAGTGGCTGACATAAAGAGAGTATCATCTACTGAATTGACAATTTCCTTTTAAAATATCCTACAGAATATGACCCCTATACTCAGAAACGACAACGACGGCCAAAAAATATGCACATTTTTAACTCTTGTTCATATAACTTAGGTTTTAACCAAGATACATTGAAAATATCAGTAGGATATAAAGCATTACATTTCAAATAATGAAACTATTTTAATAGACTCCAAGAAGCTAATAAGCGAAAAATAAGCGGCGATATATCATATCTGTATCGGCCACACCACAGTGAACAAAGTATACAGGTAAGGCAATTTGCCAATACTGTTACCGACCTTACTGTATGAAAACAGTGCTCGGCGAGTCATTCAGTTCTATAATTCAATGCTGTTAACAAGAAACAGTGATTAGGAAGACACATCAAAAACATGTAGGGCCCGAGTAAGTAGGAAAGTTTACTGCAATACTCTCAATATTGTATGGAGGCATTATGCCATTTTTTTTTTTACAGATACTTCGAATATTATATCAAGAATATCATGGTTAATAAAAACTTGTTGAGAATTATGTTTATTAAAACATATAATCAAATAACTAGTGAAAACAAAATGAGAACATTTTATGTCCTATTACAAAAAATATAACATTTATATTATACAATCTATTACCTTGACCATCCTCCCTCTCTCTCAGTCACTTCCCTCAATCTGTCGGGCATCGAATGAACAAGGTTGAAAATTTGCTGGTGGTCTCCGTCCACAAATTTCCCACTGAGAGTTGATATGAGCCATGAGTTGCTGTGTTGTTCTCTCATGTTCCATTCTCCATGTGTTCACATGCTCCTTTTCTCGGCCATTCAAGAGGAAGCAGGTTATCCTGTACGGCAAACCACTCTTGAACAACGCGAGCAATGTGAATGGGACTCTGGTCGTGCTTGAACAGGATGGGCCCTGGTGGGAAGGGAAATTCCTTTCTCTTAATGAAGGCAAGAAGGAGGTTTGCAGCAGCTCAACATACTTAGCTGCTGTAAATCGCCCCTCGTTACGGAACACATCACCCATACCATGCAGACACACCCAGCCCCATACGTTGCAGGTGACATGGCCGGATCGAACCACCTCAACGATGTTACAGGGTTCATATCTGAATGAGAGAAAAAATGGTGGTATGTACTATAAATCATATATATATATTTTATATATATATATATATATATATATATATATATATATATATATATATACCTTTGGAGAATTTAAATTCCCATTGATGAGCAACACTGAAAGAATTACATTGTCTAATTATTTATTTAATTATATTTGAGGAAAAAAGAGGAAATGATGCCACTGTCCCTTACCTAATATTTATCTCAGAAATAGCACTCTTATTTATGTTTACTCCTTTTTATATTTTGACAGTCCACTTCCGTGGAACAAAATCTGAAGATTAATAATTAATATAAAGAAGAATGCAAGTAATGATTTTGCTTTATCATACCGAGTTCTATTGTTTGCCAACAATGTAGCTTCCCGTGCGATGTGGACGAGAAGCACTTCTCGTCAGTAAAAGATGACCCGGCCCCGAAAAAGTCCAAACCCTTATCAGCATGACGTGGCAAAATCAAGCCTTCCCGTCTTATGTCACTCCGTCAAGAGCTCCTTCGTCGCTGGAGTTCTGTGATGAATCTCAGCATAGTGGAGTCTGCGTCGTACTGTCACTGATGACACTTCTAATCCAAGGTCTTCACGAATGGCCTCGGCGTTGGTTAAGGGTTGCTCTCGAGCCGCCCTGATAATGGCGTCGTCCTCAACTGGGGTGGTTTTCCGTGGACCCCCTGGCCTAGCTAAGAGAACATATTATCTTAAATGTTTAACTTATAATTTATATAACATCGCAATCAATTCTAGATTCTTCAAATTTTGTAATCGATGGATTGATCATAATTTAGTAAAAATGGCCGTATATTTTTGGTTTCAAAAGCATATAAAATAGAACGTGATTACATATTTCCATAATATTCTCAATTTGGTTGGTGGTTATTAAAGCTGTAAATCATTCCGAGCCAATCACTGAAAAGACATTTAATATATAAACTATAGCTATCATAAGACGCACAATGACTGTGACGGGGTGGGCACAAATAAAATGCTCTTATAGGCTTAATTTTACTGAGATAACTCAATCGACTATCTAACTTTGTTCATGGTTGAGGTCGGCAAGGGCCAACCACCCACTGGTGTGGAATTATGGAGGTGCACCTGAAATATTACAGTGGTGTTGGAATGGCTGTGGATATCTGTGGTCCAACCAAAATTATAATACATTTAAGAAAGAAACTTTCACATTAAATAAGCAAGATTAAATAACCATGAACAATGTACCATATCCACCAATTATTCAGCATAAAAAACTTACGCAATTCGTCAAGTTTCCCACTCTCCTCCCAACTTCTTATCCACAACTGTACCGTGGTGGGGGACACACCAACATCACGTGCAATGGCTCGTATCGAGAAGCCATTGTCGCGTAAAGTGACAATTCGTCCTCGCAGCGCCAGATTTGTGTCCCTTCAATTCAGTGTGAGCGGTTATGAAGTCTGACCCATTTAAAAATCCTGCTGACGACCTCACCTCCGTTGGGATTCAGACTCTGTTTCGAGTTGAGTAAAACAATACCATGCTTCATATATCATTATATCGTTCCTTGATTGTAGGATTAGCCAATAGGGATCATAATCACCATGGTATGAAATAAAAATACTACTGTAAATATAAATATGCTCACGTAATTATTGTTCCTGTTAATAATTACATTGAGAACTGAATACTTGGCGAGCACTGCTTCGTAAAATGAGCTCGGTAAAAGTGCTCGCGAATTCTCAAACCTATTTCTCTGTAACTAAGATTCGTATAAGTACGAGATTTTGCTATGGTGTACTACACCCAGTACCATAATTTATAAAGAATATCATGAATCACAATTATAAAGAGCGCCTAGTGGCGTGGTTAGTATGGTGCTGGCGTCCTATCTCGTGGTCGCGGGTTCGATTCTCGGCCATTCCATTGAGGAGTGAGAGATGCGTATTTCTGGTGATAGAAATTCACTCTCGACGTGGTTCGGAAGTCACGTAAAGCCGTTGGTCCCGTTGCTGAATAACCACTGGTTCCATGCAACGTAAAAACACCATACAAACAAACAAATTATAAAGAATAGACAATTGTCCTGTACGAAGAGGCAAAAGGCTCGATTAGCCAGAAATGGATATGAACATAACAGTATAAAAAAAACTTCTCCTACCCTCTCCCTCCACCCTACTTCCACCCCCGTCCTCTTCCGTCCCTCACCCTCCTCTCCTCCCCCCCATGCTCTCTCTCTCTCTCCTCTCTCCCCCTTTCATTCTATATGTATTTACAAGAGAGAAGTGGTTTTAACCCAATCCTACTTCTGTAAATGTTGTTGTATTCAGAAAATCTACAGTACTATAATAATATCAGGATAAACACTAAAAACACGCAGGCATTAAAGATAAACAAGAAAATATTTCAAGTGGAGCTTTTCCATACACTCTATCCACGAGCATATCTACTTTGTCCACTCATCGGGGTTGCAACAGGCCCACCTTACCCCTAGTCCCCCACCCATTTCAGTTGTAGCAAAGCCAGGCTGAGGACATTGGTACAGCAAAAGCAAGAAGCTTATCAGTTTGAATTACATTTTAGAATTCCAAAACCTGTAAGATGGCTTAACAACAAGAACTCAATCCCCGATACCACTCCCCCCGCCCCTCGAAAAAATATGTATGCATATATTAGTTTAGTCAAGATTAGAGGGTGTTAATGACATATCAAAACGCCATACCTAGCCGCAGTGGGTATTTTCTAGATGGACATGTCACTTTAAATTAGCTAATATGAGAGAGAGAGAGAGAGAGAGGAGCTGAGGTGTCGGGCACTTTCAACACTTTCACTGAGTTTTTGAGTATGCTCAATGAAGTGCTGCTGCGCTTCTCTTTATTGCTTCCTATTATATTATTGGTAGGAAACGCACTGCAATCGATACTATAAACTTGGCTTACGTGAAAAGGTTAAACTATCCTGTTATGATGTTCGTGATTCTCTCCAATACCAATATAACTCTAAAATTTTGATCAATTTTAAGTATTGCTTAATGAATATGACCAATATATAATAACAGACACGGTGGTAAGATAACGCCTTAGATGAAAGTTAAATGGAATCTTAATAAACGAACTTTATATCAAAGTGAGACGTAACCTTAGTTACAGCGATAGAACCTGCCTCAGATTTCATTTTTTTTCTTTTTTTTTTTACTCCGTGTGTGTGTGTGTGTGTGTGTTTCTCCAACCATACCTAATGACTCCTACCACTGAAAGAATTCCAGAGCTTATTGGTGGAACTCTTGCTAAGAGGGAAAAGATACTTATTTTCAAGTCAGTGATGACATGCTCGTATAAAATCTGCAGCCTAATTGTATGAAAGTGAAATCAATGATGGGAGTCGTCTCACTCGCAGCTGTGACCATTTCCTCGTCCTCGGCCAAGCGCTGGGACCTATTGGTGTACTCAGCGCTGAAACGGAAACTGACAGTAAAAAAAGTTCAAAAGGTGTAACAGGAGGAAAACCTTGCAGTTAGGAGGAAGTGGAAAGGATGAGTAAAAGGAGGTACAATAAAAGGAATGAAAGGGGTTGCAGCTAGGGGGGCGAAGGGACACTGTTTAGATCTTCAAGTAATGCCCACAATGATAGCACTACTCCAATAAGAGGGGACAACCATCTGGAGCCTTCACATTGTAATTGTTTATACACAGTAATCCGCTTATGAAATACACTAAAATCCTAAGACAACTTATTGACGATTCCTCTTTCTTAGCAATATTCATCCTCTATTTCATCTAGTAAAACTCAGAACATACAAACGTGTATTGCTGTCTCCTAATTGCGCACATTGTGCGACACTCT
>NC_087205.1:70278210-70298210 GCF_015104395.2 Macrobrachium nipponense
TCATATATGCTTAACCGAAGGGGAATTTTTTCTCGATAATAGATTTGCCTGGACCAGGGCGCGAACCTATGGATCCTTTCAAACCCAGGAACGTCAGTGAAGCTTTACCTACTACACCACCGCGAGAGGTAAAGCTTCACTGACGTTCCTGGGTTTGAAAGGATCCATAGGTTCGCGCCCTGGTCCAGGCAAATCTATTATCGAGAAAAAATTCCCCTTCGGTTAAGCATATATGAAAATATATTACTACTATAAAATGCTGGTTATTTCCCCTCTTTGACTATACAATTAATGAATGGTAAGTAGTGGACAAATACTTGGCAATCTTTGGCATATATATATATATATAATATATATATATATATATACTATATATATATATATATCATTACTATTATATATATATACATATATATATATATATATATATATATATAAAAATATATACTATATATATATATATATATATCTATCTATATATATATATAGTATATTAGAAGTATATTATGATCTATATATATTATATAATATAATATATATTGTAATTTATCTATATCTACAAGACTATATATATATTATTAACATACAATATATATACTATATATATTTAATTAATTATAATATTCAATATATAATATATATATATATTATTTATTATAAATATTATTAATATATTACTACTATCAAATGCTTATTTCCCCTCTTTGACTATAAAATATTGTGTATAAGATTGTGCAACATTTTTTCAGATTCCTAGATAGCTTAGAGATAGGATGTTTTAAATGTGTGTTCACATTTCGCATACCATAATGTAAAAAGAATATATATAACGTAGAATGTAGAAAGAGAGAGATTTTCTTTGTCCGTTCAAAGCTAGAGTTGTTTTTCCTAATCTGTCAACACGTTTGATAAGCAAGCTCCAATCTTCATTGTGTTTTGGGATTCTGTCATCACGTATGATAAGGGAACTTCTGCTTCGGTCGATCGAGTCGAGTATGTGTCTTTTTTTGAACAGACTGGTCTCATATGCATATGTCTTTGTCAAAGCCACGTGCAGATTACACATTTTGTATGTAATGTTGCGTAAGATTTGGAAGCTTCTGGAAGAATTATTGCCCAAAACGTTTTGTGTCATCCCCAGTCCAGCTTCCGTATGGGAGAAGAATCTTATTAGATCTTAGATACTGGAGGCGTTCACATCTCTCTCTCTCTCTCTCTCTCTCCATCGCATAGCACTTTTGATCTTAAAGTAACGTAACGATTTCGTACTTATTGAATGGTCACTCGTAATTTGTAAATTTCAGATTTGATATTTCTTAGAGTTTATTTAGTATTATTTAGTATTTTTTGTGGAATCTGAACAAACGTTGTTGTAACGGCGCTTGATTTTGTGAAAGTGCGAAACAAGCTGCAGCAAGAAAGAAAGAAATTGGTATACCAAAAAGGTAAAGTGTTATATTTTTATTAGTTGCAACTAATAACTGATAGGAAAAGTGGTTAGTTAACAACTAATAACTAATAACAGATGGTTACGAAGGCTTGGTAAAAATTAATAGTTACAATGTTTTGATTGAAAAGATTTACACTTTTACACATTGCAAATTTTTGTGTTTTGTGTTTATTCATTTGAAGTGATTTTTACGTTTTGTGCATTTGTCCATTTTCTTATTGAAGTGTGCCTTTTTATTCTGTGTGATTAATACTTAGTGAAACTTTGATGTTTTCCACATTTTTCTGTATTTTCATTTGCATTCACAATTTAATTAACTTAGCTATTTTCATTAATTAATCGTTGCACAACTAATGAAATTTAACCCTTGTGAATTAATTTGCATTTACTTAGAATTCTTTTCAAGTTTTATTGTTGTTTAGCGCTTGTGAATTAATTTCTAATTTTCAGTTATAGCCTAACACTTTTGAATTTTGATTGAATTAATTTTCTTGAATTTTGTGATAAATTAATTTTGATTTAATTTTACTTAACCCATAAACGCCGAAAGGATGTATTAAACGTCGAGTCAAAATCTCCCCCGATTTCCGAATGGACGTACCATACGTCGGCTCAAAAGTTTTTTTAAAAATTCGCGGAAAAATACTTATAGGCCTACCAGCCGAAAACTTTTGAATCACGCGCCTTGGGGGATGCTGGGAGTTCACGGATCAAGGCGTTGTTTTGTTTACAATCGTTACACAGGCGCGCAAGCGCGAATTTCTTTCTTATCGCACTAAAAAGTATCAGTGACAAATCTCAAAAATTATTTCGTCACTTTGACATAATTTTTGCAACGTTTTAAATTATCCGTTACATGAAGTATTATATATGAAAATGTGCGCAATTTCATTTAGAATACAATAACAAAATACCTCATGATTGTAACTTTTATCATTTTGAAATATTTTCATATAAATAACGATAAGTGCCAAAATTTCAACCTTTGGTCAACTTTGACTCTACCGAAATGGTCGAAAAACGCAATTGTAAGCTAAAACGCTTATATTGTAGTAATATTCAACTATTTACCTTAATTTTGCAACAAATTGGAAGTCTCTAGCACAATATTTCGATTTATGGTGAATTTATGAAAAAACTTTTTCCTTACGTCCGCGCGGTAACTCTTCCGAAAAAAATCAATCATACATGCGATTGTGGTAATGTTTGCAACCATTTAAAACTTAGCCGTTACATAAAGTTTTATATATGGAAATGTGCGCAATTTCATGCACAATACAACTAAAAACAACCCATGGTTGTAGCTTTTATCAGTTTTGAAATATTTTCATATAAAAAATGATAAGTGACAAATTTTCAACCTTCGGTCAATTTTGACTCTACCGAAATGGTCGAAAAACGCAATTGTAAGCTAAAACTCTTATATTTAGTAATATTCAATCATTTACCTTCATTTTGTAACAAATTGGAAGTCTCTAGCACAATATTTCGATTTATGGTGAATTTATGAAAAAAATAAAATTTTCCTTACGTCCGCGCGGTAACTCTTCCGAAAAAATCATACGTGCGATTGTGGTAATGTTTGCACCATTTTAAATTAGCCGTTACATAAATGTGCGCAATTTTATGTAGTATACAACGAAAAATAATTGAAGGTTGTAGCATTTCTCATTTTCGAAATATTTGCATATAAATCACGATAAATAGAAAAAAAACCACGTTCGGTCAACTTTGACTCTACCGAAATGGTCGAAAAACGCAATTGTAAGCTAAAACTCTTATATTTTAGTAATATTCAATCATTTACCTTCATTTTGCAACAAATTGGAAGTCTCTAGCACAATAATTCGATTTATGGTGAATTTATGAAAAAAACTTTCCTTCCCTCTGCGGGCGGATTCTCCGCCATAAATCTCCGAATTGCGTACATCGAATTCTCGGAAAATTTGCTCCGTTTCATATTGGGCATTTCATAGAGTTTTATATATGAAAATGTGCGCAATTTCATGTACAATAAAAGGAAAAATATTTGAAGGTTGTAGCTTTTCTCATTTCCGAAATATTTGCATATAAATCACAATAAATAGAAAAAAAACCACGTTCGGTCAACTTTGACTCTACCGAAATGGTCAAAAACGCAATTGTAAGCTAAAATCCTTACAGTATCGTAATATTCAATCATTTTTATTCATTTTGAAACAAATTGGAAGTATCTAGAACAATATTTAGATTTATGGTGAATTTTTTAAAAAAACATTTTTTTACGACTGCGCGTTACGAATTCGTACATCATTTTGTGATAATATTTTTCCGGTGTTGCTTTTATTGTTTTACAATGTATTATATATCAAAATTATTGCAATTTAGTGTACAATACAACGAAAAAAAAGAAACTCGTTAGCTTTTACCGTTTTTTGCACAGCGTGATTTTAATACAATTATGTATGAATTTTTTTTTTTCGCTACCATATATCGCATTATTTACATATGATAATGATATTATTTTTCATTTTCTGATGATTGCATACTAAATTTCAGGCAATGACAAAAAAAGGAGCCAAAATGAACTCTTAATCTTCAAAACTAAGCGCGCTGTGATTTTTTGAAAAAATTATTTTTTCCGCTTCCGCGCTCGCTCAAAACCGGCTCCGGAATTCGGGGGAGTTTTTGATTTTTACCGCTTCGGCGTTTAAGGGTTAATTGATTCAAGAATTAATTAAACTTTACTGAGTTTTCAAGTAACAGTAATTTTCCCTGATATTGTGAATTTCACTTATAAATATTGAGTTTAATAATAAATTTTTGTATTTGAAATTTTAATAAGTGTTTTCATTTGTAACCAGTATACTTGCATATAATTATGAATAGTTTAGGTAGAAACAAAGAGTGGTAATTGATCTGTTTTCCTTCAGTTAACTTGAGGTGACTTTGAACCAGGGAAGTCCTTAGACTTCTGAAATCAGGGAAGTACTTAAGACTTTTGAAATCAGGGAAATACTTAGACTTTTAAAGTTGTTGATGGAGTGATGCCCTTTGATTAATTTAATTACTTACAAGATTACCTCACACCTGTTTTGATGAACTTAGTCCGATTTTCTCCAATACTGGTAAGTTGTTAAGGGATCACTGTTGCCTTTAGAGTATTCAGTCGTTTACTACCTGTGATGAGGGTTCAGACGTCTGGTAACAATAAATGAATGGTAAGTG
Source organism: Macrobrachium nipponense (assembly GCF_015104395.2). Lineage (NCBI taxonomy): Eukaryota > Metazoa > Arthropoda > Malacostraca > Decapoda > Palaemonidae > Macrobrachium > Macrobrachium nipponense. Next base: position 70,282,868 of record NC_087205.1, read on the forward strand.
TAGTAACCACATACTTGGCACTTCGTCACAATATATATATATATATATCTATATATATATATATATATATATATATATATATATATAGTGTGTGTGTGTGGTGTGTGTTGTGTGTGTGTGTGTATGTGTGTGTGTATATATACACATATATATACATATATATATATATATATATATATATATATATATATATATATATATATATATATATATATATATATATATATATATATATATATATATATATATATATATATATATATATTATATATATATATATTGTGACGAAGTGCCAAGTATCTGGTTACTAACATTACCATTCATTAACTGATACCTCACAAAAGCCAGACACCGGAACCCTCATCACAGGTATTAAACGATTGAATACTCTAAAGGCAACAGTGATCCCTTAACAACTTACCAGTATTGCAAAAAATAAGACTAAGTTTATCAAAACAGGTGTGAGGTAATCTTGTAAGTAATTAAATTAATCAAAGGGCATCACTCCATCAACAACTTTAAAAGTCTAAGTATTTCCCTGATTTCAGAAGTCTAAGGACTTCCCTGGTTCTAAGTCACTTCAAGTTAATGAAGGAAAACAGATCAATTACCACTCTATGTTTCTACCTAACATCAATATAATTAAATGCAAATATACTGGTATAAAAATTAAAACACTTATAAAAATTTTAAATACAAAAATTTATTATTAAACTCAAAATTTATAAGTGAAATTCACAATATCAGGGAAAATTACTGTTACTTGAAAACTAAGTTAAGTTTAATTAATTCTTGAATTAATTAAGTAAAATTAAATCAAAATTAATTTATCACAAAATTCAAGAAAATTAATTCAATCAAAATTCAAAAGTGTTAGGCAATAATTGAAATTTGGATATTAATTCACAAGTGCTGAACAACAAAACTTGAAAAGAATTCTAAGTAAATGCAAATTAATTCACAAGTGTTAAATTTAATTAAATGTGCAATGATTAAGCAATGAAAATAACTAAGTCAATTAAATTGTGAATGCAAATGAAAATACAGAAAAATGTGGACAATATCAAAATTTGCAAAAAGTACTAATCACACAGACTATAAAATAAAAAGGCACACTTTAATAAGAAAATGAACAAATGCACAAAAATGAAACAAACACAAAACACAAAAATTTGCTATGTGTAAAAACGTAAATAGTTTCTCTCAAACCCCTGCAACCATCAGTTATTTAGTTTTTACCAAACCACTGTTCCTATCAGTTATTAGTTGCAACTAATAAAAATATAACACACTTTACCTTTTTGGTATACCAATTTCTTTCTTTCTTGCTGCAGCTCGTTTCACATTTTCACAAAACCAGGCGCCGTTACAAAACAATGTTTGTTCAGATTCCACAAAAAAACACTAAAGAATACTAAACAAACTCTAAGAAATATCAAATCTGAAATTCTCAAGTTACGAGTGACCATTCAATACGAAATCATTACGTTACTTTAAGATCAAAAGTGCTATGCGATGGAGAGAGAGAGAGAGAGAGAGATGTGAACGGTTTGAGAATCTACGCCCGAATGAAAAACTTATCCCTTACGGAAGCTGGACAGGGGAGATGTCACAAAACGTTTTTGGCAATAATGCTTCCAAAAGCTTCGAAATCTTACGCAACTTTATAAAAAATTTGTAATCTGCACGTGGCTTTGATCAAAGACATACGTGTACAAGACGATTCTGTTAAAAAAAGACACGTACTCGATTCGATCGCTCGAAGCAGAATTTCCTTATCTTACTTGATGATAGAATCCCAAAACACATTGAAGATTCGAGCTTGCTTATCAAACGTGTTGACAGATTAGGAAAAATAACTCTAGCTTTGAAAGGAAAAAGATATTCTCTCTCTCTTTCTACATTCTACGTTATATATATATATTCTTTTTACAATATATTATGCGAAATCTGAACACACATTTAAAACATCCTATCTCTAAGCTATCTAGAATCTGAAAAAATGCTGCCAAAATTCTGCATAACATTTTATACAGTCTAAGAGGGGATATATGCATTTTGAAAGTAGCAATATATAATAATATATTAGTACCTCGAGATATGAAATTAATCCGTTCCGAGGCGCCCTTCGTATCATGAGGTTTTCGTATCTTGGACCACATTTTACATGTAAAATGGCTAATCCGTTCCAAGCCCTCCAAAAACACCCCAGTAAATTATTTTTCCAGGCCTACAACACATGTTCTAGAGTTACAACGCCGATCCAATGGAAGAAATATGACTCCAAAAAGGCAAAATACTGTACATACTTGAGTAATATTCAACTGCATGTAATGTTCAACCCCATTTTTACTGCATATATTAGGATTTTAGCATATGTCCTTTAGCAATAAGCCTAGCATATGTTAGCGGTTGCTACTGTAGCCTAGTCTATGATTCTGACATCTAAACCTAAGAAGCTAAAAGCTTAGAATATGACAATAAAATGTATAAATAATCAGTATGTACTCATTTCAAATAATTATTAATTAATCATTACCTATAATACACAAACAAAAACCTTCCAATCGATTGTTTACATTTAGCTCTTAAGAGTACCGAACGAACGCCAAGCAATCACTTTTCCTAAGAAACACAGTAAGCCATAAATTTTCATTAGTATCTCTGTTCAACTAATGAAACTACCAAACAGTATAATAACCATTCATTTCTATTCTTTATTCTATCTTTACCTAATGGAGATACCGAATTACTGACATCTATAAAGAAACATATACGTAACGTAATATTAAAACAGAAGAAGAATTCTAAAAAATTCGTATTTGTTGGCTTCGATGATAGCAGTCTGATTTATCTTATATTTTATGACATCTAATTCACAATTTTTTTATTAAATGTATTGCATGTACTCATTTCAAATAGTGTAATTATTAAGTAACCATTAACTATAATAAACAAAAACAAAAAAAAAGCTTCCAAACTTCTGTTTACATCCAGCACTTATGAGTATTGAACGATCGCCAAGCAATCACTTTTCCTAGTACACAGTAAGCCATAAATTTTCATTCTCTCTCTTCAACTACTGAAACTACCAAACAGTATAATAACCATTCATTTCTATTCTTTATTCTATCTTTATCTAATGTTTTTTTTATTAAATGTATTGCATGAATAAGTTTTTTCAATTTACAGCATCCTTTTACCAATAGAATACTTAAAGCACAAGGGGTAGATGCTGACCAATAGGAGAGCAGGATCTTATGGGGTGACTAGCATCAGGAACCAATGGGAGAGCGGGAGGATGGTGGCGAGTTTACTCGGTTGGCGGCGCGGGAGTTTTAAGATTGTTCTCGGTGGTCCGGGCGAATCTCGGGACTTTACAGCAACAACCTTTCGTAACTTGAGCAATTTTTGTATGTAGAGCTGTAAAATTTTTCGTACTTGCTTTCGTATCTCGAGTTTTTCGTAAGTTGGGCCTTTCGTATGTCGAGGTACCACTGTAAATATATATTTATTATAATATATATATATATATATATATGTATATATATACATATATATCTATATATATATAATATATATATATATATATATATAATATATATATATATATATATATATATATTTATATATTAGTATACTATATATTTTATATATTATATATAATAATATATATATATATATATATATATATTATTATTTATATATTGTGACGTTTATAGATCGCTTCGTCTACCCAGTAATTAATTAATTAGTTTGATTTGGAAAACGGCAGCCATTTCCTCCAAATATCAGCTGATTTTTAGTAAACACGGGAAACCAAGACCCGCCAGCCAGAGGTAGGGAGTTCCTAAGTTGGGGGAATATAGTCTTTTGTCAGCTTTAGGGACGTATCTTGAAGGGAAGGATGTAGGCAGACCGGTACTTCTTAGGCCTATATCTTAAGCTCTTTTTCCTGTGAACCCCCTGCTGGCTGTATGTTCTGTTTCCAGGATTTGCCCTGCTCGTGGGGGGTTAAGTCGACCCCAACACCCAGGCAAAACACCTGCGATCTGCCCCAGTCATCTCCAGACGTTGACCTCGGACGGATGTCCGACCACCTGCCTTCCATTTAGGCCTATCCATGGCGGTAGTGGCGCGCCAAACGACCCAGGCCTAAGACAAAGCCAGGCCACATTTTTCTACAAAGATCCACTGAACACGACATCCAGGTACGTCTTGTGAAACAGCATATTGCCAGTCCCTTACATCCTATTATCTATTTGATCCTCATTTTCCCAATTCAATTTCCAAACCAAAAAGAACTCATCCTTTTGTTCCCTCTCACTGCCTCATGGCCGCATGCTTCTCCTTGTGTGATCGTCCCAGACAAATGAAGTCATTGCATACCTCAGTGAAACATTAAAGTTCCTTCTCCCCAGGGTTAGAGAACTAAACAATTGAAATTGGGCAATAAATCCTTTTTTCTTTTATCTTGTTTAATCTGGGATTCTTTTTCCAGATTCCCTGAGTCACGTGCCCAGTCTCTCTGCCCGCAAGTGTTGCATTACCCAAGTTTATGAAACCAGCTTGTATGAATTCCATTTTGAGCCAGCTATTATCCATTTGTGAGAGATTATAAGTCCTAACGTGTGGACGCTGCATTTACTTTTCTCCAGGCCAGTAAGGGCCTTTTGTAAATAAATAGCTGTAAAGTAACTAGCTGAGTTTCTGGCGACCTGTTCCTCTAGATTAAATATTCATTATAAATCAGTTTTACGGTAAGTTCAATTAATTTCATCTTGTCCTCCCTCAATTATTTCTGTTTACGTATCGAGCCTCTCTCAAGGCCGGGCTCATACGTAAAAGTGGCGACTCTTCCCAGTCTCCTGGCTTGTAAATCGAGTAAAAGTGACGACTGCTTGCCAGCATCGAATCTGGGTTTGCTTAAAAAAAGCTTGTAAATCGCGTTATCCCTTGTAAAACGAATGTAAATGTTTTCAAAGCGCAAAAAAGAAAGCACACTTGCAGGGAAAGACACACACTGGCTCACGGTAAGGTATTCCATTCATTAATATGATTATTTTATAACAAATGTTAGCTTAAGGTACGTTTAAGTATTTTTATTTATGAAGTGTTTAAAAGAGTGTAGTTAGAAATATTATATTGTAAAGGCCAGAGCGCCGAGTGAATTCTATTTGTAAATCGCATTGTTCTCGTCTGTCGAGACACTAACACGTGTGTAGAATAGATGCCAGAAAGGACCAGATCAAACTAGGAAGTGCTTTGCCAGGGTTTATTGCTGTGTTGGAAAGCCTAGCTAGTTAGGAGTGTTTTACTAATAGTTACGGCAAAAGAAGTGTACAATTCTTTTGTCTGTGATATGTTAGGGAATTCATTTTAACGTAGGTTTCATTCCAAGTGTTGGTAACCTCTCAAGCTGCCCAGCTTTCTCAGCTTCGCGCACGCACTCTCTCATGCCTGCCAGCCAACCTTCGGTTCACTCACAGCGGCAGCCATGTTTGTTATCTCTTTAAGCATTATCTAAACGATTTAAGCAAAGTAATGTAAGTCTTGAAAGTTTAACGTAAATAATATTAATCTCGGTACTAGTATCTATCGTTCTGCCAGAGAAATTAACGTAATTCGCCTTAAATAAGAAATTAGAATTTCGTGTTGTAAATCGCCTCGCATTTACAGAGAATCAGCTGTTTGAACAACACGCTGATAGCGCCCCGCTCTGCTGGCTTGCCTCACGTGTTTCACCTCGCATCGCTCACTCGCTCGCTGAGCGAAAGTTTCATTTCACTTCGCACTAAACGTAACCTTTTCTTTTTACAATTCTTTGCTAACATTTTCGTCTTAAAATCCTTACTGTCATTTCACTTGTCACAAGGACCTAGTATACTTACGTAAAGTTAACGTAAATCTTCAAAGAATAAATTATAAGAATTGTTAACGTAAAACGCGTCTTTGTGAAATTCATATTGAAACTCAAATCATTTCATAAGCGCGAGCCGCTACCAGTAACGTAAAAACCGTTCACCACGAGCGCGTTATCATTTTCATAAAACGTTATTCAAAGCAATTCTTTCATTACACGTTAACGTAAGTAAATCATTTAACGCAAGTTGCGTCATATTAAACTAACATTAGTAGTTCAATTCAAATATAAGGGAGTTCATTCATATATCATTTTTCACCCTCTCCGAGAGAGAGAGAGAGAGAGAGAGAGAGAGAGAGAGAGAGAGAGAGAGAGAAAACCCATTATTCACGAAGCCAAGAGTACTACGTTCATTACTTATAGCATGCAGAACTAATATTATTTTAGTCTCTTGTGTCTTTCATTTACACAGCGTGATACGTACGCGCCTGTGTCCATTGCAGTTTGCAAGCATTTATTTATTTCATTTGCCTGTCGTTGCCCGAGTGGTCTTTTCATTTTCTTTTATCACAAAAGACTTGCGTATACCGCAAGCACAACCCGCACAGTGTGCCACGCAAATTCATTACTTCCAGACAAGGAAGTCGTTACCAGTTTAGGACTGGCCACCACCAGTGCACGTCAGGTCTAACCATTTTACAGTGCCACTAATTCTTGACACTGTCCATCGACTGGCTGCTGAAGTACTCCCACCTTTTACTTTCTCTCCTCCACTATTACCCTCTGCCACGAACAGAGTACCATTTCACTTCAGTATATTTAAGTATACTGCATGTAGTGTCTGGGACACACCAGCACGCTACCAGTGCCCAAAAAGGAACGCCTCCTCATAAGTGCCATTGCACCTGTACAGGCCGTACAGGTAGCCATTAAACCTGCGAGTCCGTCCTTACGGAACGCCCAAGTAACTAGTGTGTCCAGGTACAAGGGTCAGTGATCCTTCGGAACACTCAACAAAGGGAACGCCTCCCGAAGTGCCACAATACCAGCCTTAAGTGCTGTCAAACCTGCGTGTCTGTCCTTACGGAACGCCCAATCCATTAGAGCATCCACCATTTCGGATCACTCAACCACGGAACGCCACCATAAGTGTGACGTATGCCACACACTATTTCGATTTGTTCGCCTCATCAGAAGGTGCCATTCCAGAAGTGCCACCAACTTACGGGACACTTCCCAAGTGCCACAGAGCACCCAGTCTTTTCAGACCCTTTTCTCTACCACGTCGCAGAACACGTTTCCAAGTGAGTGCCACTTTACCCAGTAGGCACTCCCATTACCCTTCCTGGCCATTATTTTAAACTTTATCAGAGCCTCCACTGCAGCCTAAAGAAATGGCTTCTGCTGCCCAACCACATATATCCATGGAGCTGGAGAGGCTCCAGACACTCATGGCTCTGGGCACGAACGCCGGTTACACTGGGCAGGAACTCACCCAGTGGGTGAAGGGGCAGGTGGACGATCTGCTCCTGCAAGAGAGAGCTGCCAGAGAAGAAGAGAGGAAGAAAAAAGAAGCAGAGAGAAAGCATGAGCTAGCTCTCAAGGAGAAGGAGCTCGAGGTGGAGAAGGCACGACGGGTGAACGCCGAAGCCCTAGCCATGCAGCCAGCTCCCAGCCCCACACCTACGGTGTCGTCCAATCCTATTGCCAGCATTAACGCTCTCACCCCGAAGTGGACTGAGGATGAGCCCGAGGCATGGCTGGAAGAAGTGGAAGCCTTATTCGAGAACTACCCTACCACTGAGATAGAGAGGGCCGCCCTGCTTGCCAAGCACCTGGATGGCAAGGCTAAGACTGCCCTCCGCTCACTGGATCAGGGTCAGCGAGGGGACCTGGTGGAAGTTCGCCGGGTCATTACGAAGGCCTATGAGATCACCCCGGAGAGGTGCAGGCAGCGTTTCCGAGGTCAGGCCAAGGAAGTTGGTTGGTCCTGGGGAGATTACTCCTACCACAAACTCCAAGCCGGAAAGCGCTGGCTCGAGGCCATGTCGTGCACCGAGTTCCAGGACCTGTTTAACAGGATCATGCTGGAAGACCTCTACCAGTGTGTACCTGGGCCACTCGCAGTACACCTTAACGACAAGCAACCCAAGACACTTGCGGAAGCTTGTCGCATGGCTGACGACTGGGAGACTTTCAACCCCTCTCACAGCACCACCCACCGACGCATAGTGCCACCCGGTCCTCTCTCTGGATCCACACGGCCAAAGGACGCCCACCAAGGACACCCACGGACTTGCAACGTTTGCAAGAAAGTGGGTCACCTCGCAGCAGAGTGCCGCCTCAAGAGCGCTGCGAGCCACAAACCTCCTCAGAACCCTCCTAGGCCACCGAATGGTGCCTCAGCCTCCTCTCAAGACCAGTCAGATGCCTTACGGAGACCAGCCCAGCAGAGGGACTCCTGCAGAGCCTGTGGGGCTACAGGGCACTACTCCCCTGGATATCCCGGGTGCCCCAAGCACGTGCCTTCGACCCGGCACGTCCACCTGATCAGTGCCACAACCCCCTCGGCCGTTATGCCCGAGTCCAGGTCTCACCCTGAGCGGGTGTGGACCAATTCAGTCACAGTGGCACCCCTGGATGGCTCTACCCTACCTGTGACTCTGCCAGTTACGGTAGATACCGGCTCCGATCTGTGTCTCATAGACAGGGACCAAGTGCCACCCAGTGCCACCGTCGACGAGCACATCAGGTGGGGCCATGACTTGGGTCGAAGGGCAGTCCAAGACCGTTCCCACAGTCGTCCTGCAGGTCACCACTCCTTGGTGCACCAAACCTCACCGCCTAGGTGTAGTGCGTACAATTCGGCATGGAGTAGGTTTCCTATTGGGACGGGACCTCCTCTGGTGATGTCCCTCCCCCACACCACTCCAGGGCCAAGCTACCTCACCACATCAAATCACAGCCAGAGAGGGCTCTTCACCTGTGCCAGAGCACACTGCCAGCCTTGGTGACTCCACAGATTTGCAATCTGTGGGGCCATCTCGGCCTTACCGTCCAATGCCACAGAAGAAGTTCTCGAACCAGTTCTGCCGAGACTGTGGCCGCAAGGGTCACATGTCTGCCAACTATGTAGGGTGCGCGAATTACAATATTCCTGCCATCCCAATGGCAGTTACCAATCCTTCGTTACTAGGACCCCCAGCTCAGGGCCCTATAACCGTCGCACCCCTCCAAGGTCATTATCCACCAAGCCATGTCAGAGCCTTTGATGACTCCGGCGCTCAAATCTCCCTGATACGGGAAGATCAAATCCCCCGAGGGGCTACCGTCGATAGACGGCAACTGATCACGATTGAAGGCATCAATCATAGTAAGATGATCCTTCCCACCGTCCAATTGAGAGTCATACGACCTCACCTTACCAAGGTATGTACACTTGCAGTTGCAAGCTACCTTCCAGGAGGTTACGACCTCATCCTAGGGCATGACCTGAAGTCTCCCATTACCAAGGGGCCGCTGAGAGGTATTGCACCTCCGGTACCCGCCACAGGTCCAGTCGACCTCAACACTCTGCCAGTGCCACTTGGCAGCACTGAGCAGTGCCAAGCTCCGTCCAGCCTGGACGTAGAGCCACCACAGAACTTGACCTCTGCGCCTGGCCCCGAGCTAGTGCTGGCGCCTAACCTAATCAAGGATCCTCCTACAGGAGATCCTCCAACAGGCATGGAGCTTACCGCAGCCCATGGCCAATCTCCAGCCCATAATTCTTCTTCAGCCTCACCTCTGTCGCCCGAGGATGAACCTCCAGCAGACCTTACCTTCATACCTCCTCTGGAAAACCAGGAACTGCCCAACACGGAGTCAGCCTGGAGTTTTTCCCTTACGACGGCTGTCGCAGCAGCCGGAGTGAGGGCCTCCCCTGCAGTAGGTTCCACCTCTACGACGGTTGCTGCAGATACCGAAGTAAGGTGCTTTCCTGCAATCCCTCAGGCTACCACTGCCGCTGCTCCTGACGGCGTTTCTGGCCTTACCCCAGAGTCGGTGCCTCCGTCTACTCCTAGGACTGGTATAGCCAGGTCCTGGAGGAATAAGAAGAAGAAGAAGAAAGGACGTAGCAAATCATTAACACACTAACCAAAGAGCCACATGCTCTCCTTGACACCTGTGCCCGAGGTACAGTGTCGTATTCAATTGCAGAGTGATCCTGGCACCTACCCAGAGAAGGTAGCCAGCCTGATCTCTGCCAGTAAAACTAACCCTCTAACCCCTAGCAATTGTAATACTAACCCTCACTTAAATATAATTACCTCATTGCATTCCCATCCTGGTAATGCACTAACCACTCATCATCCTCACGCATCATTACCTCACATCATGTATTTTAACAATTCCGTCGCTGAACTGCTGCTGTGCGTACCACACTCTGGAATGATTGCGTCTCCATTTAACTGTATTGAGTAGGTTAGGCTAATGATTTAGAACCAGGGCATTAGGTTAGTAGCAAGTAGAATTTTCAAGTAACCTTATCTAGGGGTAGAGTAGACTGTTGTCACAGACAACCCGTAGTTATTACTTAGGCTAGACTACATTACTCCATTAAGTTAGTACACTTAGCATCTCCACCTATAAGTTAGGTAGGCCACTGTAGTTAGCTGTATCACTGCTCAAAAAACTTCAAGTTAGAGTAGGAGAACTGGGTAGTCGAGACGATCAACTTATTTAAGCCAAGACCTTCACGCCCGAAAGGGAGTGAATGCCTTCTTAACAGGGGGAGCTGTTACGTTTATAGATCGCTTCGTCTACCCAGTAATTAATTAATTAGTTTGATTTGGAAAACGGCAGCCATTTCCTCCAAATATCAGCTGATTTTTAGTAAACGCGGGAAACCAAGACCCGCCAGCCAGAGGTAGGGAGTTCCTAAGTTGGGGGAATATAGTCTTTTGTCAGCTTTAGGGACGTATCTTGAAGGGAAGGATGTAGGCAGACCGGTACTTCTTAGGCCTATATCTTAAGCTCTTTTTCCTGTGAACCCTCTGCTGGCTGTATGTTCTGTTTCCAGGATTTGCCCTGCTCGTGGGGGGTTAAGTCGACCCTAACACCCAGGCAAAACACCTGCGATCTGCCCCAGTCATCTCCAGACGTTGACCTCGGACGGATGTCCGACCACCTGCCTTCCATTTAGGCCTATCCATGGCGGTAGTGGCGCGCCAAACGACCCAGGCCTAAGACAAAGCCAGGCCACATTTTTCTACAAAGATCCACTGAACACAACATCCAGGTACGTCTTGTGAAACAGCATATTGCCAGTCCTTTACATCCTATTATCTATTTGATCCTCATTTTCCCAATTCAATTTCCAAACCAAAAAGAACTCATCCTTTTGTTCCCTCTCACTGCCTCATGGCCGCATGCTTCTCCTTGTGTGATCGTCCCAGACAAATGAAGTCATTGCATACCTCAGTGAAACAATAAAGTTCCTTCTCCCCAGTGTTAGAGAACTAAACAATTGAAATTGGGCAATAAATCCTTTTTTCTTTTATCTTGTTTAATCTGGGATTCTTTTTCCAGATTCCCTGAGTCACGTGCCCAGTCTCTCTGCCCGCAAGTGTTGCATTACCCAAGTTTATGAAACCAGCTTGTATGAATTCCATTTTGAGCCAGCTATTATCCATTTGTGAGAGATTATAAGTCCCAACGTGTGGACGCTGCATTTACTTTTCTCCAGGCCAGTAAGGGCCTTTTGTAAATAAATAGCTGTAAAGTAACTAGCTGAGTTTCTGGCGACCTGTTCCTCTAGATTAAATATTCATTATAAATCAGTTTTACGGTAAGTTCAATTAATTTCATCTTGTCCTCCCTCAATTATTTCTGTTTACGTATCGAGCCTCTCTCAAGGCCAGGCTCAAACATAAAAATATATATATATAAAGAGAGAGAGAGAGAGAGAGAGAGAGAGAGAGAGAGAGAGAAAGGAGGTTTAGCATGTCAGACTTCCAACACATCCATAGTTTTATTTTCCCCCCTCATTGGTCGTTTCCCTTTTGTCTGTATTACCAGGTGTTTCGAAATTAGAGCCCCTCCCCCCTCCACAGAACAAATAGAAAGTTATGAAGTTTTCTGCTATAACCTATCTCCAAGTACATTATCTTAAGTTTCTATAAAGCTATTTTTCATTTTACATTTCTTGTATTTTCAGACTGAGTGACGGACTTTAGATACAGCCATGGCTAACGACTCAGAGGAAATCAGATGGATTGACCGAATCCGGGCTATAACCTTCAGAGAGGCCAAGGATGCTGGCGCATCCTTCATTTCATGTTCCTGGATAGCTAAATACAGTAAAAGAGATGAATCCTTTGTTAAAAGAAACTGGAACAAAAATCCATATGACTATCATAGCGAAGGCCTGAAGTCCTTTCTCAGGAGACAAAAGACATAGCTGAGGCAGTGGGTAGACAAAGAAAGTCTTTACGTAAATTGGCGCTTGAACTAGAAACAAAAAGAGGAAAGAAGAGAAGTTATAGTGCTGTATATTGTGAGTTGAAAAAATCTGGTATCAAGCCATATCATGTTATCAGCAAGCCCAACATCACTCAGCAACAGAGAGAAGACTGTGCACGATTTTGTGTTCCATTTCTTAAAGAATGGAATGAAGGTGGCTTTCTCCATGTTGCCGCATCAGATGAATTCTTCATTTACACAGTCAGGAAGCCTAATCATAAAAATGACATCATTTGGGCTGCAAAGTTGGATATCAGCAATGATGTGCGCTATCGCCAAGTTGTGAAATTTCCTGAATGTTTGAGAATTTTTCTGTTTCACAGCCAAATGGTTTATGTGGATCATCAAAGAAAAAGAACAGTCATGGAATGGCAAATACTTCAGAGAAACTGTGCTTACTGGTGGAGTATTTCCTTTCTTCAAAGATCCTGAAAATGTGTTATCTGTTGAAGAAGTCAAATTTTTGCATGATAAGGCACCATGTTTCAAGGCTCTTCAGACACAGGAGCTGCTTCGAAACAGTGGTGTCGATTCCTTCTTGTCAAGTGAATTTCCAGGTAGCTCCCTTGACCTTAATGTGTGAAAACATTGGTAGCATCTTAAAGGATCATGTTGAAGCGCGCACAGTGAACTATGATGGTATACAAAGTCTCGATGACCTGCGAAGAGAGGTGACCGAAGTGCTCAGGGAAATGGAGTTTGAGTCTCAGCTTTTTTTGCGATTTGCTGAAATCATACCCCTCAAGAATGCAGGCTGTGGTACAGGCAGATGGAGACCACACAAAACTAAATACTCGGAGAGAAACTTAATTAAATACCTGGTTCTGAATTACTTTTGCTTTTGTCCATATCAATTTTAGTTTATGCTGTAGAAGGGGCTGTAACTTCGAAACACTAAAACCGGGGTAATCGGAAACGGAAAAAAAAACAAGAGCAAAAAGACAATTTTAATTCGGCAACTGTCATTTGAGAAGTTTTTTTCAAACCTTTGACAATGACATTCCAATATGGATACTCACACGCCTACATCACTACCGTCTTTGTACAGGTAATGATGTCGCAAGCTTTTCTTGTCAAGTTCTCACTCGGCTGATCGACAGCGAATGGCAGATGCCGAGAAAAAGTTAAAAGCAGAAGACAAGAGGTTAACGGAATAGATGAACATTAAAACAAGGAAGAAATGCCACGTTTCTTGCATTGAAACGATATTCAGCACATCCTTTTCATGCTGAGGAAACACAGTGAGTCAGCATATCCGTAAATTAGAACGCATACGTTCAGGAAAGATGGCAATACTGTCAAATTAATTTTGCAACAAAAACCAACGAGCGAGGAGAGATATCAGATGACTTTTCCTTTCTTGTTCCTGGTACGGTATCGATTTCTCCCGATTATGTTACAACCGGATGATGGGGCAGACATTTCTATTGATGTGACAATGGATCGTAAAGCGAGATTTAACCTCCTTTTCCTTTATTTCTTTGGTTTCCATCAAGAATAAAAAAAATGAGTGTGTCTTTTGCGTGCAACTGTTTTTCATCATTAGACAGCAAAAAGAAAAAGAAAAAAGGCCTTTATTGCCAACAGCTTTGAAAACCCCATTGGCATGTTTAATGGGGAAGAAAACAATAATCTGAATTGGCTCCCATGACAGGCTACGCCGTACAACGAACCCCTTATCTTTAGGTTAACAATGACGGAAAACAAAGTACGTAAAAAATTACATTAACGAATGACGTAAAAAAACACATTTGATAAAGTGAGGTGAAAAAAGGGGGGTACCGTTCTCCATAACCTTGTTTTCTGCGTCACCCGATACAGTTGCCAAACTCAGACCTTTCTTGGACATTCCGAGGAGTCACGCTGTATATATAAGGAAAAGCGGAAGAAGAAAAAGAAGTCATTTCTCAGCACGGAAGCCCAAGACCCAAGAAGACGAGGGAAGAATTAGACTAAGCTGGTTGGCTGTGAAGAAATCCTCGAACCAATCTCTGTAAGCCTTGCCTCACGAGGAGCATTATTACATCGAATTTCTTATTACAGGCCACTGACCCTACGGACTCTCTCCTTCTCTCTATACAAGGGAGAGAAAGATGATTAAAACCGAACGCTAATGCTATGAATAATTTGCAAATTATTTCTAATGGTGATAATTATATGTAGACAAGAGAGTTTCTTAATATTTTTGAATGATTTTTATCCCACTGGGATATGCATTACTTCCTCGAGGTTCTTTTTTTCTTTTTATTCATGATTGTCATCATGGTATATAATATGGCAACACTGATCACTCCAGTCGCTTGATGTTTTCTCTTTCTCTACAGCAGCCAAATAACCACCGTTTTAGGTTGACGAAGGCAAACTTGCAATCATATGAACACACTCCCATGGCTTTCTTTCCATGACTCGACCTGAGGGATCGAACGCAGATTCCTCGTAGTGCGCAGAGATTGACGCCATTGGGCTATGGAAAACAGAGATAGAGAGATTTATTTGAACAAAAATGAAAGAAAAAAAGAAAACTGCTAAACGCACTTATTGAATGTGAGCGCCCCTCCAAACTTGAAATTCTCTCCCCCAGATTCTAGTTGTCTGTGGCTAATTAAGATTCCTCACCTTTGGTCAAATTTTCGTAAGAATCTACGCAAATGTAATCCTGTAAAAAACATTAAACAAACAAACCGAACCAAAAGCATAACTTCCTAGTCGGAGTTAATTGTGATATGAAAACTGCACTGTTTTTTTTTTTCTATTTTTTTTTAGGAGTATGAACTGCCCCTTTGTGAGATAAAACTTGTATCAGGATGTGTAGCAAGAGGTCAGGGGTACGAAGCTTGCGCAGAAGACATCCACGGTGAAAGAGCGGCGATTTATGGGGGTGGGGGAGAGTAGGAGCTTATGCCATTCCTGCAAAGTTTGACGTTACTTGTTGCTTTGGTTCTCAAACTGGTGCGCAGGCAAGCTAAGCAAGACTCC
>NC_087205.1:70303210-70360710 GCF_015104395.2 Macrobrachium nipponense
AGGTGATTGTAAATACTGGGCTCATGCCGGATGTGCAGGTGTAAATAATGATTATGAATTTAGCTCCAAATTTTGTGCGTAGGTCTATATTTAGTTCGGCATTAATGTTTGCTGATAATAAGCTTCCATTTCTTTGGACAAATAAAAGGACTATGTTTTATATTTCTTTTATATGAACAATAATCACTTGCCATGCAAGGCAACGTTACTTATCACTGGTAAGTAGAATGATAAGAGATTATTATTTTTAGTGATATTTAACCAAAGACCATTACTTTCTAGAGTTATGAGAACTTAACAATTTTAAGTTGTGTGCTGAATATTTATTTAATTTTTGTATTGAGTACATTTACTGGTACATTTCTATGTGAAATCACAGATTGAGATGTGTTAACAAGTGTTTACTCACGAGGGGCCATTTTGCCCTAACCGGTGTACATAATGGCCCACCAAGGTCTATTTTCTTTTGTCAATTTTCTTGGGTAAAGTATGAAAACTATATCTTCCAGATATTTTATTTTGTTTATTGATGAATAAAGGTGAGAACAAAAATAGCTGTCTGAAGATATATTGAAAAGGGTTTTCAGAAGTTGGACTCAAACCTTAAGTGTGCCGTTTTGCCCCACTTTCCCCTATATATATATATATATATATTATATATATATTTTATATATATATATATATAATATATATCTATTATATATAATATAATAGATTATATATAATAATATTATAGAGAGAGACGAGAGAGAGAGAGAGAGAGAGAGAGATCAAGGAAGCAAACAAAAGGAAGAAAATTTTCGTAAATCTTTGATAAAGACATGTAGACCTTTCTCTAATGTAGCTTCACTTATCCCATTTGTATAACATGCAGCTAAACCAGCGAGTATTGGTAACGTGATCATATCACTCGTTCGAGAACTCTGGTTCAATTTCCAGTTTGCTGACCTACGCAGTTGATAAAGTATCTGGAAGCTAGCCTTTTGCGGTGGTTTGCAGCAATGGTAGACGATGGCAAAGAGGCAGCAACCTCACCCAATACATACACACGCACACACACATTATATATATATATATATATATATATATATATATATATATATTATATATATATATATATATATATATATAAACTATATATACATCGATATAGATTCCTGACACACATTGGGAACATACACTGGCTGCAAATTCCCGAGATGTATACTAGTACTGCACCAGCCGAGGTTTTTTTTCTTGCCATGACCCTAGGTTAGGTTAGGTTAGGTTAGGTTCGGTTAGTTCACAGTTGGGCCAATTCACGTAAAGTCCGTAGTAGTAATTTGGGTGTGGGTAACATAATGAGATTATTTTCAAGCAGATTCTATGGTTAGTTTTTAAAATATGGCGTCCCACTTTTTCAGGGAAGGCCTGGAACTCGGTTACGGTTCAGGAATATGCAGCCCGGTCTTTCAAGTGAGAATCCATGGCGTTAGCAGTTCACTTGTGCAAGTCTTAAAAGAAGTTGGAACCTAAGTACTCCGTACTTCGGGATTTCGCCAGGCATGCCCCTAACGCCTAACATACCAGTGAATTTTACCCAGCTTCCCAACCAAGCAGTGAGTGAATTGCTAGGGACCTGCTCGTGAATAACTTCACTTACTCAGTAATTAAGTTCCAGCTTCTTTTATGACTTAAGAGGTGAATTGCGAACACCCTGGAATGTCACTTGAAAGACTGGGGTTCGGTCCCAATATGAGTCAGAAATTTATTTCTGTGGAATCCCTTTGAACTTCTCAATCTCCTAACATTTTGGCTTAAGTTGTCCTAGCGAAGTCTAAGATTCAAGTGAAGAATCAGATGAGATACCCAGGCGAGATGCAAACCACCATATCCCAGATGAGGTTTTGAATCTCGCCCAGGCATCAGAATATCTTTATTCTTTATTTGGGTCACATGCTTCGTGGCGCCAAGCGACAAGGTATCCGAAATGTGAAGAGATCGAGCGGTTATAAGGTCATTGAAGTTATAACAGTTGCATAAAGTTGATAAAAAAAGTGACAAATAGGTTACATAAACAAACTATATTATATATATATATATATATATATATAATATATATATATATATATATATATATATATATATTAGCTGAAGCCACTAGGAAAGTTCAAAATAGTGCCAAGTACTTTCGTGTATTTAACACATCTTCGGGCCATAGTTACGATCTAAAATAGCAATTAATTTCTTCTATTTTGTCCACTGGCTACCCTCAGCTTGATATCAAAATATACTTTACTTTACAAAATAAATTAGGAAATTTCTTTAAAATTAAAGACCCTATACCAACAAGCCTTCGGTCCAATCTGATCTATAAATGGCAGTGCAGTGGTTGTGATGCCACTTACGTTGGAAAAACTACCAGATCAGCTTAGATGAGATGGTTTGAACACCTTGGTAGGTCATTTCGTACAGGCAATTATCTTTCAAGACCTAGTTATAGTGGAATTTGGGAACACAGCGAGGAGTCTGGTCACCCTTTACATATCGATGATTTTCCTATTTTAACCTCTGCCCAGTTTGCTACAGACCTCGACATTTTAGAAGTCTAATATTCTGTTAAGATAAAGCCTTCCTTGGCTAGAAATGTAACTATGACCTCACTTTTGTGTTTTTAGTCTGCATCCTGCTGGCTTGTATATCGACTTAGTATATTTACTGTTCTTTTGTACCATCCGTTTTTGTGACTTAAATTTGCATTCTGCTTTATTTTATTTTACCTACTCAATTGTTTCATTTAGCTATTTTCTATTTTTTTTTTAGTATTAGCTATCTTTTAACGCAGTCTTATCATTTTTAGACATGTCATCTTATTATTGTGAATTTGATTGCATGTACAAAATGCTGTTCCGGGTTTTGGCCTTGGTGTCCTTATATATATATATATATATATATATATATATATATATATATATATATATATATATATATATATATATATATATATATATATATAATTCGAGCTACAAATGTCCTTTAATATCTAAATTCGCTCTACCTCGGAATTGATATATTTTCATATATGTATCGAAGGGGAATTTTTTAGTTGATAATAATTTCGTCCCCCCATGGGATCGAACCACCGTCCAAGTGGACAGTAACGAAATCAGGACAGACAGTGACGCTATCCAACCAGCCAAAAGCGTCTCTGTTGGCTGATTGGATAGCGTCACTGTCTGTCCTGATTTCGTTACCGTCCACTTGGACGGTGGTTCGATCCCATGGGGGGACGAAATTATTATCAACTAAAAAATTCCCTCGGTACATATATGAAAATATATTAATTCCGAGGTAGAGCGAATTTAGATATTAAAGGACATTTGTAGCTCGAATGATATATAAATGAATCACGGCTCGTTGATAATTAATCATATATATATATATATATATATATATATATATATATATATATATATATATATATATATATATATATATATGAATAAAAAAATCGCACGCAAGCAATGTTACACAACTCTGTTGCTGATGGTGAGTCTGCATCCATATAATTGTTATGGAATCTTCAACTCATGCGTGGATCTTCGACGGAGAACTACAGTAGAACTGACAGGAAATGATCTGCGCAGATTCTGACATCCGGGACCATCTTCATAAAACCTTTGACCGTTAAGGAGTAAGAAGGTCTCGCGCCATTACCATCCCACGCTCGTGCCATTTACAGATTTGCCCACATCACGGGGTTCATTGGCCGTCATATGTATGCGAACTCTCTCTCTCTCTCTCTCTCTCTCTCTCTCTCTCTCTCTCTCTCTCTCTCTCTCTCTCTCTCTCTCTCAAAATAGACGGGAAAAATGAATGCCAGTAATGGTTTGCATAAAAACTACCCGGAACTGCAGGATATAATTTTAAAAGTTACGAGGAAAAGGAGTGAATGTCAGCAATACCTTAAATATCTATTTTCGAAAGAAAAAGATATATCTATTTATGGCAGGAGACTGAAATGATCAGAAATGAAATCTGTACTAATGAAATTATAAATTATATGATTTAAAAAAAAAAAAACCAACATGACCTTGAAAAATGCTGTCAGCCAAATCGGGTGCCGTGGCTGAGCGGTGCAGCTCTCCGCTCACGTTTGCTGGGACCATGAATCACTTCCGGTCTACCGCACATCAGTCCACCCAGCAGTAAGGGAGGGAGGCGAGGGAGAGGGGGAAGGGGGCCAATTTCGCCACCTGAGAAGGTGAAAGACTGTACCTTTCCGGTGCCTCCCCCTCTGATAGAAAAAACGGCATTGTGGAGAAATATCAATAGTTGTCAAGATCGTAGTTAACAGGCAATTCTATCTGATTTCATTACGATGTTAGTTCATTGTCATGATTATGATTTTTATTCCAGTTATCTCATAGAATGCGTTAATATCAAACTGACCCATATTTTCCAGCCGAATTTTATGGTAATATTGGATACAAAAGCAGACCCAGTCATAAGGCTGGCTTCAAATCTGTCGGAATTTACTAAAAATGACTTACGACTTTACATCAGAGGTATCAAGCCACGACGATGACTCGTTAAAACCCTGGTTCTGATCATTCCCACTCCTAAATTATGACATGATAGAAATCAAACACGAGAGAAAAAAAAGTGACAGAGCAACTAATAATGTTACGAAGAATTCCGTTCTTTGAATAAGATTTCACTTTGGAAGATCTGAACATTTACCCTAAGAGTGAAATACAGGAAACGTAGTCGTAACTCAAATGCAAACAACTGTGATTTACATCGAATAGAGAATACCTTTTACTTTGACTCCGATTAAATGTTAATCGTCTTCTGTTTTTTACAGGTATTGTTTAGGATCACCCAAGATTCATTCATGTTCTTGAGAAGCAAGTAAGTTTTTTTCTTATAATATTGTACAGTTTAAATGAATCATAAGTAGAGTACTGATCCAAGAATTCTCTTGACTTTAGGAATCCCAGAATGTTCCCCATCATTTGTGGAGCCAATTAAAAAACAAGACTTGCCATATTTCATATTTCCTTTCGTTCAGCATGATTGTATATGCTGCCTCCTTTGGAGCAGTTTCAGATTCCAAACAAAGCAGTAAGGACGAAAAATTAAAGCATAGTCATCCTAGCTCTGTCAATGGACACCCGGGTTGTAATGCCGATTAAACAGACGAGAGCTTTCAACAAGACTATAGGTCTTTATGGCGTGGGAATATTCAAAACGAGCGTGTTTGTGAAATGAACAGGATCATCAAAAGCAGTGTTACTCAAGAATTAGTTGGTGACGGTGATGGTAGAGAGGAGCTGTAGATAATGGTACAAAAGTTTAGTGATTTTAAGCTGGCGAAATAAAAGCTAAAATTATCAAGGACAATGTTTCAAGGGCAGTATGAAACGAGGCTGGATCAATGTCTAACAATGAAGTGGTCCATTTATATAAGCATTAGAAAACAAGTGCAAAAGTTTATTGCACGATGAGGGATGAGGTGGATCACAGAAGTGGTGAAGAGTCTCTATAATATGTCTGAAAGAGAAAAAGGGTGTCTACTTAAACATAAAATTTAGATTTATGAATCAACAGTTGAACTTCTTCTCCTTTGTGAAAATAAAATGTGGATATCTAATGCCGGTGAAAGAGAACTAGGTGTTTTCAAATTGTCTGTTTAGCACGACGGAGGTGTGGCGGGGCGAGTAAGAAGGTTTGAAAGGGTGAGAAATGTATTATGACAAAGGTGTGATAAAAAGATGAATATGAATGAACAAGGCGTGATCCGACCTCTAGCTTACTCGGGACGCGTGCAAGATTTCCCACTGATGACGCACGAGTTGCCAACATTATATTCCTAACTTAACGTAAAGTGGTCTTTGTAATTAACTAGTTCTACTCGTCCTAACAACAAGGATCAAATAAAAAGGACACAAATTAAACACGTTCAGATATTCTCAATTACAAGTGGAAACAAAATAATTGAACAGAAATATAGCTTCTAAATTCAGTACATAAAATAAAAATAATCTAATCGTGCTAAAACCTACGGACAGATAGATAGCCCGTTGTTTAACCAACGGAAATTAAGAACATACAATATATTTTACTAGAAATAAGTTTCTGGACTGTTAAATATGCGCGCTATTCATTTTTTAAATTTTTATTCTAATAAATAAATCATACATATCCTATCATAAAATTGACGTAACTTTAACCCATCGCGAAACACCCTTTCCAGACCTTTCCTATCCCCCAACAACAACAACAACAAAGTAGTTTGTAGCTTCCTTCCCGAGTAGGCGAAAAGTGCTTTCAGGTGTTTTGATGACGCAGAGAGAACGGAGGACAATAGGATGGTGAGAAGTGAGAAGTGAGAAGTGAGAAGTGAGAAGTGAGAAGTGGCGCAATTCAAAATTAGTGTTGTGGAAAGATGAGAGGAGACCGAGGAAAGAGTTCGAGCAGAAGGCCCTTCATGTCCAGGAAGGCGGAAATGCACGGAAGATACACACGAGAATGCAGAAGGGCTGTCAACCGATCAACCGATGCTACTGAGTCTTCTGTGCAAATGTATGTTGCAGAAGTGATTCCCACAGGATGCTAGTCCTTCGTGTAACAGTGAAATGATGAATGTCATTTTGACTGATGCATTGCTTTTCCTGTAGGTTCTAGACCAGTTCGATTAGTGATGCACAAGCACAAAAACATTAAAATATACTCACATATAAATATGTGTCTGAGCTCGTGTATGTATATAAATATATATTTATACATACATACATACAAATATATACTACATACATATATATATAATATACATATATCATATATATTATATATTATATATTATATATATATATAATTATCTCCAGTTGCTTCCACTTGATAACAATATTGATAGGATAAAAGGCCTGCATTCAACTAAGTACCGTAAAATTGCTGGAGAAATAAACACAATGGAATACTAACAACGCCATAATGCATAATTCCTTGAATATAAGGAAAATATTAAAGAGAGGATACCCATCAAAGAGGCGCTATCGAAGAATTTGCGCAGAAACCGAATTTGCGCAGAAACCAAAGGAAATTTGTGGTGACCCTTTCCACAGAGGATTCATTGATTTTGTTACATGCAACAGTCCCACCCTCATCTCGGCCCCTCAACCGCCCCCCACCCCAGTCTCTCTCTTTCTTGCAGCCTCCCTCATCATGGTCTTGTATGGAGATGTATGCTCATTATGTCCTTTTACAAAATACCGAAAGTTACGTTGTAAATGGATTTTCATTAACATCCTTGGAATGTTTAGTACCTTAGTCTTTTTCCTTTGAACGAAGTATGCTATTAACGGTAGTTCACAAAGGAAAATAATTTTCCTCGAACTGAAATACGCTTCAGTAAGATTCATGGTTGCAGCTATAATTCATGAATATAAAGAGTCGACCGTATTCAAACCAATCTAATCGTATTAAAAGTAGAATTAGAAAATTAAAATGAAAAATGTCTAAAATTAAAACAAAAATTACAAATACTAATTGATGATCATTCGATGGTAATGATATTTGGAATTCACACCTAAGTCATCTAAATATCAGCGTCAGAGACGAAAGAGCCTGGCCCCAAAACATAACAACGTCTTCTCGTACCTATACTCGGTTTTTTCCATCTGTCCACCAGCGTGTGGTGTTTGCGTATGGTAACACTGCGTCCCGGGCTTTAGATAGTTACACTCAACAATAATAATAACACTATTTCGAATATTAACGGTGTAATTCGCATACAGTAAATTATTAAAACACTTTTCAGTTGCAAATGTACACTCATATATCCTTTTATTTACCTAAAACTTATACATAGCGTAACTATCTAAAGCCCCGGACGCAGTGTTACCATACGCAAACACCACAGGCGGGTGGACACATGGAAAAAAAAGAGTATAGACGTTCTCAACACACCCGAAAAGCGCTTTTCCGGCTGCTGGGGGATTTGCAATATCACTGCTACTGCTTCCTTCCGTCTCTTTTCAAATATTTTGGTTGTTTGGACGTGACTATGTACACACACACACACACACACACACACACACACACATATATACTATATATATATATATATATATATATATATATATATATATATATATATATATCCACACATATATATGTGTGTGCGTGTATGCATGTACCCATTTTCACACACACCAGTTATATCTTTTTTATGGTACCACTATACACTTGTAAAACACACAAACATACAAACACCCTCACAAGCATATAAATGAATGAATAAATAAATAAATAAATAAATATATATATATATATATATATATATATATATATATATATATATATGCTAAGAATAAATCTTTTTCCTAATAGTAATTTTAATAAAAAGCAATAAGAATAAAATTAATTTTCCTCATTTAATTAGAACTAATGGTATCATTCGCCCCTTTCATTAATGCTCTCCCTCCCTCCCTTCCTGGGTAATCCTTATTCCTTCTCAGTTCAAAGTGACTGTCGAAAAATTCCTCATTCCAGGTATAAGGCCTTGGGAGATTGAAATCCCTGCCGAAGGGGGAAATACAGAACCAGGCGGAAACCCAAAAGAGAAATCGCCCGGCTCACAAGCAGCCGAACATGTGCTTGGCCGCCATGACACTTGCCGAGGGGACCTCACCACCACATGGCCTGTCGACACCAGCGAAGACAACCCTGCTCAACAATCCCTCGGAGGTTACTTAAGGCCCTCAGACTGGAGTCTCGCCAGGAGCAAGAGCCCGTGCCAGCAAAAGGCTGGCTTAATTTTAAACAAGTCTTGCCCTCAGATCGACTCGGGACTCAAAACGTCGCAGGACTTACCCGAGCCTACTTTGCTTTGTCCCTTGTATTTCCTCACATGTGCTCGCCTTCGAGTCAGTCCATGTTTTTATGTAAGTGGCATGCCCCTTCGTTTTAATCCCTCCATCGCTGGCGCCCTATCAGAGAGCACACCATCAGGATTGATAAAGGTAGAGTACTGGAATAAGGTTTCTTTGAGGCAGTCATGATTCTATTATTCTCTGTTTGAATGATTTTCATTTCCACTGAGTGAAGACCCACTGTGATTTTGTATTGACTTATCAATGTGCATTTAACTGCTGTAGAACTAAGTTGCCTTGGCATCTTCTATGCACTCCCTCAGTTCCCTTTTGTCTGCGTTAGTGCTTCTTGCTAGTAACCGTCGTGCATACCATTGCAGATCGGCTGTGACTGTGGAACCAAGTAGTTCCCCGTTGGGTGAGTCGGTTACGTGCTTGACTACCGATCTCAGGGTCTGGATTCGGTTCCCTGCTCTGCCAACAAGGAATCGGAGGGATTTATTTCTGGTGATAGAAATTCATTTCTTGATGCGGTTCGGATCCCACAATAAGCTGTAGGTCTCGTTGCTAGGTAACCAACTGGTTCCTTACCACGTAAAAATATCTAATCCTTCCGGCCAGCCCTAGGAGAGCTGTTAATCAGCTCAGTGGTCTGGTTAAACTAAGGTATACCTTTTCGTGGAACCAACTCAGCTGTATCACATGTGCAGTGGTCTTATGCTAACCCTATCTACAGCCCCGTGATGCTCCATCTGTGAAGACATCATTGACGTAGAATATTTATTCTGTATATGATTCAGTCATTTAGCAGGACTCTTGTTATTCCCCGCTCAGTAATTCCATCAACTTCTGATCTGTTTGTTATATGTAAATATACTTAATGAAGTGAACCCTTTATGTTTACATAGCCCTTACCTCATCTCAAGAAGGCCGTAAGTCATTATTTCCCTTGACTGATGTCCTATGGATCTGATTGAACAACCTTACATGTCAGATCTCCCAGGAATTTAAGGTTTCTTGGTAACTATGACTAATCTGTGAACATCCATTGCGCCCAGAATTACCTCAAGTATCTAGAGCAATTTCCATAGCTCTATATATACACACACACATATATATATATATATATATATATATATATATATATATATATATATATATATATTCGTTCCTTTCAAGTGCAACAAATAGGAGTTGCAGTGATTTAAGTTGTCCTGTTGCAAAGGCATCCAAATTGAGCCTAGTCATTGACCTAGTCAACCATTTCCTGACTCACATCCAGACTGACCCCAGGTCTTTCACCTGAAAGACGAGACCACTGCCAACCAGACCACACAAGTCATAAGAGAAGCTGGAAACTAAGTACCACTGTATTCCCAAGGCTTTACCTGGGTAGGATAACTGCTTACCAGCGAATTATCCCCAGCTTTCTGACTCAGCAGTGACCCAATTGACAGCATTTCATTCGAATTATCCTTTCTGAATTATCCTTTGTGAGTGAATATGCTGGAAATAACTAACAGTGAATATGATGGAAATAACTAAAAAACAATCACATGTAGAACACAAATAAATTTCTGACTCACATCAGAATTGAACCCAGGTCTTTCAATTGAGAGTCGAGACCACCAGGCCAAACACATCATAAAAGAAGTTGGAACCAAAGTACCACTGTACCTCAGGCTTTACCTTGGCAGGCTAACTGCCTGACACACCAGCAAGTTTTCCTGACCCAGCAGTGACCCAATTGGCAACATTTCATTCAAATTATCCTTTCTGAGTGAATACTATGATGAAATAATCAACACACAATTATGCGTGGAACAGAAATAAATTTCTGACTCACATCAGGATTGAACCCAGGTCTTTCAATTGAAAGACGAGACCGCTGCCAACCAGGCCACACGAGTCATAAAAGAAGTTGGAACCTATGTAAGTAGCATTGTACCTAGTGGCTTTACCTGGGCAGGGTAACTGCCTTGCATACCAGCAAGTTTTCCTCAGCTTCCCGACTTAGCAGACCCAATTGACAGCATTTCAACCCAGGTCTTTCAATTGAAAGATGAGACTGCAGTTAACCAAGTCATAGTTAGCCTGACCAGGTAAAGCCTTAGTACAGTGGTATTTAGGTTCCAGATTCTTTTATGACTTGTGTGGCCTGGGTGGTAGTGGTCTCGTCTTTCAATTGAAAGACCTGGGTTCGATCATGATGTGAATCAGAAAATTATAAATAATATATATATATATATATATATATATATATATATATAATATATATATATATATATATATATATATATATATATATACAGGGTGTTTCGAAATTAGAGCCCCCACCCCTCAACAGCATAAAGTAAAATTGATATGGACAAAAACAAAAGTATTGGAGAATTGGTATTTATTTAAGTTTCTCTCCGAATATTTAATATTTTGTGTGGCCTCCATCTGCCTGTACCACAGCCTGCATTCTTGAGGGGCATGATTTCAGCAAATTGCAAAAAAGCTGAGGCTCAAATTCCATTTCCCTGAACACTTCGGTCACCTCTCTTCGCAGGTCGTTGAGGCTTGGTATACCATCATAGTTCACGGTGCGCACTTCAACACGATCCTTTAAGATACTACCAATGTTTTCACACACATTAAGGTCAGAGGAGCTACCTGGAAATTCACTTGATGAGAAGAAATCGATACCACTGTTTCGAAGCAGCTCCTGTCTGAAGAGCCTTGAAGCAAGGTGCCTTATCATGCAAAAATGCAACATCTTCAACAGATAACACATTAATTTTCAGGATCTTTGAGGAAAGGAAATAATCCACCAGTATGCACAGTCCTTTTTCTTTGATGATCCTCATTAACCGTTTGGCTGTGAAACAGAGAAAAATTCCCAAACATTCAGGAAATTTCACAACTTGGTGATAGCGGACACCATCGCTGATATCATTTTTATGATTTGGCTTCCTGACTGTGTAAATGAAGAATTCATCTGATGAGGCAACATTGAGAAAGGCAGAGTAAGGGAATTCTTCCCTAACAATTGGGAAATTGGTGTGTAGTTAGAATTATACATGTTTTAGTTTTTCCCATCACTCGTAGATGGCGCCCCTTGAAAGCTTCTGGTTGCGACTGAAACCAGATACGTAAATCTTAGCTAATTTTATTTAACACCTTTCTTAAATTGATTATTATTTCTTAAACTGTTATTTTGAATAATTATCCCTTTTATCTCATAGGTTTAATTTCGAATACGACTCTATTACTAATATTCTATTTTCCTTGCTCCTACTACTCTATTCTCCTTGCCCTCGCTACTTTACCCTCCTTGCCGACTCGTGAAGCTTTCTTCGCCGCCTCTTGATGACATTTTATTTAGACAGTTAGTTTCTTCTGCTTCATCAAGCAACACCACACAGAGGGCGCCCCATTCTCCCTACCGACATTAGTGTCTTAATTGATGCAAGCCTGCATCCCATTTGTTGTAAGTTGGAGACTTGGATGACATTCAAGACAGCTGCTTCAAATCACCGTAAGGGCTGTACGGACTCGTGTGAATGGTTACAGCAGTCAATGAGCGTATTTAGTGAAACACTGAAACTAGTCTCGTCGCCACAAACATACGCTAATTTACAGCAGGTGCCCAAATACGTATCCACGTCAGTTATCCGGAAAACTTTTGTCATATCAACTACGCCCGAGAAATGCATACAAATTAAGTATTGTGTACTGCTACAATAAATCAGAATCTTAATGTTTATTTTGCTATTATATTGTTATTTTACTTCTACATATTGATTTATGCCTTTTAATGGTTATATTCATCTCTGCTGAAAGTGAAGGTAATTGGTGCTTATTATATCAGAAAAGTCAATACACACTTCGGAACCACCGGTTTCCTTTACAGTCAGCTTCATCCCACAAAACCATGCACGGTCTTCTCTCTGTTGCCGAGTGATGTTGGGCTTGCTGATAACATGAAATGGCTTGATACCAGATTTTTTCAACTCATGATATACAGCACTATAACTTCTCTTCTTTCCCCTTTTTGTTTCTAGTTCAAGCGCCAATTTACGTAGACTTTCTTGGTCTACCCATGTCTCAGCTATGATATCTTCTGACTCCTGAGAAAGGACTCCAGGCCTTCCAAGATTCTCACTCTTTTCGTGATGACAGTCATATGAATTTTTTTTCCAGTTTCTTTTAACAAAGAATTCATCTCTTTTAATGTATTTAGCTATCCAGGAACGTGAGATGAAGGATGTGCCAGCATCCCTGGCCTCTCTGAAGGTTATAGCCCGGATTCAGTCAATCCATCTGATTTCCTCCGAGTCGTTAGCCATGGCTGTATTTAACTCCGTCACTCAGTCTGAAAATACAAGAAATGTAAAATGAAAAATAGCTTAATAGAAACTTAAGATAATGTACTTGGTGATAGGCTATAGCAGAAAACTTCATAACTTTCCATTTGTTCTGTGGAGGGGGCTCTAATTTCGAAATATCCGGTGTATATATGTGTGTGTGTGTGTGTATGTATATATATATTATATATATATATATATATATATATATACACGTGTGTGTGTTTTTGCTGTAAAGGTAAAAATATTCATAAGCGTGTGAGCTCTGGAAATATCAACAAATAAACATTCAGTTGCCCGCACTTAGTAAGATAGGATATCAACAGGAAATCCAAAAATGTCAGGGCTGAGCACAGTTCAAAGAGTAAAAAGCTGCCATCTTCAAAAAAACTTCCATTACCTGATAACAAAGTCAAACCGGTTCTTTGTTCGTATGTTGTCTTTCCATTCTGCTTCTCCGCTTTTTCTGAAGGATTCTCCGCCAAGGTCTGTAGGTATTCTATAGACCTTGTTCTTTGCAGTATTTTCATCGAGGTAATTACATCAGGAATTCTTCTATCTTACGGTCGTTACAGGGTAAGATATGGTGTCATCAGTGAGTTCGTCGTTATGTTTTTTTATCGCTAATGAAGAAATCGCATTACCGAAGAAGTTATGACGACATCCCGAAATTACGTTTGCTCCAGTGCTGCCCCTCCTGTCGCTCCATCTCAATGTTTCTTTGCTCAAATGCAGCCAGTTCGTCTAACGATCTGGGAGTTTTTTATTATGATCAGAGGAGAGAACACTCGAGAAACAAGACGATCAAGGCTCAATATTAGGGTGGTACCGAATTTCTTAATCTTCAAAAGAATGAAAATCGTGAACTACTTATTGGCAGGAATAGTATAACTTGAAATGTGTTCGTTTTTAGGAATAAACAATTTTCTTGTTACTTTACCTTGAAATAACTTTTATTATTACTGAATGTATACATACACACACTCACACATATAATATATATATAGATACATATATATATATATATATATATATATATATATATAGATAGTATATATATATTTATCTTTTCGGTTTAATTTTGAGTTCCTTTTTCATTCCCAACACTCTAAACCACTAAGTTTTACTATTACCGATCATATTAGTGATTACATAAGTGTATCTTCTTGGTACATTTTAGTGATTTCATTATACTTGTGGGAGGCTTCATCTTTACGCCTTTTTTTTTTTTTTTAGTCGTGATTCAAGTTGGTCATTTCAGGAAAGGTCAATAATATTATTATATATATATATATATATATATATATATATATATTTATATATATATATATATATATGTTTGTGAGTGTGTGTGTGTGTGTGTGTGACAGTTACATACATATACTTTTTGATGCGATATATTTACCATATGGAAAAAAAGCATAAGGACGAACTTACATATGATTGTTTGTTTGTTTGTATGTTGTTTTTACGTTGGATGGAACCAATGGTTATTCAGCAACGAGACCAACGGCTTTACGTGACTTCCGAACCACGTCGAGAGTGAACTTCTATTACCAGAAATACACATCTCTGACTCCTCAATGGAATGGCCGAGAATCGAACTCGCGGCCACCGAGGTGACAGGTAAAGACCATACCAACCACGCCACTGAGGCGTTAAACTTACGTATGATATACATAATAATGTGCAATATAATTGTCATACAATCATAACATTATAGCAAAACTTGTAATTACCTCGAAGAAAATACTACGATGAAATATCGGACAGCTCTGAAGACATTTTGACACTATTTAGGTTCCTCTGCTGACACATTCTCTTGTAGAAATTTTTTATTCAAACTTTTCGAAATTGTGCTTTTTTTCCATTTATTTCTTAAATGATGTTAACTACTAGTCTTTGTTTGTTTTTAATGATCGATTTGCTTTTCTGTGATTTCCAGTCTTTTCTATAGTATTTTACAAAAATTTTCAACAAGACAAAAACACAAATAATATATGTGTGTGAGAGAGAGAGAGAGAGAGAGAGAGAGAGAGAGAGAGAGAGAGAGAGAGCGAGACCAAATATTTGGCCTGTCAAGATAAGCAGCAGAGATAGGTATCTGCACTAAAACTAAAGCTAACATTATATTTAGGCATAATTTATCAAGAAGTGATTTGACCCTATTTCAGCAGAAAAGCCTACGACAGAAGAGATAAATTAAGTTCAGTCTGTCCCTATAAGCACACCCCTTAATGCAACAAGCAAAAGCATACGAGCTGTGTCCCAGGGATATATCGTGGGAATTTCCAATAACCAGTCAGCAGGACGGAGCATATCCCAAATAATAATCATATTATAAGTATATATTATGGCAGCAATCTATTGACCTTGACTCAGTGCAAACGCATTTTAGCGGGAAATCAGTCTCACGGAAGTAAACGATTGCTCAAATCAAAGGCAAAATGTAATTTATGAAAATGAAAAACCTAACTCATACTTTGGATTCGTTTTTCATATAAAAGCACAACACACACAAATGACACGAGTTTCCTCTATAAACGTTTCAGTTGACATTGTAGGACTGTAAAAGGTTACAGTCTCACACATCATGGAATTTAGAAAGAGAGAGAGAAAAAAAGAAACAAATAACGTGTCAGTCAAGCTGAATTTTGATCTCAAACCAGACAAAAACAAATGACCGAATCTTGTGCCATAGACGTTTTGCACCTGCACATCTGATCGCCATGAGGGAGCTATAAACATCTTCTTGGGGCGACTCCACCCAGAGACACCCAACCATGGTCAAGGACAGTTGTTACTCCTCCTCCTCCTTCTCCCCTCAGCATCAACCGTAGCACCTGATCCTATTTTTCTCCTCCAACCCCTGCCTTGCTTCCTTCACCTAACATTTTTTCTCATTCTGTGCCCCCCTCCCCCCACAACCTCCTCCCCTTGTCTTCATACATTTATTTTTTATTTTTTCCCTTTCTGTCGGTTCCCCCTCTGCCCATTCATAACTGCGCAACTTCGACTGGTTGTCTGTTCGCGTTTTTTTTATTTTTAAGGCTTGCTCTAATGTCCTTTGGGTTCCAGTTACGAATAGACGGCTAACAATATATACATATTTATTTTGGTTTCTTCACATAAGTCTATTTGAAGAGTTACGAGACAAATATTAATTTTTAAGAAGAAAATACATTTATGATTTATGCATGTGTATATTCATGCAAATTTCAAGTATGCCTTGAAATTTTCATATTTGGCAAAGAATTATGATATACAAGGTATACTTAGGAAGCAGACCCTCTCTCAAGCATACTTTATTAAAAGTAATGGCTACTTCAGCAGCGTTACACTTGTACAGATTCTTCTCTATTTTCCGAATAGCGGCTTTTTCCAAGCTACTTAGACAGGCTAGTAGAGCGCCTATGGAGGTCATGATCAAATACAGGGTCAAAATTGGTGTATATATTTGAATTTTACAGATAAACTATGATACCATAGTCATCAAAGTCATTAATGATATATATACAATATATATGTCTCTCTCTCTCTTTCTTGAAGCAAATGAGCTTTCGTCTGGAGCTGCCAGACATCCTCGGGCAGGGAAGCTGAGGGTGGACTGATCTTGGAGCGGTGTCCGTCCTCGTTTGTATTTGGGGTTGACAGCAGGGGGTCTGCCCCATGCTGATCTACTATTGGCTGGTGGCGGTAGGTCTTCATTTTCATTGGTGGCTTGAACCAGGTCTCAAACCACTTTCCCCGCGTTGATGGTTGCAATGTTGTAAGTTCTGCAGCCGCCTAGACCTCCTTAGCGGCGCGGTTACGTTGATGGGCGTTTCGCTACGCTGCGGGACGTCACAGCTAACTTGATTATCGTTGGCTGCATGAGTATCTCGTTCGGGGGCGTTGTCTTCCGTGGAGTTGTCGTGCTTGGTGGTGTCATTGTTGGTGGCAGGTCTTCTCAAACTCGTAGGGAGGAGAAATTCTTCCTGTGTCGTATTTAGTGTAGGTTTTAATTGCTGGATGAGAAGCGCCTCCCGGGATGTGATCATCCAAAACACGAAGATCATCGGGAAGGCATATGGGCAATTACCAACATCCACCAAACCAGAAACAGACAGATAACTCTCAACTGGATTCCAAGTCCCATAGGAATCCAAGGAAATGAGGAAGCAGACTCCCTAGCAAAGAGCGGGTTACACATCAACAACATAGGTATTAAAATCAGCCACTCACTGACTCAACTTAAAAGCAAAGCCGCAGCATCCGTCAAGTGCAAGAAGAAAGCAAAGTCAGGAGAGCGGTCTTTGGAGGCTCTAACACTGCAAAGTGGTATGTAGACACCACCAGTCTGCAACCACATGACATTCCCAAAGATATGTCAAGAGCACTAGCAGTCATAACTCATTGGATACCAATGCACTTGGCAAAAGATAGTAAGCGATCCCAGGCCATGTAAGTACTGCGATAGAATTCCAGAAGAACCTCTAGAACACTACCTCTTAGACTGTCCAGAAACAGAGCAACTAAGAGATAGGCACATAGGAAATGAACGCACAACCACTCAAATCACAAAGCACATTCTAGCAAACACCCATGAATTAGCAGGTTTCCTATGCTCCTACCCACCACCAAGGTAGGAACAGAACACTACCCTGATGGACAGCACATGGTGCCAACAATCATGACCACTACCCCATCCTACCCTAACCCACATAACATGCAAGACAAAAAAGAAAACCCTCTTTAACAGACATCCCCATTCATCTCTTGCCTCCTTCATCACC
Source organism: Macrobrachium nipponense (assembly GCF_015104395.2). Taxonomy (NCBI): domain Eukaryota; kingdom Metazoa; phylum Arthropoda; class Malacostraca; order Decapoda; family Palaemonidae; genus Macrobrachium; species Macrobrachium nipponense. Next base: position 70,321,193 of record NC_087205.1, read on the forward strand.
CCTCCCTCCTCCATTCTACTATCCCTCCACCACACTCGCCACAACAACACACCCAAAGAAACCGGCACCAGAAAGGAATATGTCTCAGAATTTCACGAGCTACCTTACTAGCTAACTGTGCTTACAACTCAAACCTTCATTCTTCCAATCTGTTGGTCTCTCCTACTAGCCAACACTTACTACTATCCAGCTTTCCCTACGACTGAAGGGTACCTTAGGGTTTAAAGGGTTTAAACTTTAAATCCTTCATTCAATATCAAATCACCTTCACCACATCATTCATGTATCACCAATAAAGTTGCATATCCTAAGCATCTCACATCCATAACTAATATGACATACGGGCTGCTCTACGAGCAAGAGCCCGTGCTGGCACAAGGCCAGCTTAATCTTAAACTACAACTACAACAACAACAACCGCTCCAAGATCAGTCCACCCTCAGCTTCCCTGCCCGAGGATGTCTGGCAGCTCCAGACAGAAGCTCGCTTGGTTCAAGAAAGAGAGAGAGAGAGACAGAGATATCGTTAATGACTTTGATGACTATGGTATCATAGTTTATCTGTGTAATGCTGCTGAAGTAACCATTACTTTTAATAAAGTATGATATACAAGGTACAAATTTTAATATACCGCGTACACACAATACACACACACACACACACATATATATATATATATACACACACATATTTATCAATTATACACGAGTGACTTTTAAATATTCACAAATATTAAGACACAATACCAAATTCACTACACCATGGGAATATCTTAAATCCAAGGTTAAAGTATCATTCATAGGGGCTTTATAGCCGCGTGGTCAAAGTTACTGTCTATCGTTGATAGTAAACTAGGCAACAGTTCGAATCCTTCTGGGGGACTAAGCACTTATCAATTATAATTCCCCTTTGGTGTAAGTTCTACTAAAGGTATGGTGAATTGGTAATAAAAAGATAATAGTGGTTTTCTATATATATATATATATTATATATATATATATATATATATATATATATATATATATATATATATATATATATATATATATAGTATGGTTTCTAACATTATCCCACGCCACCTGACATGGCATTGCTCCCAAGGAAAGATGATGATCACTGCGCATTCAGACCAAGGTTGCCGTTTTGAGGAATTTCGTCTACTAGTGTGACTTTCTGGTGCCATCTGGCAACCTCTCATGGCTTTTCCGACCACAGGCCACGGCACTGAGGAATAAAATTCTTCACTTTGCCTTTTCATTTTTTATTATGAAAATACAGTTATAAAACATACCCTGCTTATTCATAAAATTGAATTTTATTGAAATCATTCATTTTCCTTCGTCAATAATACTTTATGTTAAGCTAGTGACGTATAGTTTTTCGTCACAGAAAATAATTCTACATCGCAAAATACCATTCTAACCATTTAATCATAAATAACATAAAAAAAATCAGAAGAACTACTTATGTACCTGCTGAAAGCCAATGTTGTGAAGAAAAACCGGCATCGTTGATTCTGACTTGAATTTAACTCCTTTGGACAGAGTGGTGCGAGGTGGTAGGTTTCTGTTTCCTAACATTAGCAGATATCATTTGGACCATCGACGGATGGTCTCTTGTTTCTCATTTTCCATAAGTCCTCTTTTAACAGATACCTTTCATAGTCACAATTGGTCCCTGATCCCCTTTTCCAACCGAGGGCGGCCAGATTTGCCGAAAAGCAGCACCAACATGCAGTAAATGTGTCTCGTTGTCGAACTTAGTGACAGAGGTCCGTTATTCCTCACACCGTTGGACTGTGAAATCAGTTCCCTCAGGATGTGCATTTGGAACCTCAAAAGTTCAAGCATTTTTATTTCTTGATTTATTCAACTGTCTATTTTTTCTGTTCTAACTAATCTCTTTCTCTTTTTCCTATAATCTTCAGTTACTTCTTTTCAAATAAACACCATATTATTTAGAAGTTTGAATTTCAAGTCAGTGGCCCCTATCGGCGTGTTCAGTTTGAACAGAGTTTATCTTCTGAATAATAAAAATAATAATAATAATAATAATAATAATAATAATAATAATAATAATAATAATAATAATAATAATAAATGTATTAGTGAATCCTGGATGAACCATCGGTGCATAAAACTTCAGTAACATCAGCTGCCTGAAGCCCATTCACAGAAGGCTCTTCATTAGAACGTCGACCGCACCTATTCATTACACTACTCTCCACACTGCCATCTTGGAAACTCTTTAGTTTCCTTCAGACCATTTCTTTTATGTCTATCTGTTCTTCCTCTTAACACTTCAGAATTGTGTAGCTACTCGTTTCCCCAACCTGTCATCCTCTCTTCTTCCCACATGACCAACCCATCACAAAATACTGATCCATCCAATCACCTACGCCAGCCATTTTGCCACCCTTGCCTTACATCCACCTTTCTAAAGCTTTCCAATCCTCCTATGTCTCTCTTACTTTACAAAAAATTCATCTCTACGGCTTCCACATACTTTCTTTAACTAGTGCTCAACAGCCATAATTCACTTCAATAAAGAAGGTTTGTAACATCAATCCATTCCCGCATTGAAACCTTCGCTTCCATAGACACTTCAAATCTTTCCTTCCAATCTTTGAAAACATTATTATATTTCTTGATTCACCCACTCTGTGATTCACTTCTTGCCTTAATCCTTTCATAATTAAAATATTTACTGCCAAATCCCTTAACGAACCAACTATTTCCGATCTCTCACTGATTATATGTGTATATCGTATAAATCAAATTATCGCTCCCAACGCCTCACCAAGAAATGGAAGGCAGTATTTCCTCCTGTCATGTCCTTCCTGATTTATCTCCCACGAATCTCCACTCATAGCCTCCCACCCATTGTCATATCATAATTCACGTCACTATGGCAGTTAGATCATACTAGAGTAATGTATAATTGTATACTTTCCTATACAATGGATTTGAAATCCAATTTTATTCATCCTGCCCATTCTCTGAGTGACATTTCTTGGTTTTTAACTGAATTTTACCTTAAGAAAACAATTACTGGATATCATTGTCTGCAAATATTTCAGAGATTCAACCTCTATTCTTTCTCCATCAGGTACCAAATTCCTTAAGACCCAGCCCTACCAGCCCTGTAGATATATGTCATTTAAAACGTTGTAAAAAAAGACAAATCAAATGACATTTCAATTACCTCTGGAAAATGTAAACACGTCTGCATCTATTACAAAAAAATTCGGATCCCGGTTTGCTGCTGATCCTTCGGTATGAGGTTGCTGGCCAGATACCTTTCTCCAAACTGGCTGGAACCCAGGCCAGCTGACTAGCTTAGGTCAACAGAGACGCAATGGGATGGAACGTGACTCATCGGGCATCGAACTTAGTACATCTTGATGGACTTCGATGTATCCGCAAATATATACATACTTATATGCATATATGTGTGTGAGAGTACATACATACCTGTATCATGTTTAAGTGTATATGTGTATGAAAACATTAATTTCATGTAGAATTTATCAAAATCTGAAGAAAATAAGACAAGAAGGAAGGAGATATAAGACAAGAAGGAAGGAGATTTCACAATGAAGTTTCCAAAAACACATTTACGATTACTCCTAAATACAATGTTTCGGAATCAGGAAAATGTGGTGATCAAGCACAGCTTAAATAAAGTGATATGGAAATTAATACATGAAATGGCAAGAAAAATGCATTAGGGGAACAAGCATAAGTCAAAACTTGTAAAATTGTTTGTGAACGTAAAATAACAAAATCAATTTTTAACTGAACAGATAATACAAGAACTATTTCAGCATTTCGTCTCTATACATTTCTCCCTCCCCACCAGCCCATTTTTTTCGCTCAAACTGTAAAAAACTATGAGGATATTAGTCAAATTCGCGATTAAACAGCGTTCTCTTTAGTAAAACCCCTCTCTCTCTCTCTCTCTCTCTCTCTCTCTCTCTCTCTCTTCTCATACACAAAGGTATCATGATCCATCTTGAGAAATTCAAACAAGTTGTATGCCGTTACAAAATGGATGTACAACGAGTTTTCGCTGTTAACTAACAAAAGAGAAAAATTAAGAGATTATTTTGTTAAACCATAAAAAAATGCATTATTCTTTTAATACGTCTTGGTTATGTACGCGTCCAAACTCTGCAGTCGCCCTTCGACATAATCGATCCAGCTGTGACTGCGGTATCTAGACGTCTTTGAGGCATAGGTTTATCTCATTCTAGTATAAAAACAGACGATCCACATAATCATACAAACACTGGTTAAATAACCGTAACGAATATTAGCTCCATCTATATATAAAAAAGCAATTGTCACTCAGCCGATTGTAATGCGGCCAACGACAAGGTTGCACGAGATAACAATGCGCACTTTTACTTGATGAAGTTTGCGAAACAATTCTCTGATCGCTCAAGCAAAACTTGCTCTAACACAATTCATGCTTTGTCCCTGACCTTATTGCGAGGTTTGATTTCATCCACAGAAAGATGGATGAATTTATTGAAGGACAGATAACGTGTAGAGATAAGGGTGGAAAAAACAGAGTTAATAAATGAAAGACATACAAATATTCACATGCAAGGCCCACACGAGGTATATGAGCACGTGTGTGTTAACATACGAATATACGTGGGCATGTGCTGCATACTCAAACTACAATTAATATTGACTTTTACTTCTAACAAGTAGTCGTATACTTGTATGAACACAAGAGCGCTTGAATCTTTTCTGTAAAACTAAGGGCTCCTCGCTAGAACATGCTGAAACAAAGATTTTATTAGAGGACTAAATCAGAAAAAAAAAAAAATTTAGGAAAGATACTGACGACGTACTCCACTGTTACAACTAAGACGAAACAAAGACTGAAGCAACAGCAACACCAGGAGACGACATGATCTCCGCTGCTCCGCAGCTCGAGAGGCGCCACCTCGCCCCAAAATTTGACACTTACGAGGCACAAGCAGAATACGATAATACCATTGTCAAGGATCCTGTCGCTTTTTTGTGACATGTTGCACCTGGAACACCACCTGATCCCCCAGGAAAATACTGACCTTGAGCGCATGCGCAATGCTTAAAAAAAAACTCCAGGCTGAAAGTTTCCAGAACGAAATCAGAATACAAGAATGATGAGAAACGTTATGAAATGGTTATCTAGTGTGATGAGTGAACACCAAATGACGAAGTTTAGTTTTGTTTAAGGAAATTGTTGGAGACGTTTTTAAGTCCCTCCGCTTCATGAAGTGAGGACCTGTAACCCTTTACACTCAACTACAAGATCTTAAGTAATCAAAAAATAGCAAGTGGCTCTACCCTGTAATGTTCTTTTGAATTTATTCTGTCGCACTTACAGTAGTTCCATAAAAGTTCCACACACACACACACACACACACACCACACACACACACATATATATATATATATATATATATATATATATATACTATATATATCCTATATATATATATATATATATAGTATATATATATATATAGTGTATTATATATATATGATTTTATTTACACTCATGCTGCTTATGTTGCACCAAACTACGTTGTACGCTTTCCTTGCTCTCTCTGCAATGCAGGGACAAGATACAATGTGTTTAAGCCTGCTGATGCTCCCACACTTCGGTCTAAGACCTGATTACTCTTTGTTAGAATAATCGTCTCTTCTTTGTCTTTCTGTAACACATATTTCTTCAGTCCATCACAGTTCCGCTCATCAAAAACAAAATGGATTCATTATCCTGTTTAGACTTCACCCGCCGCCTATTTTTCATCACAAAACAAACGTTCTTTGTTTGCTCGTAGGTTATGAATTGTTTGCAGAGCTGAGCCTACATCATGCATGACTGGCCGCGCTGAAGAGATGAATATTCTCTCTCTCTCTCTCTCTCTCTCTCTCTGGTCCATTTCCTCTCCTCGTCGACTTCCCTTACTTTTGTTGTTAATGGTGGTGGTCTATTCTTTATCTTCTGTACCTTGATTGTCCTTCTCCGAGTGTCGGTTGCAATACCTTCCTTCCACTCCTTAATCAATATGTTCTTTTCGTGAATGTTTTTCTAACTGTCACTTTCTGCATCTGTTTTTGCTTTGATTTCTCCTCAGTACCTTTCTCCCTGCAACTCCCCCGCCCCTGCCTTGTCCACTTCCCTTTCACTCTCGTTATTGTCAATGACCTTCTGCAGTCCTCTGAGGTTTTCGTACATTCAACCGCCGAATCCGGCTGGTGCTCTCGTCTTTTCCGTTTCTCCCACACACGGTCGGTCTAGGTATATTCACCATCTCCCACCTTCATCATCGGCAGCTTTCCCCACCGAGACCCCCACCCCCTTTCCTTATTTCCTAACCACACCATCTCTCGTCTAACGCAACTCAACGCCCTCTTTCCTCACGCAATTCCTGCGCCATGAGAACATTAGACTAATGCCGTCCACAAAAAGTTTCCACTGTTATTGTCACCTATCCGTTAACCCGTTCCCGCCTATCCCGCACCCAGCTGCCTGGCTGATGAAGCCACCCACATGAGTCCGGCCACGTGATTGTGAGGCACATCCTAGGCCAAAAGAAAAAAAATATATGATAAAAATAAATAAAGAATTGTAAAGTAATGGTGGTCCTTTGTTTCGGGAGAATATTGGAATTTATTGTTTGTTATTTATCGCACATTTATATAACGTTTGTTTACTGCCTCGATGAATCTTTTTAAAATTTTTATTCACTATTACGTACTTGTATTTTTTATCCCTATTATCATCCGGTTCCTCCTACATACGTGCATATTATTCAGACGAGTTCTTTCGTCTACATACGTCATAAGCCGCAAGACTGTTTCCGGTGGATTTCTCACTAACAATGGAAATGAATGCATTTATTATGGGGGAGGGGGGAGGTAATATGGTTGACCCACGAGTGGCAATCCAGGGAAGCCAGGCTGGCCTAAATTTTCATTACAAACTAGGCCTTCATGTTAATTTCATCTTTATATTCAATATGATTGTTGCATGAGTAATTTGTTTCTAATAAATTTATTCTTTTATTTTCCAAATGACTTGCCACATTTATCAATCTACAAATACACTTCACTTATAAAACTCCCAAACTGCAAACTAGATAAATATAGCTGGGCTAGTAGGCCAATGATGTTCGACTTCAATTTTCACGCTAACAGGACACACACACGCACACACACACACACACACACACACACACACACACACACATATATATATATATATATATATATATATATATATATATATATATATATGTATATATATATATATATATATAGATAGAGATAGATAGATAGATAGATAGATAGATAGATAGATAGATAGATAGATAGATAGAAAGATATAAAAATGATTTAATAATATGCATCAGAATACATTATTTTCATTGGCTTGTAATTTTGCTTTAGAGTTGCTATAGCTTAACATCATCTACTCTAAGGTTACTTAACCAGTTGCCTAAGCAACTCCCGCCAATTCGGAAACGAGAATTGGAAGGAAATCTTAAAACACTAGCGACAATAACTTTAAAACTACTAGCATCAATGTAAGTCTTTTAATGAAAATGTGAGTAGTTAACAATGATTACGACATCGATTTGGTTTATGGTCACATTTGAACAATAATATTTGTACTAGAACATCTCATCAAATGAAAAAGGACCTCATAGACTCTTGAACCAGTAAAACAATGCACCCAGTGATTCATTACAAAATAATAATTCTTCAGGGGTTCGCTTATGACCCAAAAACCACGTTAACACAAAGGCAACGTAATTCAATAGATTTTTAGATGAGGGTCTTATACTCAAAGCCTACAGAGGTAAAAAGAGTCCTACAAGCTACATTCTCCTGAAAGGAGAAAAGGTTACTACTTCGTGAATCATCCATTCTATGGAAAATCTTGGGAGGTTGAGGTAACAAGCTTCCAGGTAGTTCTCCTTGAAGAGCTTCTCCTTCTCTTTGGAATAAGGACGGGAATTTCCTACAATTTCAAAATTTCCGGAAATTCAAAGTTCACCCCCAAAAAACCTCAAATTGTCTCTGACTTGGGCAGTTGCTGTTACATTGAACCAGCCTATGACGTCAAGGGGTCTTGCTCTTGCAAGTTGCCCTATAAGCAACCTTGGTACTGCTATTTCCAAGGGGACACACCAGCTGTCAAATACTGAACACAAGAACTTTGGGATGCTAATGATTTCTGATCATTGGGAAGATTTCAGGTTTCTATGTGCGTTTTTTTTTTTCTTTTTTTACTGGTATGATTTTCCAACTGGTTGAAAATATAAGTTTTGCATTCATTCCCTCGGAAAATATTAAAATAAATTCCACAAACAACTAGCGAGTTTATCTATCTGTATCTATTAGTAGAGCAAGTGCGACTAACATTACTGACCACTAACGTCATTACATTGCTTATAAGGCTCTACTTGCCCAGGGGAAAATGAAGACTGGGCACATAAGGGTGACCCAAAATTCAAACCTGCCAAGACCAAGGTGCCCAAGATGATTAGAACCGGTACCGGAAAAAAAATCTTTCTAGTTCTTCGTCGCAAAATATTCTCTCTCTCTCTCTCTCTCTCTCTTCTCTCTCTCTCTCTCTCTCTCTCTCTCATATTATTCAAATTCATAACGCTAGATTTTTAACTAACTAAAAAAAAATTCCTTTTTCGCACACCCAACGCAATTGGGCTACAGTCTAAGAAATGGGATATTTATTCAGAGACCTTGTTTCTTAATCGTGTTAAATTCATTGGTCAGTTTTCCTAAATCTCTAAGAGAATTTATTCTGTATCCACAGTGTTAATAGGAGAGAAGAGAGGCAACGTTAAAAATTACAGAATGTCTTTACAGAGATCTCCAAAACTTGGAAATGTTTGCTCTCTCCGGTTCCATCAGTGAAGATGATACTTGTACCACTATTATTATTATATAAAATAAAAAATGAAAGATTGAAAATGAATGATTAGTACTGCTGCTACGACTACTATTGATAGGCTATAATAATAATAATAATAATAATAATAATAATAATAATAACAACAACAACATTGATGTCGCAATACCATGGGACACCAGAGTTGAAGTGAAAAAAAGGGAAAAAATGGATAAGTATCAAGACCTGAAAATAGAAATAAGAAGGATATGGGATATGCCAGTGGAAATTGGACCCATAATCATAGGAGCACTAGGCACAATCCCAAGATCTCTGGAAAGGAATCTGGAAAAACTAGAGACTGAGTAGCTCCAGGACTCATGCAGAAGTGTGATCCTAGAAAAGGCGCACATAGTAAGAAAAGTGATGGACTCCTAAGGAGGCAGGATGCAACCCAGAACCCCGCTCTATAAATACCACCCCGTCGAATTGGAGGACTGTGATAGACAGAAACAAAAAATTAAATAAATAAAATAATAATTATAATAATGACTTTTTAAAGTTTTTCTGTCTTGCCTCTGCTTATTTCTCGCTATTCATAGCGCAGACAAAAAAAATCGTGTTACATTCCTACATTAAAAAAAAAACAAGCAATTGATCCTCTGCCTTGTCATATTCAAGCTTTCTATCAGTATAAGATCCAAACTCTTTCTCTATTTATTCACAAAGTCTCTGTCGGGCTAAACCTTTCAATTGTATTTAGCAACAACAGCATTTGCAGTATCACTGGCAACACAAAATAAAATATTTTATTCACGCGTACCAATAAAACCGAAATGGAAAATTAATGGTAGCGAACCAATAAACTCTTGAATACTGAAGGGGATCAGATAAAAATCCATATATATATATATATATATATATATATATATATATATATAATACATATATATATATATATATATATATATATATATATATAATATAATAATATATAAACTGAAAGCCGTACATCTTTTCTTACTTTTGAGGAAATCAGATAAAATGTTGGTGCTAAGCCAGGACTTTACAATACCCAAATGGACAGTGATAATAGCAATGATAGAAGCAACAGTAACAGCAATAGCAGCATCAACAATAGTGGCAACTTGAACGACTTATCACAAAAGTATTCTTGAACTTGAAAGAGTAGATATGACCTTGGTCTTGCTGAGTATGACAACTCATGAATAAAACGCGTTACCGGTGTACTTCCTTTTAGTAAACTGGCATGGAACAAAAGGAAGACTATCCATCATTATTAATTCTAATGGTCGTTGACGTTTCAGTGAAAGCAAACAACGGACAATATCAAAATACGTTCTTCATTTTTCACTGACGCAATTGCTTTTTCCTGTGTGATTATTTATATTCACTCGAGCTGCAAAAGTCTTTGTTTACATCTGCTGAGAAGCAGAGGAAAAAGTAACAAAGAAAAGTGGCCTTCAACGGATCAGGTCTTAACGGCCAGAATTCCCTGGTCCTCCCACGCGCCCCTTCAGTTCAGCACACTGCGAGAACGGATCATGTGACTTTCAGGCTCCCTAACGTTTACTTTGGCGCCTCTCATGAAAACAAAGGAAACGCGAAAATGGAATCGAAGAATTTCCAAGTCGATGGTTTGGAGGAGTGAAGCGGAGAATTTTTCCATCATAGTTTGATCACGTAACGGGTGCGGCATTATGGGAAACTAGCAGATTATTTGTCGAAAATTTCATCGACAATACGCTGCGAAAATAAGTCACTGACTTTTTCCATTACTGATTCTGCATTTTTTTTTTTTCGCCCGAGGTGCCTATGCAGGTATCACATTAGTGGCAATATATAGGATATCCTTTGGAAATCAGCATCATTATGACATTTACAAAGTTTCTTAAGTGACTGCATTTTTGTTAAGTATATAAAAACTTATAAAGTACGACTTAAAGGGTAATGCTCATTATGAATTTTTTTTATAGGACGTGGTTCTCGAGTAATTCATATTAGAAGAATTGAGCAAATAATTAGTCAGAGATGCCATAAAATAATACGAAATCTCGATTCACCACCATTCGGTCAGCTGGCTTGGTAGGTATCCTCACACTATATGAAATGGCACGAAAGGCCTTGGTTTGCTAGTAATTAAAGTGGTCAAGAAAAGATTAGCTGCTGTTTCACTTCCAAAGCCTCAGTGGCTCTATGTCAAAATCAAAGGTTTTGGGTACTGAGAGTGGTAAGGTTTCCTGTGAATGCAGAAGTTTCTGAAAACTGTAGTCCCGAAGTGGCTGTAGCGTAACGACTGTAGAAACCAAATATGCCGTAATCACCCTTACCACAAACAAAATTTGAGGATCCTTTGTTTACCTATTACTACTTAAGCAGCCAGCCTTGTGCCAGCACGAACCTTAGTAGTATGTAAACAAGGGATCCTCAAATTTTATTTGTGGTAACTGTGATTACACCATACTATTTAGATTCTAGTCGTTTCGCTACAGCAACTTCGGGACAACAGTTTTTAGATACTTATGAATGTTAACCAGTTCATAAGCCATAACACCAAAAGAAGGACGTTTTCTTTTATTAATTTACTGATTCCTTCGCGTTTTGCCTGCACTTGAGAGGTGAGACTACATTCAAAATGACTAGACACAGAACCCAGTGTGGTGGCAAACTTTCTCAAAATCTGACAAACTGATGAAATTTTGTTTTCCAATGAACCAAATAGGCTAAGCCTTCCGAGATGGATAATCTATATAGTGACCTTTGAGAGGCACAGATTTGGTAGCCACGTAAATTGCTTTAGTATACATTTGACACCGCCCAATGTATGCACAAAAATATAGGCGTTCGTCAGCGACGAATGAAGATTTTTTTTTTTTATTAATCTGAGCTGGTATGCAGCGGTAGAGTTTATGGATTAACAAAATAACTTTGGATTGCCTGAAGGAAAGCGAAAAGTCTTCCCGACTTCCATTTGTTGTCGTGTGAAGAAATGTTCGTCTTTTCGCATTCCTCGTAGTGAAAAATAGACCGCGTTTTCCTTGATACTTGGGGTCATATCTCTTTGAGAGACTAACTGCACACCCAGTAATTAGTTTATTTGCTAGAAGAATCAAATTCTAAGAGTGAATTATAGTTAAAAAACGACAAAGCAACAGAGTAAATCGGAATATTCATATTTCAATCACGTCTTCCCAAAGTCATTTTATTTTGCCTAAGTGAAGGAACCGAGAAACCAGCACCTGTAACAAGAGGTCTTGCTTCATAACAAAACAACGATGAAGAAGAAGAAAAAAAGACAGCATTTCAGAGAAATTCAAAGGGTCACTTTAATAGTAACCTCTTAATTCTTGGCAAACAATTCCATGGTTTCTTTCTCTCCCTTAATCATTTGTTGTCTTAAAGTAAGCATTTTCCCCATATCCACGGCGCACCCAAGAACACAATAATAGTTACTGAAGCGCTGAAGCGCGATATTACTTGAAAACCCGGACGGAACAAAAGTTCTTTCCCTCAATTTTCTACGATGAATCTTTCGTGCGTATGACTAAGCATCTCTCCCCGTAACATAAACATACACACATGAGATACAAATACACGGGAATAAAATGAACTCATAAAACATACAATTATGGAAAATGGAAGGAGAGGAGAGCAAAAATAAACGAAGTGCAAGAATGAGTGAGATGATAAATAAAAACTATAGTGAAATAAAAATTCGTAAACATGCGAAAATATATGGAATCCTTACGAAATGAAAGAAAAGCCAAAGAGAAAATAAAATGAATAATAGGCCAGTTGGCAAACAGCTGCTGTCGGTAATTGTCGGAATTTCAGCCACTTTATTGCTCCTGGAAGATGATTTGTGGCCACCGTCTAATGCTCGCAATCGATCAGGGTTTGATTCCTACATTAACTTTCGAAAATAGATAGTGGTTTATTTTGACGAGGATCGGTTTGTTTGCTAGTTTGTATGGTGTTTTTACGTTGCATGGAACCAGTGGTTATTCAGCAACGGGACCAACGGCTTTACAGTAAGTGACTTCCGAACCAAGCACGAAAGCGAACTTTTATCACCAGAAATACACATCTCTAACACCTCAATGGAATACCCGAGAATCCAACTCGCGGCCACCGAGGTGGCAGGTCAAGACCATGCCGATCACGCTACTGAGGTGCTCGATCGGTTTGAAATCCGCGCAATTCACATGGCCTCAACTACATTCCTCGTCGTTCTAATGCCAAAAATACACCACTTGCTACCATTTTTCATAGCGCCTTGCTTTTTAGAGGGAGCTCAGTTTCCACACTGAAATTCAATCAAAGTTCATTTTCCCTGAAGATGTGTGAAAAATAATACGTTTTCAGGCGCCACTGAATGTAAAACTTCAGGATCAGTTGCGCTTTAATGAGAGATATGCTTATCTTGGCTCCCATCCCGTCTGGGTGGCAACCTGTCAATTGTTTTTATGGGAGCGTTCTCAACACCGATTTTTCTCTCGCTGCTAGATAAACGAGGCTCCAATGAAATCGTTTCTTTCGCTTCGAAAATTCTCAAGACCTGAGTTTCGCTTTATATATAATATATATGAGACACTTTATTAGGGCTGGTCTTAAAAACAAAAGGTTTACATTATCAATATTATAATCATGAAACAAGCTAGCATGCTTCCTCAGAACAGAATGCCTTATGCAAAATTAAAGGAAAAAAGGGTACTGGAGAGAGAGTGATGAAATTAAACCATAAAGTACACGAAAAATTTTTAACAATTAAAATAAATGAATAAAACTGACGTGTAATAAATACATCTATAAATTCGAACTGGTGTTATGGCACCAAGGCTGGTGCTCACCCTCAACGTTTGAGATTTTTGGTTTGTTCTTCTTCGGCATAAACTGAACGTAGTGCATGAAATGACCTATGCAAAGAAAGTAAGCGATTATTCTGCTAGTAATATTCGCTCAGAAGGAAGACCAGACATTGGTTGTTTTTATTTTATTGGTGTCAAAACGAACTTCGACGATTTGCACAGGAGGATTCGAAAATGTTTGTGTGTGTCTGAGGATGCTTCAGTGAAGAAGGAAATACCTGTTACCCTCTAAAAATCACTGCTGAATCATATTATATCTTGAATCCAACCCTCGGAACGACAAGGACGAAAAAAACTATAAAGGAAGAAAACAAAGAATAGCGAAATGAGCTAAGCTACAGATTTAAGGATGAGGTCACGCACAGAAATATGAATACGCTTACGAGTTGTTTTACTGGACAAAAACAGTCTGAATGTTCGTGGTTTACGCGCTGTGGAAATTCCCCACTGAATATGAAGGGGTAACCAAATCCTAAAATGATTTCTTTTGCTCTTATTGGAGATCTGCTTTGTGTCAGGACTGTTTTCTCCAGTTCCAAGGAGGTCTGCCTTTGTCTTGCGGATATAATTCTCATGCAACATGGTCGTTAACATCTTCAAATTGAAGACAACAACTGGTTTCTCGATACAGAGTAATGACCACGGTCACTAAGCTTATTCATCGTGTTAAAATAGACACGATATTCAGAATGTCAGTCTGTTTGTGATCGTTTGTGATTAATTAAACTTGTGTTTTCCACCGATACTCTGCAAGTCCGAAAGGAATCCCACCTTTTACTTATCCCATTTTCGCAGTTATTTTGGCATAACTGCCACCACAACTAACATTAGAGGCATTGCTGAACATTTACACTGCGCGAGTCTACTGTTTGCAAAGCCAAAGGTAAACTTGTACGGTGGGACCGGAACCAGCATTTGGCAGCCTTTTCCTGAAAGTAAACAGACACCGATGAGACCTGTATGGGTGCGGTGAAGTCGTACCGTGCCTTGTGTCTGGAGGTAGTGCGAACGGGTTCCTTGTCGCCTACGTCACTCACCGTGCCATGCCTTTGTTATGTGGCACTCGGTCTGGCGATGATGTCCGTGCACTCACATTGAATCATTATAAACTAGAGCAATAGCTACGGACTAAGAGCATTATGTAAATGAGCAAAGGCTTTGATAAGGCATGTACTCACATACACATGGTGTATGTTTGTGTGTACAAAATACAATTGTTTTTTTCTCTCTCTCTGTCATTCAAGTTACTGACGCTACTACTGCTCGATATACATATGGTAATCATGTGCACAAGACAAAAGTAAATAATGCGCCAACGCTTTTTCGACACAATCGAGTTTTCTGTACAGCCGCTAAAGCGTAGAATCAAGGCCACCGAAAATAGATCTATCTTTCGGTGGTATCGGTATAATACTATATGAGCCGGGGCCCGTGAAATTTTAACCACAGCACGGTAGCCTGTCCTATATCGTTGCCAGAAGAATGATTTTGGCTAATTTTATCCCCAATAAAATAAAAACTACTAAGGAAAGAGTGCTGCAGTTTGGTGTGCTTGATGACTGGAGGGTGGATGATCAACATAACAGTTTGCAGCCCTCTAGCCTCAGTGGTTTTTAAGATCAGAGGGTCGACAGAAGAAGTGCGAACAGGAAAAAGTGCGGGCGGATAGACGAAACTGTCACAAGTGTCTTCCTTTACAAAAACTAAAAACTAGAGTCACGTCGTTTCACTAAGGTCAATATTTGAAATTCACAAAACAAACACGATCCCAAGGAACAAAACCAAATAAACCATTGTTAACCTGATAATTTGACTACTAAAAGCAAGTGACAAATTGTCAGTATATATGTAAAGGTACAACACTTCTTTTACAATAGTACAGAATCTCATGTTTCTGTCAAAATATAAAATAAAGATAGGAGTAGTTTAAGCTATAATAAACTCTTATCGGGTTTATAGTCTACTTCTACTACTACTACTACTACTACTACTACTACTACTACTACTACTACTACTACTACTACTACTACTACTATTATTATTATTCAGTAGATGAAACCTACTTATATGGAACAAGCCGACAGGGGCCATTAACTTGAATTTCAAGCTTCTATAGAATATGGTGTTCATTAAGAAGTAAGAGGAAGTACAGGGAAATACAAACAGAAGAGATGCCATCTATTAAAAAAGTAAAAGCCTAGATAAATATATAAAAATGTATCAAAATGCAAGAATATTATTATGGTAGTAATGCATAGCATTTTTGCTCGAGTTCCAAACTGCACGACTTCATCTGGAAGGCTGTTCCACAGTCCAACTGGAACTGAGAAGTTCGACAGCGAAGCACATTTACTGTATATTGGGGCTGCCGTTCAGCGCATCTGGTTGCTCTCGGCAGATCAAGGGGATCAGGGATCAATTGTGAATGTGAAAGATCTCTGTTGATAAACAACCTATGAAAAAGTGACAAAACAAGAGACCATCTGTCGATGCTCAGTCATAACTGCTACTATTAGGAAACAGAAACCTACTACCAAGATCCACACTATCTAAAAAGACCAATCTCTGGCAGAAGCGGATATCCACACCGGAGAACAGTATTCCAGTAAAGGATGTACAGATGACCCAAACCAGGTTGTATTGGTTTTATCACCATTATAAATATATGAGGCTTTACGTAACTTTCGTGCGGCATTTGCTGAAACTTACATTAGATGTTTCCATTACAAGTTTCCATACATCTAATCTAGTCTAGAGTTCTTTTGATTTAGGTTACTACACTCATACTTGATTTTACCGCATTTCTCGATCTTTTCATTAGGCTGGTGTGTTTTTATTATCATTATTGCTTTTATTAATATTTGTTCGCAGTAGGTTTTTTTTTGGGTTAGACACCGAGAATTAAAATGCAATAGATAATCAACCTGAAAGTTTCATGTTTTTATACTTATTAATTGATGATCAAGATATCTCTTCTTTAGTTATTGCTCAAGATATATTTAGTTATTTGCTCAAGTATATATCTTGTAAGGCAAGGTTTATCATGGCACTCATTTGAACGAACTCGATGTAAAATATCTATTTTTCAGTGAATTATGACATCACAGATGACCTACTTTATTTTAACAAATAATCAGAGATTTTCCGGTAATTATAACTTAAAATCAGCGAATCGTGTTATTTCGATTCCAAGCCGACGATTTCACTAGCCCATACAAGCCTTGATTTAACGTTAATTTCAACTTGAAATCCAGATTTGGTCTAATTATGAGTTGATAATCACAACTCTACATTGGTCTGACCTCAAAATCAGTGATTTCACTGTACGATAACCATGAAATTCGCGAATTTAAGCTATAATTAACTCGGCTTTCTAAGTATTCCGGGGTGCGTTCTCTTTGCAGATTCCCTCTGACCTCTCACCCAGTTTTGTTTCTGGTAGGGTTCGTTTTGGAGGGCTGACAAGATTATGGCGCAGGAAGCATTTGGTGACGCATCTCCCCTCCAACTAATCCCCCCCCCCTCCCCCCCCCCCCCCCTCCGTTTCTGTTATTTGTCAGTTTGTTTATACGCTCGTTACTCTCTTCGTTTTCTTTAAGAGTTTTGTTTATTAAGATTTATTTTCCTTTTCCGTGCCATTTAATAAGACGATTTTCTTTTTTTATTATATCCTTCTTCACCCCCTTTAACTCTCGTCAGTTATTTATTTATTTACTTTTTGCTCAAGGGTTATTTTAATTTCCTTCTGCTTTTCCCTTAATTTTTCATTTTTCACCAATTTCCCTCTTCTGTTTACTAGCCGGCCTTTTAAATCACATCTGGTGCTAATGTTGGCTTTAATTTCATTTCATTTCATTTCTCTCTCTCTCTCTCTCTCTTAAACTAAAGCTCTACCAATACATATATTATATAATGATTAATATTATAATTATTATTTGTAATTAATACGTAATATATTTCATAATATAATCAATATTAAAAATGATCACCCATGCGGTCTTGACGTCCATTTCATTGATCATTTTAAAAGGAATTTTGATAAAGCCTTTGCATGCTTGCTTGCATCAAACATCATATCTCCATTTGCATCTTTCCTACTAAAACCACCTTAGTCATTTGGGCTTTGTCTCGCATTTACTTTCTTCAGTATTTACTCAGATTAATCTCGAAACATTATAACCCCCGTTTGTATATTATTTGTCCTTGGCTACTTTATCTGTGCACTTGTATAGCATTCCTCTGCACAATCTTGGCCTCGGTTCTGTTGCTTTTTCTCAGTTTGATTCATTCGTTCATAAACGTCTCTTTAAACTATCCACTTTTATTCTTCAGTCCCAGGAGATCATAGGAGCAAGCGTACCCTTCTACCCCACTGACCTCTGCTTGATATCTGCGTGATTACCATCTACCTTTTCCACTTTTGTAGCCTCGACATTATTCACAGTTCGCCTGTCCTTTCTTGAGATGCTACTCTAACTACTATCTTACCAAACTCATCTCTTTTCAATATATTCACCCAGGTGACCCAGGACCCACACACACACACACACATTATATATATATATTATATATATATATATATATATATATATATATATATATATATATATTATAAATGCAGAAGCCAGGTGCTATGTCGTACCTCTAAGTAAATGGGGATACAATCCACAATGAAGTAAAATCCTCTTGTAGTTTAAAATATATATTTCTTGTACAGGTTTAAAGCTTTCGACCATCAGCTGTGCTCTTGTTCACTAAAATGTGATGTGTCGCCTCAAGGAACTGACAAGTAGGAGCACAAACATTTGAAAAAACATAAAGGTTAGGTAACAAGCTAGTTTATTATTATGAATGATCAGGCGGTTGAGCCCTCGTCCTTTCCAGAATTCGTCTTGATCTTCGTGGGGGAATGTTTCTATTGTCAACTGCTTGTTCTCTGCTGGTTGGGTGGTTTGTTGGAGAAATGACCTGAGTGGAGTAAACAGGAGAGGAAGCAGCATCATCATTGGCACATATATTCCAACAGTTTGACATTTTCCCTTTCCTAAATATCTCTTCACAAATAGCTGTATTTTCTGTAATTTCAGTATTTCCTGTAAAGGTCTCGTTTAAGGAAATAACGCCCTTTCTACTACCCGTCTCAAAGTCCTGTCATTACATGCAAAGTAACCTATGTACCTTTAAAATTTATTGCGTGGTTTTTCTCCCATGTATGTTGCGCAGTTGCACTGTATGAACTATACAACAGACTCTATCTAAAGCTAGATCGATGTTTTACGCCCCACATGATATAACTGAAAAGGTAGATTTTAAGTCATCTCTTGCTCTTCCATATAATAAAGAGCTTAATAAATTTTCTATGCAGCTTAAAGGAAAAAAGAACTGCTTCAACATAGTTTTTCAGTACAACAGTACAATCAAGAAGAAGCTCATTAAAAATAACCCGGGTAATAGAGAGAATGTAGGAGTATATGTAATACCTTGCAGTGATTGCAATGAATGTTACGTGGGAGAAAGCGGACGTTCCGTTGATAAGAGAACGGAAGAACACGTTGCTGCTTGCAGAAATGGAAGTTCATCACAGTGCAATTGCGCAACATACATGGGAGGAACACCACGCAATAAATTTTAAAGGTGCAAAGGTTGCTTTGCATGTAATGACAGGACTTGAGACGGGTAGTAGAAGGGGCGTTAATTTCCTTAAACGAGGAAATGCTGGAATTACAGAAAATACAGCTATTTGTGAAGAGATATTTAGGAAAGGGAAAATTTCAAACTTTAGGAATATATGTGCCAATGATGATGCTGCTTCCTCTCCTGTTTACTCCAATCAGGTCATTTCTCCAACAAACCACCCAACCAGCAGAAGCAGTCGACAATAGAAACATTCCCCCACGAAGATCAAGACGAATTCTGGAAAGGACGAGGGCTCAACCGCCTGATCATTTATAATAATAAACTAGCTTGTTACCTAACCTTTATTGTTTTTTCAAATGTTTGTGCTCCTACTTGTCAGTTCCTTGAGGTAACATATCACATTTTAGTGAACAAGACCACAGCTGATGGCCGAAAGCTTTAATCCTGTAAAAGAAATATATATTTTAAACTTCATAAAGATTTTACTTCATGTGGATTGTATCCCCATATATATATATATATATATAATATATATATATATATATATATATATATATCGCTTCTGTTGAGTAATGGTCAGAGATAACAAAAAAAAAAAAAAAAAAAAAAAATGTTATCACCGTGAAGTCCCTCTACTGTGTGCAAACGGGACGCAAATAGTGATTTCCCCAACACTCTTTCCCTTGACGCCATCCCCCCCCCCCCCCCCCAAAAAAAAAAAAAAGCAAACCCATTTCAGAACACTTCAACAGAGTTAGTAACAACTGATAACTATCTATTCGACGACGCCTTACTCCTCCGTGAAGCTGATTTTAACTTCATTGTCTGAGCCCTCAACAGTAATTTTGCTGCTAGTTTGAAATTTACCTATCCCAAGTAATTATATCTCAATTTTTCCTATTTCCTACCAATTTCCATCTTTTCACCAGAGATAGTGCTTCCTTTCATCCTCTCCTATACGGATGATACTATTTATTCAAGATCGTCATACCTGCACGCGAAGTACAAACTCACATTAATACACACTCATATAGTCTGAATATGTCCACTGCAGATAAGGCCTCATATACGTAATTCCCGTTATTTCACTTCACATCAACGTACATCCATTGACTAACCTTTTGAGTGGCGATCAAATTATTTTAGTGCAAAATCTTATTGAAATTATATATATACATATATGTATATATATTATTTTATATATACATATACGCATATACTGTATGTATATATATACATTACACACACACACACACACACACACACACACATATATATATTTATATAATCTAATATATATATATATATATATATAAATATTATTATATATAAATTTTTTTAATTTAAAATTTTATATATATATATATAATTATATAGATATATATATATATATATATACACACCTTTCGCACTAAAGTAAAAAGAAGGTAATGCAAATAAATGACGACTTCACTAATGAGATACCACCTGGAATTGATTTATTTTGTTAAAATGTTTCTCAGGTTAAATGTGTCAACTGCTGGATGAAGGCTAACACGAATCACTAACGTTATTTCATCCTACATTTCTTTACTAACAATTCGTGAACTGACTTCACTTCTGGGAAATATTTACGTTTATACAGGTGTATAATATATATATATAATATTTATTAAGTAAATAAATTATATATATACACATGCATAAATATTTCCCTGTAAGGTCAGTTCATCTCCACTTCAACTGTCAGTGAAGAAATGTTCGATGAAATGAAGTGAAATAATGTGCCTCACGTTAACCTCCATCTCTCCAGTTGAAACGTTCAACATGATTAACTTCTAGACAATAAATAAATGATCCTGCGAAAACATTTTTAAATAACTTTGACAGTTCCCCCTTGGCCGAATGGACTTCGCGCTCGGCTACCAATCCGGTGGTCCGAAGTTTTTGTTTGTATGGTGCTTTTACGTTGCATGGAACCAGTGGTTATTCAGCAACCGGACCAACGGCTTTACGTGACTTCCGAACCCTGTCGAGAGTGAATTTCTATCGCCAGAAATACACATCTCTCACTCCTCAATGGAATGGTCGAGAATCGAACCCGTGACCACCGAGGTGGGACGCAAACACCAACCAACCAAGCCACTGAGGCGTTGATTCTCGGCTCGGCCAACGCGGAACCAGAGGAGTTTATTTCTGGTGATAGAAATTCGTTCCTCGATGTAATGTGGTTCGGATCCCACAATAAGCTGTAGGTCCCGTTGCTAGGTAACCAATTGTTTCCTAGCCACGTAAAAATATCTAATCCTTCGGGCCAGTCCTAGAAGAGCTGTTCATCAGCTCAGTGGTCTGGTAAAACTAAGATATACTTAACTTAATAACTTTGACGTTCTGTAAATAAACACGCGGGAATCTTTTATACAAGGATGTCAACAGAGTGGCGTGCATCGACCTCATTTAATTGACCGTGCACATCGTACGCTGCTCGGCGGCTTCGTACTTGAATTTGATCTGCACGTGCTGCTCTTGCGTCAAAAATTGGTCTCATGTTGTTAGAAAGACTAATTTCGTTAGCTTCTACACATTTTAGCTGTGTTTTTATTCCGAGAATTTGGCAACCATTAACTAGATGCAGCAGGCGAGTTGCTCATAAATAATTCAACGTAACATATTTACTTTAGGTTGAGAGAGAGAGAGAGAGAGAGAGAGAGAGAGAGAGAGAGAGAGAGAATGATTTACCTGCCATCACACTTTTGAATCCAACGCATTCATTTTCAAAACCAAGGAATGAGGAGCAAGCCGATTTCTACACACTACTTAAGAACAACTTCTATATTAGTTTGATGTTGCTCATATGGTCACTTTCTGTGGTTCTTTATGCGGTGGAGGTATTAACTCAAAGATCTGCTATGCTTGATATCTCCTATATATATAATAATTTATATATAATAATTTATAATTATAATATAGTATATATATGTATAAATATATACAATACCTATATTAATAATATAGCTCGATATAGATATATATATATATATATATTAACATATTTATATAAATAAAATATTAAATATATATAATATATAATTGATATATATATATATATATTATATATATATATATATATATATATATATATAATATATATAATTTTATTCCTCAGCAACGGTAGATGTACCCATCCGTCTACCCCTGCCCTCGGCAGCTTCATTAAGCACCTCACGACGTCACCCGAGTGATGAATACTTTATGGCAATCTCATCCCCGTCTGAGGAAGGATGTCATCCAGTGGGTAATAATGAAGAAGTAGTGGCGAAGCTTTGTGGGGCGTAAATTGGATATTGGATGCTTCCACCCAGAGTCAAAATATACTGCTTCCACCAGTCCTTCCTACCCGAACGCGTTTATCTACGAGCGTATCTATGCGTACACACAGACACACACACACATACACACATATATATATATATATATTATATATATATATATATATATATATATATATATACTAAGATGGACACTATCAAATATACTGTTAAGCAATTCTAATTAGTAGTTAAAAAACCTAGATCAATGTCTTACGAAAACTTTCCAAAAATGTTATTCTACAATTCTCTCTCTCTCTCTCTCTCCTACTCTTGTTGACTCTCTCTTTAGAGAGCATATAAATAAGATCATATTTGATATAGAGCCAGGGTCTCTCCTTTCGCAGCGAAGTGGTTGACTTGACTCCCTTCCAAGCCCTAAAATCTTCAGAAACTCTGGGAAAAAGAAGAGGGAATAATTTATCGTGTTTCTATATCTGAAAAGTAGGACGCGGCGAGAATCATAAACACTTCGCAATGATTCGTAGGAGCCAGGCTCGGAGGTTTCGCACGTACGGACATGATGTATGTATGTACTTTGGATGACAGGGTAACAGTTTAGTTTAATGCAGGTAGTAATCACTGTATATATGTATGTAAATATGTTTATAAAAAACACAAAATATGATCTTGCACAGATTGTGTTTATGCTTGAATGTTAAATGAGTAGACACTAGCAGGCTCCCTGTCGAACAATATACATTTTCGATTGACCTTGTTTCATGCAGTTGTAAAATGAACATTTCATGTCGTTTGAACGCTCTTCATTCCCGGAATCTTAAAGTAACGAAACAAAACCAAATGATTTGACTTAACTTCCTCTTAAAACTTGCCTGATTAACGATGACACTGAGGCAGGCGAACGACAGGAAAAAATCAAAGAATAAAAACGGCATCGGCTTGGCCCTGAGTGACAGACCCTCTCTCGCTCGCAAACCCACAGGAAAGCCTCAATTGCAAGGGATCGGATGAACGAGCCCAAGTATGCCTCCGTCGCATTGAAACAAAGATGCTGCTGATCATACGGTCTCAGTTACGCATTCGTAACTTTCAGTGGTTGTCTCACCACTGACGCAGAGTGCGGTCGCAGTTTTACAACTAAGTTTTAATTTCCTTTGTTTGAGAAGGCGATATATGGGGGGGAAAATACACCAGGCTGCAAATAAATCTTTCAGGCTGCATAAAACGAAATGCGTTTTAGAAAGCAAGTCGGAGAAGAGTGACCAGGTAGGCAGGCCACCTTGGTAGCCAATTACTGAGTCACTAGGAATGCGCAGCAGGTGCGCCCGATCTGGCACCGCTCGGAGGTCATGGCACTGACCATCTCCTGTAATGAACACATACCATGGCACCACTGCATATAGCAATATGCATTCTTAATATATGGCAGCTAAGTGAAAATGTAATAAAAAATCTGCATTGGAAGAAGTTAACTACTTTTATTATATCATGCTTGATCGTTTCATCATTTCGATGTTCACAACTGGAATAAAAATGGCGGATCAAACAAACAAACAGAAAGAGAAAATGTCTGAGAACTGAACCACTAGATATTTAAGTGATGACTCAAAACAATTTTGTGACCGAAAGATTCCGATGACCGTCATTAGTACCATATAGGAATATGTATCCCCTTTATAATTTCTAAATGATAGAAAACAGATGTGACTTGCGTTATCATTTGCAGCTGCATGCTCTTGGTTCTTGAAAACAAGTATCATATGCGAGTTTATAGTAAAAAGACACTTGTCAATGCTGGACAATCCTCACTACTTGACAGTACTGCCAGAGAGGTTTTGTGATTCATGGTACGGGAAAAATCGTTGATTCCTGACACGTCTTTGTTAAAGAATCATTAGGCGTCGCTTGGTAGATGGTCTCATTTGTGACAAATCAATACTCGACAACCACTTCTAGGCCACGAGTGTTTTGTACCTTCAACTTCTTTCTCCTTTTGTTATTCGCCTTCTGATGTCACAGTTTTCTTCCTCTTCGTCATAGGCTATGATTGTTGGTTTTGAAAATGTCCCAGAAATGCGATGACTCGTAATCAGTGAGGTCGAAGTGAAATATTTCTTCTGTTTTGGGCCTCACGCCAGAATGAGCGGCGAATGGCAGAGCTGCGCCTTTTTTTATGTGCGTTTTCTCTTTGCTGTCTAAATCAGGACCATATAAACCGTCATCAGATGCTCTTAACTTATCATACTTCAGATCCATAGCTTCGTATATTGGTGATGAAGTTCAGTCTCCTGGTGCACGCCTTCGTTCGTCTTCCTCCTGACTTGAGGCGAACACGCTAACTAGCTCACCATTTGTTCAGTATCGTCTACATGAACTTTTCTTCCGGATTTGCTGCAATTCATTGCTTTCTCGTGTATGTGATTTCCTGTGTACCAGGTTCAACAGGCTCCATTAATTCCAATAACGAAATGAGGCATTTCAAAATTTCAGGTTCGGTAAACCTAGAGACAAAAGTTAACTACTAAGGTGGCCTTCATCTCTTAAAATCAATGGTAATAATAAAGAAATATTAATTGTTAAAGTAGAGCGGCTGAATCAATCCAGGTTACTAAAAAAGAAATTTCAAAAAAGCTGTTGAGTGTACGACGGGGTCTTTGTTGTCGATAAATAAAAATATCCCCTTGTGTTCTTGTAATTTCACATATAAAATACAATCTTCCCTTTTGCGTGGCCTCACATCGATATCACATTCTTACTTTCCGTATCGAAATCAATACATGGTTTGTCCACTTGTTGAGAAGAAGTGATAGACAAGTTTAGAGGAAAATTCTCTAATTGTTCCACTGAAACAAAACAATGACGATATTCGCATAACGCCAAGATCATTCCAGAGGTGAGAGGGTACGAAGCATAAATCACACTAAAACTCTGAGAGTGTTCCAGACTTCCAGCACCTGAGCGTACAAGTGATCGATAGGACTCATTAACGCAGCTTTGATCGGAGTAAGTTAACTGCAGTTTGCTCCCAGGTGCGCTTTCTGGAATTACTTCGATAATCTGTACTTCCTGTTGATGGAAAATAAGGTAAGTTTACCCCTAGTTCCTCTTTTGTACCGCTAAAGAAGTTACAAATTATGATATGTTTTTTCTGTATTTGAACCTTGCCCAGTTGGAAAATATTTTGAAAGGAAGAAACTGAGTAATAATAAATTATTTGACGTTACAGAAAAGCTGATTTAGACGATGAAACGATCTAAGACCGAATGAAAGATATATATTAATCCCCTGTCTTGTGAAAAAAATGAAACTTGCAACGGACCATATATTAATTTTTTTTTTTTTTACATCGGTGGCCACTGACCATGAGAAATTTTGGAGTAC
This sequence comes from Macrobrachium nipponense, assembly GCF_015104395.2. Lineage (NCBI taxonomy): Eukaryota > Metazoa > Arthropoda > Malacostraca > Decapoda > Palaemonidae > Macrobrachium > Macrobrachium nipponense. The sequence continues at coordinate 70,347,330 of NC_087205.1, forward strand.
GACTCAAGCCTTAGACAATGCGAAGTGACATCATTAACTTTGGGGGACTTCAAAACTGGATCTTGAAAAATTGACATCCAGATAAGAGACACATTGAAAAGGGGTCTATTAAAAAGAAGTAATTTCCAGTACGAATATACTGAAAAACAAAGAAGTCGTAAACTATTGCGGAATCAATAAAGGTGGCATAAATAAGGCAGACAGGCAAACAGAATTGACTGACGTGACTGACCTGACTCAGGGAAGAACGTCAACGATGAGACCACTCATTTTCCAAGTATTGTAAAGAAAGAGCCATCCTTGTTCTTTTTATCTGATAGACTTCGATGTCAATTAAGAAAAGAACATGAATTAAGGCTATTCATAAAGCTCGCTTAAAAACAATAACAATGTCTCACTCCTATTCCTGCCTTCTTATGCAAATGCTTTGCAACAAAAAGGATGTTGACACTGTAAGGTTGGGCAGCACCTTGCACGTAAAGGAATTTTCAACCCACAGCGCAAATTAACCTGAATCCTCATTGCCAACACTTTGTTGTCTCTCTCTCTCTCTCTCTCTCTCTCTCTCTCTCTCTCTCTCTCTCTCTCTTTCTTTTTATCATCCGTAAAATTAGCATTCGCGTGACAATAGAGGTCGTAGACCTCATGGAGAAATCTGGTCTGCTTGCTGCTGTGATTGAAAATCAAATTGGATGAGAAATGACATCAAATTCTAACGGAATCAGTTTGACATAGTTTTCATTTTAAGTATTTAGAGCTGCCTTTAGGGTCCCCGACTGAAAAATTGCCGTCAAGAAGCAAAATGCAAAACCTCTAACAATGATTACATAAACCCTAACGGCGGAAACAAAGTAATTTTATACCTTAACCTTTAGAATTGACAATAAACGAACGGAGCATTACGTAAAGGTACGTATTCGCATGAAATGATGATCACGCACGATCGTACATCAAGCTTATGGTCAAACACTGGCAGTAGACATCACACAACCTACCGATTTCGTTGTTTTTCCGCTGATTGGAATTTTCCTCCGTTACATTATTCAAATACTGCAGGTGATGCATAGGTGCATTTAATAAGAGGCATTTTAACGGTCTCACTGCCTGCCTCTTAAACACATTAATGCTGAGAAAATCGTTTATTTTCTACGTCTGTGATCAGTGAAGAATTAATTTTCTCTCTCTCTCTCTCTCTTCTCTCTCTCACTGTCCTCTCTATTGCTACCAGTGATGTGACATTTAGTCATGGGCAATTATAGCTCAGAACCCCACCCAAAATAGTTCATGGTCAGTCACCCAGAGACAATAACCACAAAACATAAGTAAGTGACGAAAAGGAAATGTCTATTAGAATTAAAAATATCGCGTAAGTTACGAACGTCATAAAGGAAAACAAAAGAGAAACAGTACGAGGGAAGCGAAAAAGTTTAATCGAGCAAACCACTTTTTAAAACTATGCACAATCTTTCTACAACGTAAAAGTCACTCTCTCGACAAAATAACAACAACAACGTTTCAAGTCACTCAACGGATAGTTTTGGCGGGACGGCGCAGGAGCCTCTTTGTCATGGGAAGCTCGCTGCTTTGTCTGTTACCCCTCCCCACCATCCTCTTACGCCCACATGGGCGCCTTAAACATGCCGCCCACTGGAAAACGGACTCTCGTCGGTTGGTGTCAGGCGGTCCCAGGCTCCGACGGTTTCCTACGACGGGAAAGTTCGTTACCCGCCCGATTTCCAAATCTTTGTTAGGAAATGCGTTTCTTTATCTTCTTCATTATTAGCAGACATGACAAATAGAAAACTAACTCGATTCTCGTCTATTTTCCATGCCAGTCAATCATGTCTCACATTCTTTATCAATATACTGTAATCATTCAAACTGTTAAGGTGATCTAATCTGGCATTGTTTTCTCGTGTAGGAAACTGTGATCTTTGCACTTATTCTAATTTAAAACAGATGATGGATATGGCAATCATTTCTGTTGTTCGTGTTGCCGTAATTCTGATATTTGCTTCAAGTCCTGCGGTCGTGTCAACGTATACGATATATTGTACATTGTCACAATGAGTGAATGACATATATGCAGTGAATGATGAGGAAATTTTCGAAAGCGAGGTATATCTTCCATCTCGAAATTTCTGATATTAATTGACGAATGTCAGTCATGCTGAGTTTCTGCATTACATATGGTCATTCAGTACGGATTTATACATAATTATCCATTCGCCAATAGCAGTTAATGTAAAATAAAAACAAAAAAGTAAAAGAGACAAAGAAATATTAGCTTTATTATGACAGTTTTCAGTAGAACAAATTTATCAGCAGAATAAAGTAAATAACAAGACGAGGTGAAAAGCGTTTAATACTGATATTTGTATAAAATCCGTTACTCGACATGAAAATGTAAGAAATATGCAACTTCCTGACAAGCAAGACCGTGTATGGGAAAGTATGAAACGTATTTATGAATTATGTATAAGAGAATTTCTGTTAGACTATTTCTCCTTCTTTTAGAGAGAGAGAGAGAGAGAGAGACGTGTCATGCAAACTCAAGGTTAAGAGCGCCAAAATCGATGTGCATTGATTATCCCTCTGAAGTTCACACAATGTCACAGTACTTTTCTTTGTTGGAACTTTTGACCTGGAAAACCTTTCCACACACGATGTCCTCCCAAAACATGAACAAAGCGCGCACACAAGGAAAAACATTGATTTGAAGGTAGTTGTTTTTTAACATGTTTATTTGAAACGTCGCTGAAGAAATCGCGTCGATGACTAATGCTTACTTCTCAGGGGCATTTTGAAAACAAAACCTAAATGTACTTTTCTGACATTTAAATTTCGGTTTAAAAAAAAAAAAGTTGCAGAAGGAACTGAACTTGTTCCCCAAAAATACCTTACAGACGTTTTAACATGTATTTAACAAGCATACGTAGTTCCGATCATCCTGTTTTTGCTGCTTCTTTCGTATCTTTGCTTCTTTTCTCATCTGTGAATGTTTTATTGTCTTTTTGACTATCCTTCAAAACGGCCAAGCATTAACATGGAACTTATCTGAAGAGTCATAGACTTGAAAAGCAAGCTTCCACAGAATAGAATGCCCATTATATAAAAAAAGGATACTCTATTGATTGACCGTAAATTAATCTGGCGTCAGGTGTTTAGGTATGCAAAAAACGCGTCATGTCGAAAAAAAGGCAAAATAAACCAGGAACTGAGAAAATCCAAGTCATGCAATAAAAGCAAATTAGTTTTGAGGTAAGGACATAAACTTTAAAGCTGCATCTAAATAAATAAAAAACAAGTATTTTACGTCCAGAAAACGTCAAACTTTTTTTTCAGTTTCGAAAAGAGTAAGATATCTTTGAAAAGAGGGTTTATGGAACGCCCCAGAGTCGTCACTTTTGTCGGTGTGAGGTGAAGAACTGGGCCAAATGACTGACTTACTCAGGCGGAAATTGCTCCCAAGGAACGTTATCTGACACCACTTTTTCCTGTTTTAATCATTCTTCCGGTTTATAGTGCTGGATATTACGAGACGGTCAAATTCGCTTATTTTTGTGTAGATTAGTAGTTTTCTGGATTTTATGATTATCCTGCGGAATAAAACTGCTGCAAAAGAAAATTAATGTAAGACATTAAGAGCTCTTTCTATTTGATTCCAGTTGCACACTTTGTGTGACAAGATCAGCAGCGAGCAAGCTTATTTCCTCATTTCGCCTCATTCAAGCAAAATATGATTGCGGTTGTATTTCGGTTATATGTATGTCTGTTCATTTGGCTTAATTTCTTGCCGACTACCCTTTCAGTATGACTTGCCATGGAGAGCACTACGGAAACATTTCTGCTTTTCTAACTCTTACGATGAAAACGAAGACATAAATTTGTACCCTTTATGTGACAGGAAAAAAACAATATGGAAACCCCACACACACACAATGAGAAGCGAAAAGAAAGTTCCCGATGTAGGGCAGTAAAAATAGCCTTGAAATATAGATGGGTATAAAATAAATGGTCTAGCTCGAGGGAGGCAAATGTTGTGCGTGATTTATGACAGCTTGGGTGATATTGGTAATGATCCCCTTGAAAAAATAGACAGTACATGCTGTATCTCACGCTACAGCACAGCAAACTTTCGACTAGAATGGGAAAATGATAAGATGTCTGATTTTAATCAAGATTTCACATCACCGTAAGATAAAATCAAACGTTTATCAGAGTATTACCAAAACGTCTGGGGTTCTGCTTAGGCGTTGTGTTACCTCATACATTAAACACTTTTCAGCAGCACTAGCTGGCTTTATCCTTAAAAAAACTGGAGGCTTAGTGTTCAAAATTCACGGATTACAGAATCCTCAGGGAGTGACTGAACATAGGGAAAAAAGCAGTAGGCCGAGGGTTTAATAAAGTAAAACAAATTCTCGAAGAATTATCTTTTACACCCACAGATCCCCATTGGACCCTGACACTCTCTCCAACCATTCTAGGTACCTGCTTTCTTTTCCCGATGAATTTCCTTCTACAAAAAGGAAACGGCTTATCTTCGTCCACGACAATGAGCCAAGGAGAAATATTTTATAAGTGAAACAGAGCAAAAAGCAGAAATTAAACTATTTATTATGTGATGGAAATAAACTAATTATTTAAAGATAGAAACAATCCTTCGACAAAAAGTATCATGAATATACGCATAAACGTAGGAAATCATTACAAAAGTGAAAGAACAAGAAACCTTGATACTGGAAACATACAGAGAACTGTGCTTTGCGTGTAATGCAGATTTCTTGCTGCTAAATTCATCTTGAAGCATAACGCAAAATAATCTGCGATTAGATCTCATTGTATCTAGGCCGTTATGAAAGGCGACTGGCAGTGCGTGAAATGGCAAAAATCTTCAGCTTTGAAGTACTCAGACAGCCGTTGGGTACAAAGAAAAACAAAACTAATTATATGACAGTGGTTGACATAACAGGTAACGCATCCCCTGGATTTATGTTATTTTGCTTTACTGAAGGGAGATGCTTTGCAAGAGGAAAAATGAGGGTACAAAGGAAAGTGACTCACAGGGTTCAGGCGACAGTCTGAAGTGAAGGAAGTCCTCGGTCCACGTTGTTTTCACAAGTTGCACACCAATAGTAAAACACGAAGGAAATATTTGCAATAGCACAGCAATATAAAGGTTGCAGAAAATTTGCAATAACACCACATATCCTTTGGGGAAGGATATGCCAACAATTTCATGGTTTCACAGTCGTAATACACTGCGGTTGGAGAATGACGAGTGCGCACACAGAGTAGTGATATTCACGAAGAAATCACTCTCAGCGGATTTGGTATCCAAAATTCTGTACTGGTACACTTAAATTCACTTCAGTGTGTTTTCATATTTTAACGTTGGCTCATGTAACATGATTCATCTGTTATTTGTTGATGTGTGTTTACGTTGCTATATAAATTAACTATATATAAATATGAATATAGTATTTAGGCCAAAGGCCAAGCACTGGGACCTAACAAGTCATTCAGCGCTCAAATGGAAATTGACAGTAAAAGGTTTGGCAGGAGTAACAGGAGCAAAACCTCGCAGTTGCACTATGAATCAAGTGTTAGGAGAGGGTGGAAAGTAAGATAAAGAAAGAGAATATGAAAGGAGGTACAGTAAAAGGAACGAAAGTGGTTGCAGCTAGGGACCAAAGGCAACCTGCAAAGAACCCTAAGTAATTCCTACAGTGCACCGCATGAGGTCCACAGACGGCATACCCCCCATACGGGGTATAAATTCACTATAAAACCTTATCTTTGGATGTAACGTGTCATTCACGCTACATGACGAAAAAAAAATCATGAAAATATATAAATCCAGAAGTAGAACGAATTACATATTAAAGGACATTTGTAGCTTAATGCGTACATGTGAATCATAGTAATATAATATGACTCATATATATACGTTGCAATCGGCACAAAGTAACTTTTGTTTCTAAGCTTTAGTGTCAAGTTCACTCATGCTGGCAGTTACACTAGATAGCTTAATAGTCAGTTGTAGAAGAATTTACTGTCAATTGCGTCTGAAACTGCTTGATTGCAGAAGAGGATTTTCTCTCATTCAGACAGACAGACGACAGTTGGGGCCAGCCAGTCATTACTAAATTCTCCGGAGAACAGCACGGCATAAAAAGGATGGTTGTTCGTGCTAAGTACTTTGTAGCGTGAATCAAGTAAATTAATAGGGAGCGAATGTGGTAGGTACAACCATTAGTTTCATCTAGATGCATATGAACTTTGCGTGCTTATACGAGCTTAATTCTGACCGTGAGCGTGAATGACTAATACATGGAATTAAATGCAATGCACGCACATTTAGATAATTAGGTTGCTTTGGTGTGCACACTAATTGTGAATATTAGTGAATGAATCTAAACCACGCATATTCGATACAAAATGAAGACCAAGTGCTTCATATTCAACTTATTCGTTTTGTTCAGGGGATGTAATTATTATATATTTACAAAAGTGTCTTTTTAAAGCCGTTATTACACTTCTTTTCCTCGTAAAAATCTTCTCAACAACACAATTATTCTGTAAACGTATTGCAGTAATCAGACTACTTGCCTGCTTCTGAAGCATATTCTATTCGTGTCTCTGTAACAGCTATAAATTTTGGTATCGATTCCACCCACCGATTTTCTTTCTTTTGGTTCGCCAACAAACAATTGTGATTTGGGCACGCAGACCTAATCTGCGTAGCTTACGCTGCTAAGCCTTAATGTTAGCATTGCACCCAATTAGGCGTTTCTATTGAATTTTTACTGGATGGAATTATTTCAGTTGCAAACCCTTCGAGCTGAAGTTCAGATGGAGCAGAAGAGACCGCGTGCTCCCAATCGAACGAACGAAAGGAAGATGGCACTTCACAAGCAAATATACCAAAGTTAAAATTGTGTCCAGCAGGAGAGCAAACAGCATTAGTTCTCTTGCTGTAGCGCTTTGATTCCAGTATCAAGTACAATCCCCCCCCCCCCCCCCCCCCCCCCCCCCCCCCCCCCCCCCCCCCCCCCCCCACCCCCCCTCTAAAAGTTTTTCGCATAAACAAAGCCAATGATGTCTTGAGATAATTAGAAGTTAATCTTCACATGAGGTGACTGTGTCTAGGATGTTTCTGATCACTCTCAGGACATGAGGTCTGACATCTCTGCAGTTATGAAACAAGGCTAAGGTATAAGCGTGCTGACTTCGCAACGGTTTTGCAAATTTTTTTTTATTTAATGTGTAATTTGTGAAGAACTTATATACTTCCACATCAATATCTCTCTCTTGTTTACATGGCCGACAGAAGGCTTCTGAAGGGAAACAACGAGCAACGCTTTAAATTTCCCTGTAACTGGAAAATAATCAAATGAATTCTATTACAATTCACTCTAAATCTTTCTTTCGTAGGAACTGAATGAATGTACATGATATTTTTGGACAACGTTTTCAAAATCATTAACTACTCTTACTTACATTTGTATTAGCATTGTAATCATAATAAAACTTCCATATATATAACCCTCTTAATGTTTTTCTTTAACAACAACTATGAATGGACTCGATGGCAGAAAAGGGTTAGGAGACCGCAAATTTACGTCAAGAGCTACTTGATTCTTTAAGAAATAGATCCTACAACAACAACAACAACGCATGATGCTCGAACGGCATCATATAATCTCCAAACGTTTATATTCTTATCGCTATCAGAATTGAACGACTTGTTGCCAGGAACGGGGCCCATCTTGAGTCAAAATATTCGTCAAAGTCCGCATCAACTTTTTTCGAAATTCTCCTAATTAACACAAGCAAACCTGACAAAAAAGCATAACCTCGTCGAAGGTAAAAACGTACAAGGTTATTCAGTTAAAAACAGGGTTGAGAGAGAGAGAGAGAGAGAGAGAGAGAGAGAGAGAGAGAGAGAGAGAGAGAGAGAGAGAGAGAGAGAGCATATTGTTGTTTGTAGTTAAAAAATACGCGATTTGTTTTGCGACTGTGAACTAATTGACAAGAAGGTGTGAAATAATTCTCAAGAGTATCGTCTTCCAATAAGTGTTGCAATTAGCATGTTATCATTCTGTTGACAAAAGTGTTTCTTTTTCCGTCTGAAACTGAGCGAAAGAGGAGCATTCTTTGTTCCCTAAATCACCGATATGAGTCTTTCATCTGCAGGAGATAAACTGAAATTCTCCTAGAGATTTAAATCCTAAATGTATATTTCTCAACTGAAATAATGTAGTAAGAAAAATTTACTATGTGATTAAATTCACAGAATGTTTTCCTGCAAGAAATAAAGCCACAGAAAAGTTGCTCGAGTCCCCAGAGAAGAGAGAATAGTATCTTGATTTCATACGCTTTTCTTCTTCATCTTCAATCCGTGATACCCAAGACGATGGCGATTATGGACTCATTTTTTTCTTTCTTTTCCCTTTCTCGTAATCTGCATTATTTCTGACTCTTGGTGTTCCTCCAACATTTATGTCGTTTCCGCCAGACTTTCCCTGCGTAGTACCGCTGGCGCTCTTTAGGTAATTCTTGGTAAACGCCTTTACCAAATGCCAAGACTGCTCGATTATTTCGTAAAAGAAAGAAAAAAAATGGTACGGATTACGGGCATTTCAGGACGGCAACACTTTTCTTTCTTTCTTTCAAGGCTTTGTCTTCAAGATTGATACAACTACGACGTCGTTTTCCTTTTGACTTTCACATGGACACTTAACGTTTTCGTGGTTTTTCTGCTGATAACCATCTATATACCTGTTTTTCCCCTGGAAACAAACAAACAAAGGTATAAAGTCTTCGTAATCCGCAGGTGGTGACTCCTTTAATCATACTATGATCGGATTCTCTACATTTATATAGTATATATAGCGTAGTCGGATATTTTAAGCTGAATGGTAATGATGGCCTTACGTACACATGGTCAAAATGCTCTTGGAAATTTTTTCCTTGTCTCAGAGAGAGAGAGAGAGAGAGAGAGAGAGAGAGAGAGAGAGAGAGAGAGAGAGAGAGAGATAGTCAATAAAGAAAACTGAATGTAGTAAGAAACAGGGATACATGTACTGTACATGCAAGGAAAAATTTCCTTTGCTAGTAGCTACTATTCAACTACTCTCTCTCTCTCTCTCTCTTTTACCACGATCACAATACATGCATAGGCGAGTGTACTGCATGCTTAGGGCAAAGGAGATTCTCCATCCTGCCGCTAGATCCTGTTGGAATGATGCACAGAGGGGCATTGCATAATAGCCTTCGAGTGCGCCGCACTCTACAGGGTCAAAGTGGTTCTAGCTAGACTCTCTCTCTCTCTCTCTCTCTCTCTCTCTCTCTCTTCTCTCTCCTTGGACGGGCAGACCTCTCAAGTTCGCACTGTGCTCATTTACTTCACGCTTAAAATGATTTAGCGTCTCAAAAGTTTCTCCGTCATATTCCTCAGCTTAGTGTCTAAGCAAAAGCATAGTCATACTATTTGAAACCACCACCATACACATCCTACAACCATCAAAATTGTAGTATACTTTCCATAGCGATCTAAACACCGAAAAGCATGCACGCACTCTCCTGAGCACACACAACACAAAGACACAAAGCTCCACTAGAATTTCGATTCAAGAAACTTGATCTGAATGACATCTGACCACTCTCGCGTCCCATCACATCATCCTGCTCCGCTGCCTACTCTTTGAAGTGACATAATACACGATTTGTTCATACTCTAACTCTACTTATTCTCCGAAGATGAAAATCTCCTTGTGAAACCTGGGACTCCATACTGAAGTCTTACTATATAACAAGTACTAGTTTAAGTACTAGTTTCAAATTTCTCTTTGCCCTCATTCAGGCTGCCGTGCGCTCACACGCACTCAGTCACTATCTATCTATCTATCTATCTATCTATTATCTATCTATCTATCTTAATTCTATCTATATATATATATATATATATAGATATTATATAATAATAATAATATATATTATATATAATATATATATATTGATAGTTTTCCGTTTATCCTAACAGGAGGTGGCTCCCACCAAAAAACAAAAAGAAAACAATCGCTGCCACACTCACACTTAAACTGCTGAATAGTGACTGAACCCCTTGTTCAAAGAACCTCTGCTATATATGCCACTTCAAGCATCTGTACAGGTGCACGTACGCGTGTGTGGCTACATGTATATCTCCTGACTGTTCAAACACTAACACAAACAAAATAGGTGACAGAGACTCCAAGAGAAGGGACAAGAGCGAATGAGGTTGGAGATCATTTTAAAACGCAAACATAACCTAGGAGTACCAGATCTCAAAGAAAAAAAAAGTTTTATATTATGCAAATTAGAAAGAGAATGAAGAAAATCCTTCTCTCTTACAACATCGTATAAAGAGACGATCTTCGATTATTACAGTGATTAATGCTGCCATGGTTGAAAAAATTATACAATATCCCAGACACATAACCATCTACGTTTTGAAAACAAAAGATGGAAGGAAAAAAATGATTTAACTCAATTAATTATCTTTCCTGTGATTTCTCAGAGGCAGACGTTTCAAGAAAGTATGCCATATCGTTAACAGAATCCAATTATTTTACATGCCTAAAGTCCATATAACGATATTATTTATGGTTGGAAAAAAATTTATTTCTTCGAAAACTGTCCGTAACACACTTTCATACTTCTAGAATAGCACTCAATCTGATCGTCGCTGCTCCGGCCATGATTATAAGCAAATATTGAATGATGTCTTTGGTATTAGTATAAGGATATGTCTGATTACCTTTGGAATTTCAGATCTTATACGTAAATCATTGAAACGTTGCTACAGTACAGAATTTGATGACAGAGTATATTAATTACTCTGTACTGCAATAATAAAAAAATATTCTGAACTTCAAAAATTTAGGCTGAAGAAAGAATGAAATACTGATACATTGTTCTAGTAAAGAGCAAAAGCAAAAACATTAAGAAAACCGTTGAGATTGGGGATCTCCCAGCTGAGCGTGTGACCTAGTAAAAATAAATAAATAAATAAAAACCATACTCTAATGGCGAAACACTAAAGCAGGACCTTGCTTTATTCCCTCGCGTTTGATTATTATATAAAAAATATAAATTTTTATTCTACACGTAATTTAATTAAATGTGCAATGTATTTAATAAAAATAGTTCTGAGGTCTATAGCAATTGAAGTCAAGAATGTTGCATTTTAATGTGTGTGTATGTATGTATGTATGTATGTATGTATGTATGTATGTATGTATGTATGTATGTGTATGTACTATGTATGTATGATGTATGTATATCTTGTGTGTATGTAGACTAGCTGACTAATCAGGCCTTACCTGGGAAACCACTAAATGTCAGTCAATCATTTACCTTAGAAAGGAAGTAACAAACAGTGCAGTCAGATTAGCATGTCCCCATTAAACCGAAACACCCCCACAATTTCTCATCACACTCAGAACTAAAACTTCAACATACCCCCAGTAAACCTAAACATAAACTCCGCTAAATCTCCACACACACCCCACTAAATCTCAATACACACCCCACTAAACTTCAACACAACCCCCACTAAACCTAGACACACCAATATAACTAAATCTAAATGTTCCAATATAACTAAACATCAACACACTCCCTCTAAACTTCAAGACTCCCTAAACATCCCCACTAAACGTCAACCACAGCCCCAACTAAACCTCAACACTTCCCCCCCCCCCACCCCCACTAAACATCAACACCACCACGAAACCTCAACACACCTAACTTAACTTCAACACATCCCCCATGAAACCTCAACACACCCCCACTATACTTCAACACACCCGCACTAAACCTAAATAAAATACAGCCCACACAAAATTTCAACACACCCAAGAAAACTTCAACAAAACCCCCACTAAACATCAACACACCCCAACTAAACTTCTCCACTAAAACTCAACACACCCTCACTAAACTTCAACACACTCCCCACTAAACTTCAACACAAACACCACCAAATCTCAACACACCCCCAATAAACCTAAACACCCCTAACCAAACCTCAACACAACCCCCATCTGAACCTCATCACACTCCCAAACCAAACTTCAACACACACCCAACTAAACCTCAACACACACCCCACCCCCACACTAAACTTCTACACACGCACAAAACCTCAACAAACCCGCCACTAAAACTCAACACACCCCTGAATTCAAACACCCCCACTAAATCTAAATACAACTCCCCACAAAACCTAACCATGCCCCCACTAAACCTAAACACATTCACCACTAACATAAACACCTATCCTACTAAACCTAAATGCACCACCCTCCAATAAACCTGAACACACCTGCCACTAAACCTAATCACATGCCCCTATTGAAGCTAAACATACAGCCTAAACCTAAACACACCCCGACTAAACCTAAACTTTCCATAATCATAACACTCTCCATGCTAAACCTAAGCATACCACAAGTAACCCAACACACACCCACACTAAACTGAATGTAAACAAATCCTGCCTTTAAAACCAAACACAACCCCACTAAACCAGAACACACCCCAACTAAACCTAAACACACCATCCACTGAAGCTAAACACCCCTCCTACCAAACCTAAACACACCCCTAACCAAAACACACACCACCCTGTAAACCTAAATGCACACCCCACTAAACCTAAAGACACCCCTGAATCAAAACACACCACCCACTAAACCTAAACACACCCCACTAAACCTAAACTCATCCACCACTAAAAATAAACACCCATCCCACCAAACCTAAACACATTCCACTAATCTGAGGCCGCCAAAGGACAGCAGTCGAACCCCCCAGGTCTACCGCCAGGGGCAGCACACTGCTGTCCAACTCGCCAGAAGATGAAGAGCCAGAGGACGTTCTCCGACAGATGGCCTCACGGACCCTCAGTCTCCTCCACCCTCCAGCAAGATACCAATGACCAATCATCCAATAATTATTACAGTAACTATTGTCTTTGTTGGGGGGGGGGGGTATCTGAAAGGATGGCATTTCCACCAAAATGTCCGTCCTCCCATTGTATGTACATACCTTTTCATATATATACCAATATGTAGAGCAATTTGCAGCTATTCTGCCAATATGTATATCATCAACATATGTATCCTGTACACTTAATTATATGTATATTTGTAGGGGCAAGAAAGCACAATCACAGCGGGACTCCATTCCGTGTTGTATGTGCGTGTGATGGACACTACGTTTCCGTCCACACAGCTTCCTTATATGTATCCGTTTCTGATCAATAAAGTTAGTAAGAGTTTTGCTTTGTCTCAGTCCAGTCCTCACACACATCTTACTAAACATAAAT